>NC_089823.1:120889911-121192411 GCF_035046505.1 Tiliqua scincoides | reverse complement strand
AACCCATCAGCCTATATGTGAAGTTTTGATTTTTTGCCCCAATGTGCATGACTTTACACTTACTGACATTGAAACGCATCTGCCATTTTTCTGCCCATTCTGCCGGCTTGGAGAGATCCTTCAGCAGCTCCTCACAATCATTTCTGGTCTTCACCACTCGGAAAAGTTTGGTGTCGTCTGCAAACGTAGCCACCTCACTGCTCACCCCTGTCTCCAGGTCATTTATGAAGAGGTTGAAAAGCACTGGTCCCAGGACAGATCCTTGGGGCACACCGCTTTTCACCCCTCTCCATTGTGAAAATTGCCCATTGACACCCACTCTTTGTTTCCTGCTCTTCAACCAGGTCTCAATCCAGGAGAGGACCTGCCCTCTAATTCCCTGACTGTGGAGTTTTCTCATTAGCCTTTGGTGAGAGACCGTGTCGAACACCTTCTGAAAGTCCAAATATATATAATGTCCATGGGTTCTCCTGCATCCACATGCCTGTTGACCTTTTCCACATGACTGTTAACCTTTTCTGCCGGTGGAGCTGGCATTGAAGTCTCTCTCAGCCAGCATTGGAGCTAGCATTGGAGCCAATAGAGTGTCTCAGATGAGCCAGGGCAGAACTGAGCCAGCTGCCTGCCCCGATTTGAGGGAAGGCAAAAGGAAACAAGCAGGCCCAGCAAGGGCTGACAACTCTACCTGCTCTAATTGACTGGCCGAGGACCAGAACAGCCCTTTAATATCAGAGTGGGAATTACCATGGGGGGAGAGCCCTAGCTATGAAAGAAGAAGCCCAGGCCTCAGGTAGGGGTAAAGGAGTCTGGTCCCTCTGGTGATGGAGTCAGGAAAAGTGTCTACACCTGCAAAGGTGATAGCCATGACAGAACCACCCTTCAGGGCACCCCAGAGACTGGCCAACCTGATCCTCCCGAACTGGGCTCCTAACTGTTTCAAAGCTAATTTCCCCAGACTTATCATGGATACAGGGAGAAAGGAACGGAATCCCACTAGCAAGACTGTGAATCCCTGGAGGAGATGTGTGAAAGGAAAAGAAGGAAATTGTGTTAAAGGAGTGGAGATAAATAGGCAGGCTAAGAAGCAGGCTAAGAAGCTTGTGTAGGAGTGTTAAAGGGACTTTAAAAAAGACCAATGTAAAAAAGTACCTGGGGCAAATAATTGATTTGTCTGGGACACCTTTGCTGCCCCAATGGGTCTCCTTGAATCTGTGCCAGTCATTTTTCTGGTGTCATAGCAAGAATAAGGGAGAGGAAAGAGTTGAGAAACATAAGAACAGCCCCACTGGATCAGGCCATAGGCCCAGCTTCCTGTATCTCACACGGCCCACCATAGGATTGAAGCACATGCTGGTGCCACCAAGATCCACCCCTCCATCCTTATTAAACCTCCCACCTACCCCACCCCACCCAAACTCTTATCTGTTCCTCTCAATCTCCACCCCATTTATTTATTTATTTATTCACATTTTTATACACATTTTATACTGAGCTCCAAAGAGCTCAGGGCAGTTGCACACAGCTGCTCCCTTCCTTTTGTCCTCACAGCAACCCTGTGAGGTAAGTGAGGCTGAGAGAAAGTGACTAGCCCAAGGTCACCTAGGAAGCTTAGTGGCTGAGGAAGGACTTGAACCTGGATCTTTCAGGTCTAAGTCAATCTCCCAAACCACTGCACCACCCTGGCTCCTGCCCATTCCTCACTTTGGCTTACCTACTGTCCTGTGGGTAGCTAGCTGGCTGTGGCAGAGACAGGTCTCTGATACTGCCAGCATTTGCAACAGCAGTTCTGGAATGGACCATTTACAACAGTGGAGCTGCTGTTCCACTGTTGTAAAGCCCAGTTCAGTTTGAGCGGTGAGGCAGGATTTGAATGAAGGACTTTATGGATCATACTCTTAGTCTCTATAGTACCTCAGCTCTTCAATCCCCTATTTTATTCAAGGATTTTGTTATGCATTGAATTGATATGAAGTAATGAGTATTCCAATCTTTTGAGGATTTAAAGTCAGTACTGTTTCTTATCCTCAAATGAGTAGACAAACATATGGCCGACTGATCTAATATAATACAGTTTTCAAAAACAACAGAAACAGTCAGAAAAATGAGATATTAGATATGAAATGATTCTTAAGTGCTGCCTAATCACTTAATCTTCAGATTTTGCTGCCTAGCAAGTAAGGCCAAAAAGTACTGTTCAAGTGCTGAAAGTGGTTAACAATTTTTTTTTTTACTCTCAATGATGATTGTGGACAAAATACTCTCTTGAAATGTTGTAATGTGCTGTTTGATTCCTTACACTGAATACTTATCTGCTGTTAGGGCTTAATGAATACTCCAGCTTACTGTTGGAATCTTTTCAGTGCTGGAGCTTAGTCCCAGAACCCACAAAATAGGAAGTATACCTCTGCATACTACTTGTGGGGAAAAAAATCATGCTGTAAGAAATGCTAACCTCTTTCAAGACACTGGAGCTCTGTGCAGATGTTGTCTTATCCTCAAGACTGTCTCTCCACAGAAAGTTGACAGAAAGTGTGTGACAAGATAGAGTGTTTGCAGAGGCAAACTTACTCTTCTTGTAATTTGAATGCAATTTAAAATGCAATTTGAATTGCTGAAATTCCAGCATTACAGCATTCCAAGTCAGGTGGCTATTCTTTCCACATGGAATGGATCTGCAAACAAATGCTCTCCCAGGGAGAGTGCAACTCAGAGGGTTGAAATTATGAGCATGTTGATGGCAGCTACATGACTGTTGTTACACTGAATTCCATGTTCAGAAAACATCTGAGAAGACTTCTAATGATTATGGTGGTTGATATTGGCACGGAAATGGAGCAAGCACTGAGCAGTTAATTGGAACCGTTTTGTGGATACTTCTGCATATCTGTCATCTTCTTTCAAAGTACTAGTCATGGGTCCCACATTTTGACTGATTTGCTAACCTGGGGTATTCCCACTTATCCCATCACTACAGTTGTACATCAATGTTTTCTATACAGTTTCATTTTTATATTTCTGTTTTCTTTAACCAACAACACTTAAATAGTAATCCTATTTGGGCCTTCTGCTGATGGACCTTGCACTCTGTTGACAGAAGGCCCAGGCTGCCGGTGCTGCAGCTGCAGTGATGGAGCACATAACAAGGCCGCCGGTGCAAATGTCTGGCGCCACATGTGCATGCCACTGGAACACCCAGCCACTGCTAGTAAGTTGGTGGTGAGGGTGGACCATGGGCGGAGAGGGGAAGAATCAGGGTGGGGCTCAGGACTGACCAGTTGCATGTTGTGGGACAGCAGGGACAGATAGTGGTGGCAGCAGCACTACTAATATCCAATGCCTCGAAACCCCCCCCCCCCAAACCCAGTTGGACTTGTGCCAACCAAAGTACAAATTTCTTTTACTTCCCTCTCCATCACGTCATGGTCCCTGGCCAGCGCACAGCATGCTGGGAAGCCTGGGCTGGTGCCACTGCAAGCTATTTGCCAGCTGAGGAAGGACTGAGCCTTAAAATGTATCTATCCAATAATGCATTAAGTATAATTCTTTCCTTCTTACAACTGCCAGTCATGTTGCAAAGATTAACAACTGAAAGCTTCCTGTGTCATTGCAAGGTAAGCATGCATTGAATCACATTCAGTGACAGATTCAGAAGAATTACTCAAGTATGTCTGACAGGTGAACTGTTGTATACGAGATTGTGCAAATATAGCAAGGTCGACCAAGAAAAAAAAGCGATAAATGCATAGAAGCTTGTGGGATATTAATATATTTAAATGACATTTGTGACTGATTTGAGATGGTTCTATAAATAATTGCCTGAGAGCCGGATCCTATAGATATGCATAGCTGCAGCAACAGGCTTTGCCTCTACCACACTGGTGTATTCAGATGTATTGCTTTATTTCTTTCTCATAAAAGAGACTGGCATATATCACTTTATATGGAAGAAAAGTAATGGGATAGATAGCATGAGGGCTCTGTTCCAGTCACTTGATATGAGAAAGAGTAAACAGGAAGATATTGTGCAAGATTAGCATTAATCCTTTGACATGGGAGAAAAGAAAAGCAATAGATATGGAGAGGCCTAAACCCCATCCTTGTGATCCTAGTGCATTTGCAGCTGAAGAGGTGGGGTGAGGATCAGTGCCAATGCCAAGTTCCTGCAGCCTGGTGCAAAGCCTTGCATTGCCCTCCCCCCGGGACCTGATTGATGTACTGCGTGATATTTTAGGGCTGGCCTGGTCAGGTGGACCCTCAGCCTGTCTCTGACCTGGTCAATCAGCAAGGACACCTCTGGTGCGGTTACTCAGGCTGAAATCCTAGACACACTTACCTGGGGGTAAGTGCAAGCATCCCCCTGTATCCGTGGATTCAGCTTTTATTTATTTATTTATTTATTTATTTATTTATTTATACCCCACCTCTCCACCCCACTTAAGGGCCCTGAAAGCAGCCCTCTGAGGATCCGGACCACCACAATTCTCCGTGGGGCTCCCTGAACCCCCCATACCCATTAACTTTGTTGAGCTTATTTACCATGTCTGTGTCTTGAATGTTAAAACGGGAATGTGAAAGGAAGGTAGGCAGCCTGCAGGTTAGGGGAACACAGTCAGAATATTAACAGGAAGCAGGAAGCTTTCTGTTAATGTCTCTCCCTATAGTGTACAGGCTGCCTGCTTGCCTGCTTTTTGCATTTCTCTTTTAGTGTTCAGTAAAAGGAAGACACAGACTTATTTGATGCCAGGGTAATGAAGTTCAACAAAGGTCATGGACTGGGGGGAGGGCTCAAGGGGTGTGAAGAAGTATTGTATTCCCTATAGCAGGGGTGCTCACACTTTTTTGGCTCGAGAGCTACTTTGAAACCCAGCAAGGCCCGGAGATCTACCAGAGTTTTTTTACAATGTTCGTGCCATCATAACATATAACATTTATGTGTACAATGTATGTTGGTGTACCTTGCATAACCGCATGAGCCAATATTGCACAACACAACATAATTAACTATAAACATTTTTTGTAATTACTTGAGTTTACTTTGATGACTTGCACTGAAGTGAATCAGCCAAGGATGCATAGTCGGACAGTAGCTGCTGACAGCCAGCCTCAAGCACACTTCCAAATGTTCATCAGTCATGGTGGAACGGTACTTGGACTTAATGATCTTCATGTAGGAAAAGGCTGACTCACATAAATAAGTGGAGCCCTTCCTGCCTCAGGTGCTCTTATATCCCTGAGGGCCCTATTGCCTTCAAGTGGCTGCAGCTGTGCAGCACACTATGCTGAAAGCCCAGGCCTTACCCTTAAAGGGGCCACTGCTGACACCACATCTACCTCCTCACCAGATCTTCCTCGATTCCAATACAAGTGGGGGGGGGGGGAGCAGATCAGTACAAAAAACAGACCAGTGCAAAAACAGGGGAAAGGTGTGGGGAAGATCTCTATATAGACATCACAGCAAGACCAGTGCAGAACCCCTTGCACACAGAACCAACAGATGGAAGTGGGGGCGGGGCAGATCTCCATACATACCAGTGCAAAAACAGGGGAAAGGTGTGGGGGAGGGAAGATCTCTATATAGACATCACAGCAAGACCAGTGCAAAACCCCTTGCACACAGAACCAACAGATGAAAGTTGGGGGGGCAGATTTCCATACATACCAGTGCAAAAACAGGGGAAAGGTAAGTCAGCCCCTGTAGAGTCAACGGGGCTCACTCCCAGGGATGCGTGGACAGGAGCTCACTCCCAGGGATGCGTCACTCCCAGGGAGCTCACTCCCAGGACAGGGCTCACTCCCAGGGATGCGTGGACAGGAGCTCACTCCCAGGGATGCGTCACTCCCAGGGAGCTCACTCCCAGGACAGGGCTCACTCCCAGGGATGCATGGACAGGAGCTCACTCTCAGGGATGCTACACTCCCAGGGAGCTCACTCCCAGGACGTGGCTCACTCCCAGGGATATGTGGACAGGAGCTCACTCCCAGGGACGCTACACTCCCAGGGAGCATCACTCCCAGGACGGGGCTCACTCCCAGGGATGCATGGACAGGAGCTCACTCCCAGGGATGCATGGACAGGAGCTCACTCCCAGGGATGCTACACTCCCAGGGAGCATCACTCCCAGGACAGGGCTCACTCCCAGGGATGCGTGGACTGGAGAGAAGCCTGCGATCGACTGTTGGATCGCGATCGACGTACTGAGCACCTCTGCCCTATAGGATCCCCTTTTATCAGAGGTTTCTATATCGCAATGGGGGCAGGCATGGACATAACCTCACACATACAGGGGAAGTAGGAGGGCAAATGCCCCAGGTGCCATGCCCTTGGGGGAATGGCGGTGCCAACTTCAGCTCCCTCCCCCTCACTCACTGGCACAATCCTACCCCTCCCTCCCAAGACCAGGGAAACCTCCTGGCCCTCAAAAGGCTTTCTAACGGCCTTAAAATGTTTTAGCAGAAAACTAGAAGTGGGCATTAAAGGCCTTTAGAAGGTCCCAGATGGCCTTCAGAGGACCACAGAGGCTGTGCACAGCCTTCCCAGCCCTCCAAAGGCTTTTTGAGGTCTCCGGAGGGCCTTTAAAGCTCATTTCCAGAGGGGGACACTCAACTGGGGGAGTGGCACAGGGGCTAGGACTGACATTGTGCAGGAGGGTACCTGTATAATTGAATTAAATAAGAAAACATGAGTAGAAATGCAGAGGCTTCAACCAATAAGAGGGAACAGATTTTTGCTTGTGTTGACTTCATTCCATAGAATTCTGTTTGAACCACTGAGAAACAAACTTGTCCCTGTCTGCAACGTGTCTTCTTGTCACTTTAAAGTGTCATGAAATTTAAAAAGAAAGAAAGAAAGAAAGAAAGAAAGAAAGAAAGAAAGAAAGAAAGAAAGAAAGAAAGAAAGAAAGAAAGAAAGAAAGAAAGAAAGAAAAAGATCAAACTTAAGTCTGTCTGAACCAGAGTGGCCAGATACAATGGAGGACAGAGCGCCTATACCTTTAACCATTGTATGGATGTGGGAATTTTGGCAGGTGTAGCTCAACAGGGTCAGGTTTTAAAAGCTGCTCCTGCCAAAATTTCCTTTTCTATACAATGGTGAAAGGTTAAAGGCCCTCTGTCCTCCACTGTATCTGGTCACCGTGGTGTGAACTCTAGGAAGATCCTACACTGTTTCATAATGTATTGCTATCCAATAGAGCAGCAATTTCTCGGCATTCTAATCAGAAATAGGCATACCATGTTTGCTTTAAATGAAAATCCAATGTACATTGGGTTTCTCTGGTTGTTGCTTGTTCAGCGCTGTAGATGGCACTGTTGATCTTCCCACAACCTATACAAATAAAACTTCAATGACCTACCCTGAGAAACATACCAGGCAGATATACATACAGAAACGCGCGTGCAAATGATATTTGGCAGATTTAAATAGACATTTATTAAGCCAAGGAAAAGAGTGATACTGGGGAGAGAACAACCTACTTGACGTAAAAGTTTATTAAAAGTAATTGAAAGGGGGAGGGAGATCAGGTGCTATGAACATAGATAGTCTTCCTCTAGATTTTAGTGCAATAAGACAATGAACACCAAACTTTCCACATATTTGGACGGAGGCACTATTTCAGACTTCACTGGAGGAGGGAAGAGATTTTAGTGAGGATTAGGGCCCAATCCTATCCAACTTTCCAGTGCTCATGCAGCCATAATGTAGCTATGAGGAAAGGAAAAAATGTTCCCTTATCTTGAGGAGGTCTCGGTGACTGCCCGCCTCCACCAAAGGATGCAGCGCACACCCTGTTGGCATGGCTTCATCAGCACTGGAAAGTTGGATAGGATTGGGCCCTGAGTCAGATTATATAAAGTCAAAATGCTTTTTAAAAATCAATATTATATTTGATAAAAGTGTGTTTTAAGAGAATTTATTTTCTGCACCTCTGCAGCACTGATATTGTCACAGGATGTCACCTTTAAAATAGGAAAGCTAAAGGATTTGGCTTTGGTCAGTATAGGTTGCACAAATTTGTTTGCTTTAACAGGATAACATTTGGAGCTGTGTTGATGATGTTGCTATTGTTATGAGTTATTACAAATAGCTTTGTAAAAACAACATCTTTTAAAACCTTTTTTTTTTTTTTGCCATTTGCTCATAAATATGCCCAAGAAAGGATCTTTGAGGCTTGCTGGATATTGCACATCCTTTCTGAAATCTCTGCCCAATCTTTCCCTGAAATTTGAAATATCTCTATGCAATGTATGCCAAACCCATTCCCAAGAACAGATTTTATACAGATCGGCCAACTGCTCCTCTCAAAGTCACCTTGTGTCAAAAAATATGTGCATTTTTCTTCTAGTGGTGAAATGCCTCATCATCAGGGATTTAAAAGTAGCCACGTACTTTGATGTACAGGGCCTTTATCATTCATTGCTGTAAATTAGGGATCAGCAACTGTAGGTTCCATGGTCAACTGCATGGTTCCATGGGCTAAACCCACCATTGACAGCCCGGAGGCAAGAGAGAAATGTGGATTAAGTGGTGGCTGTGGCAGTGGACATCAGCAGAAGTCCACTTTGTGGTGTAGGTGTAACTCTGCCCTAGCCCATTGTGAGCCTTCCAAGTGAGCCTCATGTAAAACTACTTGCTGGCCATAGCTGTATATTGTCATTTGAAGCTACACTTTTATATACTGTTGCTGTTTTAGATGAGTGTAGCAGAAACATAAATGTGGCCCTGCCTTTCAGACAAATTACACTGTCAGAACCTGTATTACCAACCTGATTCTTTAAGAAACCCTAAGAAATTGAAAGCTGAAACTCATTCAGTATTTGTAAACTTCTTGTTTCCAGGCAAGATCATCACGAAAGGTAATATGGAATTCATCATGCATGCTGAAGGATAAAATAAAACAAAAAGCATTGACCATATCTGCCGTGGGTTAAGAGGCTGTCCATTTGCTCACGATAAGAAAGTTTACAGAGCAGCTGATGTTCTTAGTGGCCATAGTCTTTGCAATGCTAAGCTAAAAATATAACCATAAAAGCAGAAAGGGAAAGAAAAATCAATACACACTAAATTGAAAATATAAAAAGAATACTGGGAGAAATTCCAGCCTGTCCTCAAAAAGAAATTTGAGGCATTGTCATATGTGGATGAAAGAGGGTTACTAACAAAAGAGCAATGCTGAGCACCAGAAGGAAAAAAAAGAATGTATGGCATGTGCAAAGCAACATGGTCCTCACTCTGTCTCTTACTATGTTTTGTTTTGTGTGACTAGTTGCCCCAAGTGAGCACCCCTAACTACATCAGGAGTATTCATTTAATTCGAAGGAAACTATTGAGCGTTGCAATCCACATATAAGCACGCATTGGCCTTTGGCACTAGGGAGTCCTCATTGTAACCAACAGGGACAGCCTACCCATGCGGCCAGATTAAGTGGCTGTTTCAAGTGGCAGGCTGGGGGAGCCATTTATTTGGTGGGAGATGTGTACACAGTCTTTCCTACCTGGCTGCTCCATCCTCACTTGTTCTCCTTGGAGAACCAGCAGAAGAAGATAAGGAGGCAGTTTACCTCCTTCTCCAGTGTCACTGTTCAAGATTACATTAGGGAGATGGAGGAGACAGTAGGAAGCACTTTGATTCTGTTCCTGATTGCTCTTTTAAGGAAAGCAAAAAGGAAGAGGATTGCTGCCTGCATCACTGTTGCCATTATCTACTCCTCTCCCTCCTCTCCTCTTCCTCTGTGTCCTCAAAACAGGTTGAAGGGCGGGGGGGGGGGGAGGATACTGGAAGCAAAGTAACCTTTTCTGCTCACAGGATCCTCTTTGTCCAGCCTATTTTGGAGAGGAGGCAGGCAGTGGAGATACAGGGCAGAGGAAGTGGTGATGGGGTGGTGCCTGTGCTGGCCAATGCACAGAAAGGGGTGTATGTGTGTTACATTTGGGTGCTGCTTCAGCTTGGGCTGGGTCTAGCAACAAAACTCAAGTACAGGTTACCAAAGCAATTGTACATGCTGTCCCAGTTTTCCACTGCCTCCTTCTCTCTCCCTTTGCTCTGTGGTGTTCCCTGTGTCAACAGATGGTAAGTGCCCTTTTATTCTACATAAAATGATATGTGCACTGATGGCACTATATAAATAATAACATACAGTAACATGCTTGGTGATGACGTATGGAGAATGTGTTCCAAAGACAAAAGATAGATTATGAATTATACCAGAGTAACAGAAAATTATGATTGAAGTAAAGTAATAGAAGCAATTTGATCATGGAAAATAAACAATGAGAATTCAAAACATTTTTTAGTCTTAACTAAAACAACAGCAAAGATGTAATGTCCAACAATGTAATCTTGCACTAGACTTGATATACTGTAGCTACTTTCCAGTAGTTTGCATACTTCTGAAAACAGGTACAGCTCATGCCCTTCTGATGTTTCACATAGTGACATGTGGCATTTAATAAGCTGACTTTGGCTCTACGTATCAAATGTGCAGCAAGCCATGACAATATCAGAGCGCAAAGCTGCAGTTTTAAACACATCTGGTGTCACCTGCTCACTGGTCACAGGCATCTAGGTCTAAGTAGATTTGACAGTAGGACAGGTCCTTTCTAGCAAGTTGGCTATTCCTGGATTTATTTATTTATTTTACTTTGTTTGGGTTGCTTTTTAAATTAAATGGGTGTGCAAAATCTGACCCTTATCTTGTGAAGGGCAACAACTTTTCACATTCAGTAATTGTCTTTTGATTCAAGGTTATATACTGAGAGGGTGGATCTGCTGAGCACATTGAGTAAATCAATAAAAGCCCTGACCGGTAAAGTGGGGAAATATATCATCAGCACAATGGAATATCCACCTAATCAGTGCTTGTTAGTCCATCTGAAATTCTAATTCAATTAAGACCTGTTTAGCAGGATACAGTCTCCATCTCAACACAGCACTCATCTTAGGGATGGGGAAGGGAATTTATGGGAACTGGGACCAGAAGAGAACCACTTGAATTTTTGCTTTGCCATATTTCAAGTTTAGTTGCCCAACCTACATCAGAACATTAGGATGGGCAGCCCAATCCTGAGCTGCCCAGCATGTGGGGCTGCAGCGGTGCTAAAAAAGGCTGCCGCTGCATCCAGTGTGCCCCAGGTAGCCACCGCCGCCTCTTCAGGAGAAGGGAACTTTCATCCCCATCCCCTGGTAAAGCGAGTATTACCACAACTGGGCTACTCAGTTTGATGGCGACCCAAGGATTGGCATAGAATTTAGAGCCTTTGTGTCAGGTGGACAACCCGACACAGAGGCTCAGGATCAGGTGGAGCAAAGCTCCTCTGGTTCCACCTCCCTTCCGCCCCACTCCCTCCCACTAGTACGCCTCCTCCCCACCCATTCCCTGTCCTCCCTCCGCCTCCCCTCACCCTGGAATGCCACCTCTCCTCCTCCCCCCACACTCCCACCTACCTCTCTGCTGCCCGGTGGTCCATGCAACTGCCAAGTGGCAGAGCTCTGGTGCTCCACCAACACTAGGCCTGCAAATGTACCTTATGGCATGTTTGCTACAGTGCGTGCCGGTGGTAAGCCAATGCACACTCGTTAGGATTGGGCCCTTAGCCTCTTATAAGACTGGATAGACATTGGAATCCGGCCTAATTGAGCTAGATTTTGCTATGAGAGTATGTCAGTTAATCTAGGGAAATCCAGTGTAGCAGCATGTACAAGGGGGGCATACCAAGGCATATCATGAGTTGTGCTGATGCTCTAGGATGTGCTCTCACTGCCTCCGGAGGCCTCTTCGGAAGCAGTGAGAGGGTGAGGCATCCAGGCCAGAGCGTCGGCGCTGACGCTCTGGCCTGGGCACCTCACTCTCTCACTGCCTCCGGAGGCTTCTGGAGGCTGTGAGAGGGCGAGGCGCCCAGGACAGAGCATCAGCGCCGATGCTCTAGGCCACCCTTTCACTGCCTCCAGAGGCCTCCGGAGGCAGCAAGAGGGCAATGCAACTGGACCAGAACATCAGCGCAACAGGAGTCGCACTGACACTCTAGGGCACCCCTGCCCTCTCCTCCTATAAAGGAGAAGGTGCAGGGGCAGCCCAGTCCAGCACTGAGTCACTGCCGGAGAGGCAGCTTCTTTCTGCCTCTCCAGGAGCACTCCTGGGCACCCCTCCTCCTTCGGGAGGAGGCTTTTCTTAAAGGGACAGAAGCCGGCAGAGCTGCTGGCTTCTCTCCCTTTAAAGAAAAAAGCGGGCGGGGGGAGGCTTGAGGCGTTGCCTCTGGAGGGTTGGCACTCGGGGTATTTGTCCCATTTGCCCCCCCTCTAAGTACACCATTGCATGTTTGGGCTGATTGTATTATGCATTTAGCTGTTGGGTGATGGCTCCAAAGAAGAGTGTGGAAAGTGCAGTATTGATGATCCCATTGGGTGGGCAAGCAAAGCTTAATGTGGACACAAGGACAGACTAATGGCTCTTAGTACTCTTGAGTAGGTGAGACTAGTGGTCTTCTCAATATAATTTATATATGGATGTTTCTACCCCATTTAGGGGCCATATTCTCCCTGCAAAAATTGTGATGTAGAGTTTGATATTTCAGATTTGAAATCTGATATTCAAAATTTCAATGGCCAAATTTTCTCAAACTTTGGATATTTGTGAATATTCATTTAATTGCTGTCATCTATTTGATTTTTGATTTATAAATTACACTACATTCTTTATTCTGTTATTCTCATATTTGAGACACTACAGTAGAGTTGGGACACTACCATTTTACCCATAAGAGAATGTTTTTGTAAAACGAGTTCTTCCATAGTTCTTCCACTGCAAAAGCGAAACCTAACCCAAGTCTCCAGTTGTTATCTGTTTTCTCTGGGAGAGTGTTCAGCACTATATCAAGATTCTTTACTAAATATCCTTGAATTCAGTTTGATACATTTCCTTTTACTGAAATGTGAATAGCTTTATTCAGCTAGTGCATGAAATCAGAAACTCTGAGCCACCCAATTTCCATCTACACCCTGGAACATTTAGGATGCATTACCAAACCAGGATTCAATGTGTTTCATCTATTCTATTTTGTAACAGAATGCTTTACCATAATTCTCAACTTGGCTGTTGCTCTAGATAGGAATTTACGAGTATTAGTGTATTAGTGTATTAGTATTAGTGTATTATTATTATGATCTCTTTGCAGCATTTTAGGACTTCAGCAGGGATGCTGTCTTTTCCAGGTGCCTTGCCAAAGGCAAGGGAGTCCAGGGCCACGTGAAGTTCTTCTAGGGTTGGTTCACTGTCAAGCTCTTCCAGCACAGGCAGGCACTCAATGTTGTTCAGTGCTTCTTCGGTGACTACATTTTCTCTGGAATATAGCTCAGAGTAGTGCTGCACCCAGTGTTCCATCTGCTGCGCCCGATCCTGGATGACCTCGCCTGTGGCAGACTTCAGAGGGGCAATTTTCTTCTGTGTTGGACCTAGGGCCTGCTTGATACCATCATACATCCCCTTGATGTTGCCCATGTCAGCTGCTATCTGTATCTCGGAACAGAGCTGGAGCCAGTAGTCGTTAGCACATCTCCTGGCAGTCTGTTGGACTTTGCTGCGAGCAGTTCGGAGGACCTGCAGGTTGCGCTCACTGGGACAGGCCTTGTATGCTGCTTGAGCTCTCCTCTTTTCCTCAATGACTGGTGTCAACTCCTCAGAGTGGGCTTCAAACCAGTCTGCCGCCTTGTTGGTCTTTTTGCCGAATATGGACAAGGCGGTGTTGTAAACGGTATTCTTGAAATGTTCCCATCTGTTGGATGCGTTTGCGTCGGCTGGGCCTGGAAGAGATTCCTCAAGCGCTTGTGCAAATTCCTCCACTTTTCTCTGATCCCGGGTCTTGCTTGTATCAATGCGAGGTCTTCCTTCCTTTTTCGTGTGATACAGTCGCTTTGTTTGCAGTTTCACTCTGCTGCACACCAGGGAGTGGTCAGTGTCGCAGGCAGCACCATGATAACTGCGTGTGATCTTGATGCTGGGAAGGCTGGAGCGTCTGGTGAGGATCAGGTCGAGCTGGTGCCAGTGCTTTGATCTTGGATGTCTCCAAGAGACTCTATGTTGGGGCTTTGTGTTGAAGAACGTGTTGCTGACACAGAGACCGTGATGACAGCAAAACTCTAGCAGGCGTTGGCCATTTTCGTTCATCCTCCCAGTGCCAAACTGACCTAAGCAAGTGGGCCATGAACTGTTATCAGCACCAACTCTAGCATTGAAATCGCCGAGGATGAACAATGGCTCTTTTACAGGGATTTTCTTGACAGTGGTGGCCACAAGACAGCATCCCTGCTGAAGTCCTAAAATGCTGCAAAGAGATCATCGTCACTGAGCTGCATGAAATCCTCTGTCTCTGCTGGAGAGAAGGTGGAGTACCTCAAGACATGAGGGATGCAAACATCATCACGCTGTACAAGAACAAAGGTGACAGGGGTGACTGCAACAACTACCGCGGCATCTCTCTCCTTAGCGTTGTAGGAAAGCTGTTTGCCCGAGTTGTACTAAAGAGGCTCCAGGTACTTGCAGAGAGCGTCTATCCAGAATCGCAGTGTGGATTCCGAGCCAACAGGTCCACCACTGATATGGTATTCTCCCTTAGACAACTGCAGGAGAAATGCAGGGAACAACGACAGCCACTCTTTATAGCCTTCATAGATCTCACAAAGGCTTTCGACCTGGTCAGCAGAGACGGCCTCTTCAAGATTCTCCCCAAGATTGGATGTCCACCCAGGCTCCTCAGCATCATCAGATCTTTCCACAAGGACATGAAGGGCACTGTTGTCTTCGATGTCTCCACATCAGACCCTTTTGACATCCGAAGCGGAGTGAAGCAGGGCTGTGTTCTTGCACCAACCTTGTTTGGGATTTTCTTCGCTGTCCTGCTGAAGCAGGCCTTTGCAACTGCAACAGAAGGCATCTATCTCCGGACCAGATCAGACGGAAAGCTCTTCAACCTCTCCAGACTGAGAGCAAAGTCCAAAGTCCAGCTGAAATGTCTGTGTGACTTCCTCTTTGCCGACGATGCAGCTGTCACTACCCACTCTGCCAAAGATCTCCAGCAGCTCATGGATCGTTTTAGCAAGGCCTGCCAAGATTTTGGACTGACAATCAGCCTGAAGAAAACACAGGTCATGGTTCAGGATGTGGACTCACCTCCCTGCATTACAATCTCTGAGCATGAACTGGAGGTTGTCCGTGACTTTGTGTACCTTGGCTCAACGATCTCCGACACTCATTCTCTCGATACCGAGCTAAACAAGCGCATCGGTAAAGCAGCTACCACGTTTTCCAGACTCACAAAGAGAGTCTGGTCCAACAAGAAGCTGACAGAACATACCAAGATCCAGGTCTACAGAGCTTGCGTCCTGAGTACACTTCTGTACTGCAGCGAGTCATGGACTCTTCACTCACAACAGGAGAGGAAACTGAGCGCTTTCCACATGCGCTGCCTCCGACGCATCCTCGGCATCACCTGGCAGGACAAAGTTCCAAACAACACAGTCCTGGAACGTGCTGGAATCCCTAGCATGTATTCACTGCTGAAACAGAGACGCCTGCGTTGGCTTGGTCATGTCGTGAGAATGGATGATGGCCGGATCCCAAAGGATCTCCTCTATGGAGAACTCGTGCAAGGAAAGCGCCCTACAGGTAGACCACAGCTGCGATACAAGGACATCTGCAAGAGGGATCTGAAGGCCTTAGGGATGGACCTCAACAAGTGGGAAACCCTGGCCTCTGAGCGGCCCGCTTGGAGGCAGGCTGTGCAGCATGGCCTTTCCCAGTTTGAAGAGACACTTGGCCAACAGTCTGAGGCTAAGAGGCAAAGAAGGAAGGCCCATAGCCAGGGAGGCAGACCAGGGACAGACTGCACTTGCTCCCGGTGTGGAAGGGATTGTCACTCCCGGATTGGCCTTTTCAGCCACACTAGACGCTGTGCCAGAACCACCTTTCAGAGCGCGATACCATAGTCTTTCGAGACTGAAGGTTGCCAATACATAATACATTATTATTATATTAGTGTATTAGTGTATTAGTGTATTATTATTAGTGTATTAGTGTATTATTATACACTATGTATAATACACTATGTATTATACACTATGTATGTATTAGTACATACATGTATGTACATTATTTACATTATTATATTATTTATGTATGTACATTAATGTATGTATTAGTGTATGCATTATACACTAAGTATTATACACTAATTATGTATTAGTGTATTATTATTAGTGTATTAGTGTATTAGTGTATTGGGTGCTAATTGGGTAAGAGGCACTTTTTCAAGTGGGTGCTCCTTTTTTTTTAGCAGGGGGAGAGTAACTGGTCCACCTCACCCTAGCACTGTCTGTTCTAGCGGCTGTTTGCTGGTATTCCTTGGCATCTTTTTAGATTGTGAGCCCTTTTGGGACAGGGAGCCATTTAGTTATTTGATTTTTCTCTGTAAACCGCTTTGTGAACTTTTAGTTGAAAAGCGGTTTATAAATACTGTTGTTGTTGTTGTTGTTGTTGTTGTTGTTGTTGTTGTTGTTGTTGTTATTATTATTATTATTATTATTATTATTATTATTATTATTATTATTATAAGTGTATTAGTATTAGTGTACCAATTTTTTACCTGATATCTTGCAATTGTTCTCTGCAAGAATGTTTCTTCTTTGATCATGTGCCTTGACAAAATTAAGCAGCAACTGTTACCCTGCACATGCCTGATCTTGTCTGATCTCGGAAGCTAAGCAGGGTCAGGCCTGGTTAGTACTTGGATGGGAGACTGCCTGGGAATACCAGGTGCTGTAGGCTTATATCATAGTCTTTTGAGACTGAAGGTTGCCAACCATACCTTTGACAAAATTAGCATTTCTTACCTGGATTTTGCATTTATTTTTGCTTGAGCTCAGAAAAAAGTAAAAGATAGCAATCAAGTGCTGGAAAACAGAAATGTGTGAAAGGGAACAACTGGGGTCACTATAAAAGTGTTGTTGCTATTGACACCCAATACAACATTAGTACAATAGTGCTTAAGAAAATATTTCAAATAATCTGTGACACTAACCCAGAATCCTATGCATGTATATTCAGAAATAAGTTCTATTGCTTTCAGTGGAATTTACTCCCAGGAAAGTGTGTATATAGGATTGCAGCCTAACAGCCCAATATTGAGCTCGGTGCTCCAGCTTTCTGCCACACACTGTTGCAACCGTGCCATAAGGCACGTCTGCAAGGCTTACTGCTGGGCCAGCACCCCTGCTAGTCCAGCGCTGGCTGGCGCTGGGCTAGCTCTGGGCGGGCGCCCATCCTCCACTGCTTGGCGGTCTCATGGACTGCTGAGCCATGGCACGGTGAGTGGGGTTGGGAGGGGGTGGGGTGGAGGCATTCCTGTAAAGGGGGGCCGACAGGGGGTGGAGAGAGGGTGAGGAGGAGGCTTGATGGGGAGGCAGGAGGTGGAGAAAGGGCGGGTGGGAGGCGTGCCAGAGGGAGGGAGGGAGGCGGGTCCCATGGAGCTCCACTCCACCAGATCCAAGGCATTCTTGTGGGGCTCGGTGCCCTACACAAACGCCTTTACCTTACCCCTGACCTTTTGGTCAGCGCTAAAGTGAGTAACCCCATTGCGGGGCTGCTTCCCTTACCTGGGAAAAGGGGACGAAAGTCTCATTCGCCTGAGGCACCGCCCACGGCAGGCTGAGGCACGCAGGATGTGGTGGGAGTCATTCTTGGCACCGCTGCAGCCGTGCACCCCGGGCAGCTCAAGATTGGGCTGTAAATCAATATTTTTATATGCTTTTAGATTTATTTGCAGCTCAATTCTATCTGGTATTGGGTTATTGGGTGCAGCCACTTATGAAAATGGAATAGAGTTCTGCTTTCCTTTTCACAGCCTTCCCTTTCTTTACTCAGACTTATGCCAGTTAAAGAGCTGACGTGCTCCAAGGAGACCACTGTGGAGTAGGAGGCTTACGGAGGGATATGGGGTTTAAATTCTTGTTCCCCTCTGAAGCCTCTCAATCCATCTCCTCTGCTGGATACATTGTGTGCCTTTTCTGCATGGCTACACCAACAGGGGAGGGGGGATAGGCTGCTAGGCTAGAACTGCTAGGCTGCAGTTCCTTCTAAGAATACATGCTTATATACTGCAGCACCTGCATCCTTTACTAGATTGTGGCCACCATGTGCTCAGCCTCTGAGAAAACATGACTACTCTAGCTCTTGAAGTTCTGTTTTTAAAAAAGACCCAGGCCCCTGCAATTAGTTCTGAGCTCACAATGGGCACACAAGTCTGGCAGCATGGCAGTCTTTTGAACCTGTTTTAGAGGTGCTGGTTCTGACAAAGGTGAGACTGATGATCAAAAGAAGGTCAACCATCCTCCTGGATGTATTCATGCCCACAGGTGTACCTAAGCTACCTCTTTGGATTGTGGCTGTAGTACATAGAAATAATGATACATTTTATACCTCCTCTTCTCAAAGCTACTCATGACAGCTGCAGAATGTGTGCAATAAATAATATAGAATGATTTAATGGGACACAGAATCAAAGACCTTGCCGAAAGCCATAGAGAAAGTCACTGTAAGAAAATAAACTCGAACTCTAAATGACTAGTTTTTGTTGCAGTAGAACAACTACAGAAGGACTGCAATTCAATACATGGATATGTGATCCTTTCATTTGATTTTCATAGCATACTTTGAGTCACTGGACAATGTATTTGCTAGGGTAACTTAAGAAAACCAAGACAGGAGAGAAAGAGAGATCACATTGTATAGGAATTGCTGAACCACCAATACCAAAGGGAAGAACTATTGAGTATTCAGTAGAAAACATTGGAAATGACACTAATACAATGAATAGGCCGATGCTGGCATTATCAAGATCAGCAAAACAATAAATCAGCCACTGAAGAGTTTTGAAAAAAAAATGGAATGAATTATGAAATGCAAACAAAAAGCTGGAACAGCCTAGCTTCAGAATGCTTCTAAGTATATTTACAAGGGAACGCACTAACAGATTACTCTTGGCATTGACAGTAAATATATTTTTATCCTGGATGACTGCAGGGTCTGTGTGGCAGAGGGATTAAGTTAATTGGGAAGACTCAAAAGCAGCAAATCTCCAAGATCTGGCAGACTTTAAGTCAGGGTATTTAAAGGATAGCCAAAGCCAATGTCACTTGCCATGGAAAGAATCACAAAAAGGTCAGCAAGGGCAAGAAAGTAATTCAGAATTGGAAAAAAGGGTGAAGGATAAAGTTAACAGTTCAAGTTATACACAAAAGGCAGTGATCAATTTTGTAAACAGGTGCATACATGAATACAAAGCAGCGTTGTCAGTCAAGAGTGCTAGCTACCCTTGTGAGCAGGGTAACATCTTCCAGTTGCATTGTGACATATTTGAGTACTAGAGGACTGGTCAGCATTTGCAGAGTACTGGCCCCTCAGTACTGAGAACCGTTCTAGACATTAAGGGGGATGAGGTAGTAGAATTTTGGACTGCACCACTTCAGACTATAAGTGGAGGGTCATTTTTTAATTTTATTTTCCCCTGACATCAAAATCACCTCCATGCAGTAAATTAACTAGCATATCAGGGGGAGAAAAAAAACCCTTTCTGTCTGCTTCTGAAGAGCGTTGTTTATCCATTCTCATCCTTTAATCGGGTGCATCTTTTAAGCCTTGTTAGTGTTCTCAGGCAAAAACTGGGAACTTGGGAGTGAGTCCATCTTCCTGTCCCTGCATATATCATCTCAGAAAAGCATTGGGTATGACTTCAAAGCCCAACACCTGCAATTAAGGGGCCCAGTTTGTTTATAGTTTTTTTCCCCTAACATGTTTTCCCTTTCTTTCTAATTAATGGGGGGTAAAAATATATTATTAGGCATAGCATGTATTGGAACGCCCTAAGCCCATTATCAGGGAGCATCTGTGTAGGCCATCTGTGGGGGTGCTGCACACCATAGCTGTAGGAGTGTCACCCAGGTACTCGCCAGAGTGAGTGAATACCCCCAAGGAGCCATGGGATGGAGAGAGGAGGGGGCCCTGCAGTCCGAGGGAGACCCAGACTGGCAGGCAAGGCAGGGAGGCAGCAGGGCTCAGTGGCTAGTGGCTCAGTGGCTCAGTGGCTAGACACTGCCTGCTCGCCCATTGGGAGCCTGAACTCCCAAGCTGCCGAACAGCAGCTGCGTGCAATCATGCTTGAGTGCAGCTGGGCTATCAGGAAGCCTGCAGAGATCTTGGGCCCAGACCAAGAGAGGAAGGGGCAGGGATGACAAAGGCTGCTGGAGGGTTCATAAGGAGCCCAGCCACCAGCCTGGGAGGTGGCATGTCCTGGGGCTCCAGCTCAGGGAGGACAGGTGCTGACAACCCTGTGCAGCCCCAAGGTCTTCCTTGGGCCACCTTTCACCCCTCTGGGGCTGGGTGGATTAGCCTCCCCAGCAGCAGCAATAGCCACAACAGCAGCCCCAGCAGCAGCAGCTACAGTGACTCCAGGAGCAGCCGCAACCATCTACATAACCCCAGCAGCAAGGGACCTGGAAACCCCTGGAGCAACCACCCTCGGGCAGCATCAGCAGGAAAAAAACCTCAGAAACATCAGGGCCACCCCCAATAGTCAGCTTCCCCAGGGGCTTCTGTGGTCATCTAGTCTGACCCCCAACTCTTGAGGTCACCTCTGCAAGCAGATGTTCCTGGAGCTGCTTGAGGGACCCCTGACACCCACTACCACCAAATCTACCAGCCTCGGGACCCACAACCCTGACCAGCTTGAGACCTCTGATGGAGACAGAGAGGACACCCGGTCTTCCGGTCCAGTACAGAGACTGTGACACAGTTCTTGCTGAAAGACACTTGTGAGGGGCTCCTGTGATGTAACAGGACCCCTAATGAATGTAAAGCCTATCATATCTGCATCTGCAAACCACTCTTTGCTGCTCCTCATTATCTTTATTGCCGGGGTAAGTTTAGCGCTGCCTGGCCCTTTCTGGCAGAAGCTCCGCCCCTTTGCTCCGTCCATGGGAGTCAGCTAACATTCAATCAGTAATCTTGGCAACTCACAGGGCGTAAGCATGCTACTTGTTCTCTTTGCTTTCTTGATCTTGTTAACACTGCTCATCATGAGTGAGCCATAAAAGGAATTTGCTTTACCTATGGATATGCTTTTTGCTTCCAGATCCAAAAGAACCAATGCTCTCTGGCAATACATTTTGCATAGTTGGTAGAATTCAAAAGCAGTGCCTCTGGAGAAAGGGGGCAGCAGGAGATGTTTTGCTTAATTTGGGCCAGAGCTACTGCCTGGGTTGCCTGTGGCCTTGTGTCTCATATCTTGAACCGGCTAACTACACTGGTATCTTGAGAATCCAAGATGGTGGGAAAAGGTGGGCCTAATTCCAGTGCTGTGCTTAAATGCTTACAGGTGCTGGGTGTGGGGGAGAAAGGGGAGCTGAGGTCAGCGATGGGAATAGAATGCATGCTGCTCACTGCACTCCATGCTTTGTGGGAATGAAAAGAACCCTCTTGGAAGAAGGTGCAATAAGAAGATGTCATTGCAGCCTGAAAAGGTCAGCAAGCTCTCTTAAAAGAAATGCTGGAAGGTGTGCTGGAAAGGGGAGAAACTGCAGAACAACAAGCCATTGGAAGTGTTTTGAGAGTCATAGGATAAGAAGCTAATGGTAGAGGCTCTGCTACTACTATGTGAATGAGTTATGGCAGCAGTGGGGGTAGGATGGATTTTCTTGACTGCTGCCCAAGATTTATGGGCAGTTTATCAGAGACAGGAACAGATCAACAAAGCTCTATCCTAAGAGATAAAATGAGCAAAAGAGCCTAATGCTCTGTTTCAGAAAGCTCCAGACAACACACAAAAGCAGGGCCAGTGATGGAAACAGCAGCAGAGAACCTGACTGTCTCAATCAGATGAGACAGGGCCATAGGAAGGCACAGTTTGCTATCCACTCTAAAGTGTGGACTATAGTCAGCCAGCTGTATTAGGATCCAGAGGAACTTTACTGCAACATCTGGTGGTCATCGCAGAGTACTGAACACAGGGGAAGGAGGAGTAATTAAGCTGGCCTCTCAAAAGGTTCCCCTCCTCATACAAGATAAGTCAAAAGGGTTCCTTGGAGTAGAAAAATCTCCTGTGTGGGGCTCGTGGAATATATTTGAGTGTTGAGAAATGGTCTGAGATGGGAATTCTTTCCATCATTCCCATGACTGATCAGCTCTTGAAGAGATTATGCCTGTCAAGTTGTAGACTCTTCAGAGGCTGCAATGGATTGGGGAAAGGAGAATGTTAAAACCAGGACAGCCAAGCTACAGAGGCAACTCTCACAGCACAAGGCTATGCCCAGGATAATTCAGGGCTAACATTTCAGCTTACCAGATACAGTTCCTAGGAGCAGCGGGGGTGATATCTATCTGACCTGAGAAGATGCTTATTGTACTTCTCTCCTGTCATAATGAATAAAGTAGTGGAGTATATGCAAATCTCTCTCTCTCACTCTGTGTGTGTGTGTGTGTGTGTGTGTGTGTGTGTGTGTGTGTGTGTGTGTGTGTGTGTGTTAGGGACACAACAGCTTCATAACAGCATGCCTGGTTGTAACAAATGAAGTTTTATTTGATTTCACTGGCTGGAGTTGTTTCTCCTAAGAATTGTGGAGGTTCTGATTGATGAAGAATGCGGTCCTCTGAAGGTGGAGACATTTAGTCTAGTGCAGTGGTTCTCACACATTTAGCACCAGGGCCCACTTTTTAGAATGAGAATCTGTCAGGACCCACCAGAAGTGATGTCATGACCAGAAGTGACATCATCAAGCAGGAAAATTTTTCACAATCCTAGGCTGCAATCCTACCCACACTTACTCAGGAGTAAGTCCCATTTACTATCATTGTTAAAAGAATATATTCATTCATTCATTCATTCCATTTTTATTGGCATAAACAATCCATCAAGAGAACAAAATTAAAACATTCAAGGTAGCCACCAGTCATTGATCAGGCATAGAAATACAGAGGAATTTACGCCTCAACAGAACCTTAAATAAATATTTTGCAACATTCGATGAGCGGCACTCATTTCTCCCGTCCAACAAGTACCAGCAAGTCTGTATCTGAACCATGAAAGTTTTCCAGGAACGGATATAGAAATCAATGGCATAAATCAATATAGTGGGTACAATACAATAATACATGGGTCAAGGGCTCTTTTGAGGTCAGGTTGCAAGAACATGACTGGGGACTTTCCAGTGGTCTATTAAATCTTGCTCTTAGCATGTTTGTAGGTAAGATATTAAACCTACCTAGCGTAAAGGCTCTACGAATATCAAGTGAACACATGAACGATAGATAGCTTGAACCCAAATTAGAGGGCCATGAAAGGCCAAAATATAGAGGTGAACAAGACCTACGGGCTGCAGCTTGCAAATACTGTTTCTCTATATTGAATAGTCGGGTCCGAATAAGTTTGTAAGCAGCAGACATGGATAATCCTCCTATCAGATCAGGTGATAAACCTAGCAGCTGAAGTCTTTTGTGAAACAAAGTTAGACCAGGGGAAAAAGAAACATCAGCAAGAATATTGGTGAGCATGCTGTTCTGATTTGCCTCAAAGCCGACCCTTAGCCAAAATCTCAAGAATCTCAGCCAGGCCAGTGTTTCAATTTTATGCTGCATTTTATTGTATTTTGAAGCAGACCAGCTTCAAGGCTACATAAGGGATGCAATGACGTACCGCAAAGATCTTATAGAGAAATCTGGATTGAACACGTTCTACTAGAGTGGAAATGGCTAGGATCCAGATAGGTCTACCAAACAGCAGTCGTGCCAGAACCTTGGACTTAAAGATCTGCACCTCTGCTGGGATATAAGAATTGCCCCAGGTGTAAAAAACCCACAAAGTAGCTTGAACTAATAAATTGCTTGAGTTAATAGCAGCCTGGCGATGAGGTGACCAAGTATGCCTATGATGAAACAGAATTCCCAGGTACTTGAAAACTTTAACCTGTTCAATTGCCTTCCCACCAAAGGACCAAGAGGTAGGTTTCCATTGGGAACCGAAAACCACTATTTTAAACTTCTCAAAGTTTAATTGCAATTTATTGGATGTTAGGTATTTAAGACACAAGTTGATTAAACGCTTCAAGCCAATTTTCATATGGGACAATAGCAGCATATCATCTGCATACAACAGAAGGGGGAATGGTAAATTACCTAATTTAGGAGGATGGGCGTCAACGAAGGACAAATGAGGAGCCAGATCATTAATGAATATGTTAAACAGCATGGGGGCTAAGACACATCCTTATTTGACTCCTAAATTAGTAGGAATTGGGGCCGAAAGTTTCCCACATGGTGTTAATTTAACACAGCAGCTAGTCTCTGAGTAGAGCTTCCTAATTAAGAGATGGAGTTGCTTGTTCGGACCTAAATTGTCCAGTTTTAGCCAAAGTAGCTCCCTGTCAACTGTGTCAAATGCACCTTTTAAATCCAGGAAGGCAGCATAAAGATGGGAATTTTTAGATTTGGCATACTTAGTGATGAAATGGGATAGGGCTAAGCAGTTATCCAAAATAGTTTTACCAGGTAAGAACCTGTTTGTTCTGGGCCAATAATGTTATTTTCTTTCAGCCACTTGGTGAGCCTGTCCAAAAGGTAATTTGCGTAAATCTTGCCCAGATTGGATAGCAAAGAGATAGCCCCCTGCGTGCTTTCTATCACCTTTTTTTATAAATGGGCATAATGATTGATTGGGTCCATGAGTTGGGCATAATACCAGTATTATTTACAACCATGAACAGGTCTGCCAACAGTGGTGCCCCCCAATCTGAGTCAACCTTGAATAGATCGGGGGAAGGACATCCGGGCCCGCAGCCTTCCCAGGTTTCAAAAGAAGAAGAGGCATGCAGCAGGGCGTTCCAGCCAGGAGGCAGGAAAGGGTTAACATGAGCAGGAGGGGGAAGGTGGGAGTGGACTCTCTTTTGCCATCTCTGGTAGGAAGGAAGGAACTGATGATTATTGGACAAAGGATGGGCAGTGTGATATTTCCATTGGCTGAGGGAGGGCAGGAGGAGGAGCCAGCATGGCTGGGGGAGGGGGCCTCACTGAATGACTAGCTACAGTGGGACTACTACTGAGTAGGATTGTGAAGGATTGGGTCATCCTGATAAGCCTCCCAGCTTCTGCTCAAGATTGTCCTCTTCTCTCTTGCCGCTTCTCTCCTGGCTCTCTTGAACTCTCTCTCTGTTTACAGATGGGTGGGGACAGCAGGAGGGTGAGTAAAGAAAATTCCAAGACACACACGCCGCAGCAACAGCCCCATTTTTTCCACAGCAGGCCTTTTAAAGTGGGGTGGCAACTTGAGTCAAGTCCATTAGAGTCACTAAAGGGTGACTCGGAGACTCGGAAAGTGCCCCCATTGTGATTCTTTTTCAAGTCAAATCATGGAGGCAGAGACTCAGCGACTCGAGTCAAGCCACACTGGGTTTTCCCTACCCTGGCATGAGAATCAATAGCTATGTCTATATAGGAACAGTTAACTTTAAAATCTTGACAAAGTTGCCATCAGTATTTTGCTCTGATAAAATGGCCTTGAGCTGCTGGGAGAAAAATGCTTTCAAAAAGTCAGGAACCTGTTTTAGACAAGCTTGATGTGGAATTTGCAGCAACGACTGACTTTGTGCTAAAAAAAAAAAAACTGGTTAAAGTTGTATTGACATGTCATGTTGTAAAGATAGATATTGAATGTGTTAGGGGAGAGAAAGGAGCCCCAGAAATGTAGTTGTGTCTAGAGGGGAGAGGAAGAAGAATGAAAGAGAAAGAAGTCCGAGAACCTCTGTGCAATGGATTCAAAAATTTTGGGTAAACTTGCAAATCGAAAGGGGGTGTGTGACGGAGAATAAGATTTGAAATTTATTTTGTTTTGTCATTGAATATAAAATACAAAGTCAAGACTTATGCAAGCAAGGGTCTTCATATTTTTGGAGGTTATAAGTGTAGCACCTCTAGTTACACTTATTGCTTATCTGGGATTCTATGTGAATTTGCAAATTAATTGTTTTGCATAATTTATTTACCTGAGGCACCGTATTGTGTCTCATAGGGATGGGTGAGTCAGGTGACTTGAGTTCGAGTTGCCAAAATGCATTTTTTTGCTGACTTGTGAAGACTCTAGTCATGTGCTTGCAAGACTTGGCAAAATATTCAAGTCAATGGCCCCTTGACATGGCACTCATCCCCATGCACGCAGACTTGAGTCTGTTTGTCTGGATGTGCTTGCTTACTGTTTTTGTGGCATGAAAAATCTTGTGGGGGAATCATTCAGACCAGATGAACAGCAGGGAAGGTCCAGCCAGGAGGCAGGGAAGGGCTAATGTTCTGCTTTTGCAATGCATAGGAGGTGGGAGGTGGGAGAAGGCTCTCTTGCCCATCTCTGAAAGGATTGGCTGGAGAAACCCAGGGGGGAGGAGGATGTGGTTTGTAGCTATCTCACTTTCCAAATACATGGCTCTGTTGTTACTTGGGAGGAAGAAGCCTCACTGAACAACTGGCACAAATGGGACTACTTCTGAGTAGAACTGCAAAGGATTGGGTTGTCTGGTAAGCCTCACAGCTACTGCTCCCTCTTGCTGTTTGTCTCTTGGCTCTCATGCAGTCCATCCCACCACCTCTAACCTTGTTTACAGATGGGCATGTACAGCAGAGAGTGTTTAAAGAGAACTTTGACACTCACACACACATACACAAACACACACACCGGTAGCAGCCCCGTTTTTTTCCCCAGCTGGTTTTTTAAAGGGAACGACTCATGACTCAAGTTTTTTTGAGTTGCAAAAACACTCCAGGCGACTCACAATGTGCCTCCATTACGACTTGTTTTTGAGTTGAGTAATGGGGGCGGAGACTCATGACTCAACTCAAGTCAAGCCATGCTGAACTTGCTCATGACTAGTGTCTCACTCCTTCAGTCATTGCTCTGAGCCTGGGGCTCAGTTATATTTCTTTGTTCATTTCCTTGGTGTATAAGAGAAAGGAAATGTAGAGTCACCAAATGTAAATGCATGGTTTAATGCCAAGTTATTAAGAAATGTTAGGGCGCAATCCTGAGGTGCCCTTATGCCGGTGCAAGTCCCTTGCACCATCCCAGGAGGGTCGCAAAAGTGCCGTAAGGCACGTTTGCGCCTCCTCTTGAGTTGGTTCAACTGGCATGCAGAGGCGCACCAGCCCACGGAGGCTGAATTCAGTCTCTGCACCAACAGAGGGACTGAGCCTTGCATCAGTCAAGTTTTTTCTGAATTTTTCCGGGTTTTTTCCGGGCCTTCACATCATGGGTGAGGAGTGTTTGTACCTTATTGATTGGATTTTTCTTGCTTATTGACTAGCCCAATGTGCAGCCGTCTCCCTGCCTGAGCAGGGGGAGGTGATCTCAGGCGTGCTATTGGATTACCCTCTGCTTCTCCTCCTCTCTTCCTCTTTTGCTTCATCCCTCTCTTCCTTTTCTAATCCAGGGTCTGAGAGGAGCAGGGGCTGCCATATCAGCAGGTGAGAAGAGGCAGCATTTGGTGTACAATTCTGACACAGGGAAGTCTTTGGTCAGCCCTGACTGTAGATGTATAGTAGGGGCTGATTGGGGCTGCAATCCTAACCACACCTTCCTGAGAGTAACCCTATTAAACAAAATATGACTTACTTCTAAGTAGACCTGATTAGTATTGCGCCCTTAGACAATATTAGTTGTACTTTTAAGCATTGTTGCCTTTCTTTTTCTCTGGTGGGCCAGGTGTCTGGCACAATTTTCTTAAACAGTTTTAAATGGATCAGTTACAGATCAGCCAGTAAGGGAATCTACTCATCATTACAATAACTGTGTCCATATTTGATGAGCAATATTCAGTGTTTGTGGAACACTTAATTTCAACACAACTATTTTTGAGTGACTGATTATTTTTGTGGGATGGCATTTACTAACTATCCCTTTTCAAATTTAGTGACTGGCATAATTTCTTTCATGGTTGTATTGTAATATGCAAACAATAGGTGTTGCCATCCCATGATCACCTCCCAGAGATCACAGATAAGGATAATTCATCATTATTCTTAAATATTTATAGCCAAGTACATCTATTTTTTCAACTTGAATGTGCAATTCTTGTCCTGTCTTGTCCCAGTTTGGACCTCCCAGAAGCAGCTCAATAAATATGCAAAAAAATAAATTGACCATAAGCTGGTAAACAAATGCTGAAATGCACATGCTTTGTGTGCATCTTTTTGTGAATCTTCCTACTCATCAAGCATCTCAAGGTCACTTTAGCTGCTGTCAGTCAGGATCAGTTTGGATTTTCTGTGTCCTTCCCTCTGTATATCTTCAAAGCAAGACATTTAAATGACAGGTCAGTCTGTTGAGGGTGTCGTCCATCTGGAGCGGTAAAGAGGACATTCCCATAATAGCCAGCTCCCAAGCCTACAGTTCAATGGCTTCTGGTGTAAGGAGATTGAGGGGATGGTGAGTAGCCAATGAGCTACCTGCTGCAGCGGCCCCCATTTGACATACAGTCCTTTGTGAGCTTTTGCTAACTGAGGCATGCCAGAGCAAACCTCAGAGCTAGTCAAAGTGTCAACTGTATCCATCTCGGTGATGTCCCTTCTCTTTGGCTATGGTACCGAGAAGCTGAAAACAGCAGGGAATCCTTCCCTCCCACTTCAAAAGAATCATTAAAAGAGCAATACCTCTCCTCAAGTACACCTCATTCCAAGTGTTTTTCATTTTCCTTTCAACATTGTATCAGCAATATAAAAATATTTTGAAGTTTATTTAAGTTTATTTAAGGATTGCAGCCAAAAATAATTGCAAGAGAGAACGTTCAAGTGACAGGCTGCTACAGTTTCTTTTCCTTTGTGTGGGTTTTTTCTCTTTATGTCTCTGTTGTGACATTTCACTGACCATCATTTGTATTGAAGAATATGTCTGAGCATAGAAGCTGAGCAATGTCATTGAGCCCGTGTTTTCATTAGAAAGTCCTTAGTTCAGCCCAGCAGCAGAAAGGATCTTAAGAAATAGGTGGGAAGGATCTTTGCCAAAGGACCTAGACCAGGGAGTTAAACTTAAGGCCCATGGGCTGGATGTGGCCCCCAGAAGCTCTTTATCCAGCCCTTGGACTCTCCCAGCACCACTATCAGCTGCTGAGCTGTGTAGAAGTGGCAACCCTGCTGAAAGGGCGACCCGCACTGCTGAAAGGGCAACCCGCATGATAATTGAACTCTCCCAAAGCTTGAAAATATGATCAAGATTTGCATATTTTCTGTCATTTGCAGCTAATGAGTTCCTAAGTGAGAAAAAGTGCTTATTTCTGGTCATGACCTGCTTAATTACATCACTTTCAGCCCTCAGCAGGCAACAAAAAGCTATTCAGCCCACTTTATGAAATGAGCTAGAGGCTGCTGCATGTCAAAGAGGAGTTCTGCTGTTGTAAAATGATTGTACGGCAGTGTGCAGAACCTGACAAAAGCAACCATTTTGGAACCACTGCTGCAAATGGCTGTAGTTCCAAAGGCCCACTGCCAACTACTGGCAGGACTGCAGGTGAGCCAGTGTGGTGGGTGGGTGGTGGGAGGAACGGCGCAGGGAGGGGAGGAACTAGGGAGTATCTGGTTGGGAAGGGGGCAGGCAGAAAACAGAGCAGGGGAAGGGGGCAGTGGCTCCTGGGGGCAGTGGCATGCACCAGAATCTCATTCCCTTTCCTCTCCCCTGCCCACTACCCTACTTTCCTCTGACTTGCATCAGCAAATAGTTGGTGCAGATCTGCTCAGTGGGGCAGTGGAGGCTTGCCTGAGGTAATATAACAAATGTTTACTTACCCCAAAGAGGCTTCCAGGTCTTCCCCCCTCCCCCACACCTGGCGCGATGCAGCATGCACTCTGTTGATATGACTGAATCAGTGGGGAGGGTTAGTTCAGATTGGGCTAAAGGCAACTGCAGCTGAGTTTTCCAAAAGGTAGACGGTAGTTTCACCTTGCCACACATATGGGAAAAACTGTGTCTCAATGTAACTATGCAACAAATCTGATGTGTAATTTCACTGTAGCAGGGATTCTTTCCCCCTGAATAAAGAAATAACCTTGCTTAAAAATACCATAGCTTGAGGTCATGATAAAGATAGTAGCACTGCCAATATAATGACTGGTGACAATGTAAGTTAGCACTGACAGACTACTAATTCAGTTCTGTGCCTTCTGGAATCTTTCTATCATTTATAACCCAAAATAGTCTAGAGATAATGGACCTTTTTTGCCTTATGGAGTTTCCAAGCTATGGATTAAAGCATATTCTGCTCCTGTATAGTCCCTACAGCATGCTTCAATGATGCTGCTGAAAAGGCATAAATCACGCGTGGCAACACGCTGTATATAAGAACTACAAGCCAGCAACATAGCACTGTTACAATTGAAGTGGATATTCCTTCTGTACATTAACAATTTCAGAGAGCAGTTTTTTGAGTTCCCAATTAAAATAATCAGCACTTTTCCAATACGAAAAAAGACATTTGAGGCTCCAGAACCAAAACCTGTAAAACAAATCTTCAAATGCCACAAACCAAATTTTGTAACCCTAAAGTTGGGAAAGGCTGTTCTCTGACAGGCTCATGCATTATGAGATTTCCTTCCAGTGGTTGTCATTAGAACAATAACTGCATTTGGAAATGATCATATGGTGATGTTGTAGCTCTTCTGTTGTAGGACAAAGGGCTTTCCCCTAAAAGCCAGTTCTCATGCTCAAGGTGGGTCAATGACTTCTGATGCAAGGAGGTAGAGGGGATGGAGAGTAGTCAAAGAGCAGTAAGCTAACATTAATAATGCCTGAAAAACAGAAGAGTGTGTGCAAAATCTTTGTTCTGGGGAGTACTGTAAAACAGGGGTTTTACAATTGATTGCAATTGACCAGTCAATTGTGGGTCCATTTTTGGTTGCTTGCTGTTGCCCTAGTGCGGGGCCCCCACCTGCAGAGAGGCAAGGGTGCACCTCTGTAAAACAGGGGTTTTACAATTGATTGCAATTGACCAGTCAATTGTGGGTCCATTTTTGGTTGCTTGCTGTTGCCCTAGTGCGGGGCCCCCACCTGCAGAGAGGCAATATTAGCCACTGCCAGAGAAGGGAAGTGCAGAAGCTGCCAGTCGGCTGGGGAATGGTGTGGCAAGATAAATCCTACTGATTGGCTGGGAGGTGGGCAGGACGGTGAGCAGGCAGTCAGCTGCAAGGAGTGGCTCTCTCCTGCTCCTGTGAGAGTCTGGGGCGGGCCGCAGCTGGAAGGAGCAGAGCTAGTTGGGCTGCCTGGCAGCCTCAAAACAGGCCAGGCTGCTAAGGGTGAAGGATGGGCTCCCACTGACTAGTGGAGTGGGGAAGAATGGGCCCAGCAGTCAGAAGCAGGGAAAAGGGCTGTGGGCCAAGCAGGTCCAGCTGCCACTGGGGCTGAGTGCTGGGACTCATACTTTCACAGTAGATCTTCAGCAGTTAGTTTTTTTGTTAAGTAGCTCACATATCCATTGGTTGTCGACCCCTACTGTAGAAGTCTAAACAAGAAGCCATCCATTGACAGATAGCTTTACTGTTCATGGCTGGAATGAGTCACAAAGCTCTTAAATTCATCTCGCCAAACTCTGCTGCAAATTCAGTAGGAAAGAAAAGACCAAAAAGAAAAGACCAAAACTTAACAGTATAGAAACAATAGTATTTTCTAGTCCCAATGCATTTGCCTGAGACACTACCTCAAGGAAATTGACTTTACAATTAAGACTGACAATTTTATAGCCCAATCCTATTCATATGATGCTAAAACATTGGCCCAACTATGGTGTGGTGACTGCCATATCCCAAAGCCCACCCAGCAAGGGGGGAAGGAGGAAGAACTGTATGGCCAAAACCATGCCACACTGGTGCAGTCTGTCCAGGAACCCCACCGACATCCCTAGGGACCATGACACCATCCAGAAGCCCACACTGGGCCACAGCAGATAATTAATCTATTGGGGAATCCAATGCTGGGACCTGGGTGGCCCATGACACCCATGGGGTGACCCATCATCCTGGGTGGCTGAGGCAGCCAATACTAGACATATGGGAGCCAAGGTTGCTGCATGATGGAGCACCAGTCCGCAGTGGACTGAAAGGGGGGCTCAGTATCATACCCCAAGATCTGCAACCTCTGGAGGACCTGTGGGAGGGGAAGAACCAAGAGTCAGACCATAAGGTTGCCAAGCATATGGGACTCTGGAGCCAGGGCATGCTTACCTGTGGACCTGGACTGTCGCTCAGTATAGTAGCCTATGGAGCCAGCCACATAGCCTGCTGATCTCTGGTTGGGGGATGCAGGAGGCAGAGGCCTCTGAGTGGAGCATGGGGTGGCAGAACAGAGGGCTGGGGGAGTATAGATGAGGTCCAGGAAGGGGCGGGTTTTGTGGCAGCAGTGACTGCCAAATCCAAGCCCTCTTCCTGGACCTAATCCCATGGCACAGGTCTGAGTATGCGCCTCTGCACCATGGAGGTTTATCTCTGGGTAAGGGAACATTTGTTTCTTTACCTAGAAGAGACCTCCAGGGCTCCCCCCCCCACCCACAGGATATAGCATATGTCGTTTTGGCATGGCTGCATTGGAGGGGGGAAGCATAGGATTGGGCTGTGAGAGAGACTAACCTACCCACATTCACCAGATGAACCATGTCGGGAGGGGGGAATTCAAATCTCCCAGTTCCAGCCCAACACACTAACCACTACACCAGGCTGATTTGAGACAAAGTATCTGAAACGGTATGAAAGGTTGAAATATGCTATTATCATTTCCATTATTTTTAGATATTGCAGGAGATTTTTGAATGTTCTAAAGAGTTAAAACCTTGAGCTCTTTTGCCAATTAGTAAAGTACAAGTGGGGAAAGGAGAACTCAGGGCTTCTTTTTCTTTCCTCTTGAATAGCAGTGGTAAATAGTAGGCAAAAGCTCTGCACACAATCTATTGTATTTTTAGATTCTAGCTTGATCCTGAGATGGAAAGTGCTTCTGTGCAGATTAATTCAACTACAGCCATCATTCTGCAAACTGTTGCTTATGATAAAATGTGTCAGCGTGCATCAGTAGTGTAGCTTTTTGTGCTGAATGATTTCCTGCTGAATACAGACAGGAGCAAATATTGAAATAATTCCAAATCTGGTAGCATAGGGCAAGGTAATGTACAAGTGTCCTTCCCTCACCTCTTTGTTTGAAACAAAGAACAATCTCCTTGAATGGATACAGTTTTGTAGAATGTGAAGTGCTGGGTTCCACAGAAATCATTATGCACAAGGCTGTACTTTAGCATCAGATATTTTGTTAAATCTTCAAAACATAAGAAGGAACAAAACATTCTAAATTAAATGTGTTATGTACCATTCATCACATTGGGAAAATGTTACACTCATATTGAATTCCTTTATCTCAAGGGACTTAAAACTGCTTGACTGTAGGCAGAGTTTGCTTGGTATTTGATCTTAACTGCACCATGGCACTCCTATTTCAGAAGCCAGGATGTTCTAGTGAGATTTTGACTTGCTTAGTCATTTAGGGCACAATCCTAACCAACTTTCTAGCACTGACCTAGCTGCAATGCAGCCCCAAGGTAAGGTAACAAACATGCCCTTACCTTGAAGAGGCCTCCTTGACTGCCTCCCCACTGCAAGATGCAGTGCACACCACACTGGCACAACTATGTCAGTGCTCAAAAGCTGGTTAGTATTGTGCCCTTAGTCATTGGCTGGCACAGGTTCAAGATGTCAGCAGCCTTCCCTTCTATTCTATGAATGGCAATAGGGACCTCATGCAGTTATATGATGCAAAAATAACATCTGGTCTTGTGATTAGTGTTGCATGAAACACATCATTTGCCATGAAAATAATTTTTTTTTATTTTTTTTTATTTTTAATTTTTAATTTAGTGGTTCTGTCAAATGCTCAAAAAAAAAAAAAAACTTAGCAAATGATGGCCAAGTAGCATGGGATTTGTAGTTTTTTTCTGTCTCCTAATTCAAGTTCAGGAGACAAAGGAAGCAGCAAGTCCCATGTTTCCCAACAACAAATTATATTCCTGAACATATCTTTAAACACATGCCTGATCTTGTCTGATCTTGGAAGCTAAGCAGGGTCAGGCCTGGTTAGTACTTGGATGGGAGACCACTTGGGAATACCAGGTGCTGTAGGCTTATACCATAGTCTTTCGAGACTGAAGGTTGCCAACCAACCATTTCTGGCTAAGGATAGCCAGAAAGGCCTTTCCTTTGTCTCAGCATCTGTCTCCACTGCCAACTGATCCATCTCCCTGTGTAAAAGTAGATGTTGTACTACCTTTACTGGCCAGCAGCAGGAAGGCAAATTTCATTTGGAGCTTGACCCAAACTAGAAGATACCTGAGACTGTCTTATGGCCCAGTCGTATAGTGGTGGACTGCAATGGCAGAACGTGCATCACAAAAAGTGCTCTGGACCTGCATGGAGCTGCCCACTTCTGGACTGCTGCTGGAAAGGCCTCAGAGGCCCAGTGAGCACTGGCTGATAGTGGAGCACCCAACGACAATGGTGAGTGAGCATCAGAGGTGGAATGGATTGTGGGGGCAGAACAGAGGAGGGCAGGAAGCATGTCAGGAGGCAAGAAAGATAGCACCCAGTGCAGGCAACTTATGCTGGATGCTATCCCTTTCTTAGCCTCCTGACACACTCCCATTCTGTCCTTGAACTTGCACCAGCTAAAGAAATGGCTTGCAACTCTTTAAATGCAATCACCATGATCTTTTAAAAAAGGAAATCATTATACAAGCCAAATGAGTGAACTTGTTTCCATCTACGAGTTCTTTCTCCTCCCCCATTTGGCTGAGAATTAATGTCTATTAGACTTCCAAAAGCAACTTTCCAACATGAAACACTTGTTCAGTATGATTTGGCTTTGAACTTTCCTCCAAGGATTAAATAAAGCAAAAATGGTAATCTGATACTGCTTGAAAGAATAGAATAGCCCTCTGTTTGCTTCATGAGTTGCTTTCAGATCAGTATTTTAATGTTCACTTTAGGTGTAAGATACATCAGTTTAAATGTGTATGAAATGTAGAAGGAAATGTTTGAAACCTCGGAGGAGAATGGTTTTCTTCAGTGGCGCAAACAAAAGGGATTCAATAAATATAGCTTGTTAGCAAATCATTTAACCTGTGCAGTGATACAGCTACCTTCAAAGCAATATGGGATTTCTAGTAATACAAACAAGCTCAGCCATGCAGAACCAGGCATGTCAAAGGGAAATTCTAAAAGTTTCGTGAGTCACTTCAAAAGGAGCAGTACATAATAAGCACCAGGGGGTTGACAGCCCTAATCTTTTGGTAGGCAACCTTTAGATTTGCAAGGGCAAATTAAGCTATTAGAACACTCAGGTAAGGCAGGCATAACACTTGGTGGGAGTTTGTGGTACTTTCAATTAAAACAGGTATCAAATCGGCTCTTAGAAAGCTGACTTGGAGGATAGAAATGATTCTCAACAGTGTCAGCAGGACAGTGTCAGCTACTGTGTTTTGAAAAATGGAGCAGCCACATTGGATGCATCCACCACTCTTGGCCAAATAGGGAGGGAAATGCTGAATGGTAGTGCTTCCCCACTTCTCTTCCAATATGTGAAACCATCCTGAAGAAGGAAGGATAGGCATACCAAGATTTCCAGCTGTCATCAGTGCTAGAACTGACAGGCATGGAAGAATCCAGAAAGATTGGTATTGTCTCCTTTAGAAGGTACAGTTTCGTCAATAAGCCCTAGTTGACTGACAAGGAAGGCAAGTGAGGCAATAATAACTGAGTTATTTCTCAAATTTATTTATTTGCTTATTATTTCTATTTATATCCTGTCTTTCACTTTACATGGTCCCAAGGCAACTAGTGACTACTGTTCTCTGTTGGCTGTGCACCACCAAGCCACACTCCGCACAGCGCTGACCTTGGGAACCTGGAAGTAAGTGATGGAGTCATCACCAAACGTCCAAAATTGTAGCACAGCTACAGAAGGGGTTTATGCACTAGCATGGCACGGTAGGAGGAGTTGGGACAGACTGTGTGAGAGTGGGACAGAAGTGGCAAGAGGGAGGAAGGTCACATGCAGCAGCTGGGAGGCTTACCCAATCCTCTGCAGCTATACTCAAAAGTAGTTCCATTTGTGCCAGTCATTCAATGAGGTTTCCCCCTCCCAAGTAACAATGGATTTGCAGGGAACCTCACCTCGCCTTGCAAAGCACTACATGTTGCATGGACATGCAGTGCATGGGTGGCAGGTGAGGCAGAACCACCCTATCGTAGACCATGGAAAAGCACTGCAGCTGCCCTGATTAAGTGGGTGCAAGGAGAGCCTCCTCAGGTGTAAGGAGAGTCTCCTCAAGTGTAAGCAGGCAGGGTAGCTGCAATGCTTTTCCACGGAGAACAACAGGGCAGTTCTACCTCACTTGCCACCCCATTCTAAAGGGTAGGGGGCCGCTTGCATGCCTGCAGAGAGGCTCTATGCAGCATGTAGTGCTTTGCAAGCTGAGCTGAGGCTCCCTGAAAAAATATAGTGCTTTGCACCCCCCCCCCATCTACGTTACTGGAGCCATGCGATTGGAAAGCATGATCGCTACGAACCGTCTGCTTTCCCTCCCTGGGCTTCTTTAGCCAATTCTATGGTAAGAACCCCCTTGGGCTCCTCCTTCTGCCCTACCTCAGTTAAACAACAACAACAAAAAATCAGACTACCCATCCTTTGTCCGCTCACCTTCCCTCTCCTGCTCATGCAAAAGCAAAACATTAACCCTTCCTTGCCTCCTGCCTGGAACTTCCCTACTGCTTGCCTGGTTTGAATGATGGCCCCGCAAGGTCTTTCATGCCACAAAAAAAGAAAGCAAGCAAATGCAGACACAGACAGACTCCAGTTGCATGCATGGGGAATCAGTGCCAAGTCTAGTGGCCTCAGACTTGAGTCAATGTCAAAGTCATCAGCGCAGGTGACTCGAATCTTTATGAGTCAGTGAAAAACAGTGAATTTTGCAACTTGGACTTGAGTCACCTGACTTGAGTTCCCATCCCTGCTTTCTGTAATACACATGGCAAAAGTGACAGAGAAGGCAGCATAGATGCTGTGAAGCATGCTTGTTATTTAAAAGAAAGCTAAGTTTACATTAAAATTATTATCTTTTCTTCTTCAGGTTTCATTAAATATTCCTCTGTCTTGAGTTCCAATTGAATGCCTATATTTATTGAAAGGTGCTTCATTGGCTTTTTCTTGGTTATCTTTTACAATGCTCACCTTAATACGTACTACATTGCTTGTATTATTATAATGCACAATAGCAAAGAGCAAAGAACAATAAAATAGAAATTATACCATAGATATTCGCCTACATTGGGAAATTGGAAAAGGTAGCGTGATGGGATGTGATAGACGGTTTGGCACACTGAGAGGATGCGGGGACAAAGGAGCGAATAAGCAGCCCATCATAGGGCATTCCGTGTACAAATGCTTTTATGCGAATGCCCGAAGTCTACAAGCAAAGGTGGGAGAACTGGAATGTCTGGTGACAAGAGAAAACATTGACATAGTGGGCATAACGGAAACCTGGTGGAATGCGGAGAATCAGTGGGATACCGCAATCCCGGGCTATAAACTCTACAGGAGGGACAGGCAGGGGCGTGTTGGAGGTGGGGTGACCCTTTATGTTAAGGAAGGGAGAGAATCCAGCAAAGCAGAGATTGAAGGTGGGTCCGACTCCACCGTAGAATCTCTGTGGGTTAAATTACCAGGCTTGTGCAGCAATGTAATACTGGGGGCATGCTATCGTCCTCCAGACCAGAAATCGGATGGGGACCTTGAAATGAGGAAACAGATCAGGGAGGTGACAAGGAGGGACAGGGTTGTAATCATGGGGGACCAATTATCCTCATATTGACTGGGTCAATTTGTGTTCTGGTCACGATAAGGAAACCGGATTTCTTGACGTGCTAAATGACTGTGGCTTAGAGCAGCTAGTCACGGAGCCCACCAGAGGACAGGTGACTCTGGATTTAATATTGTGCGGTATGCAGGACCTGGTTAGAGATGTAAACGTTACTGAGCCATTGGGGAACAGTGATCATGCTGCGATCCGTTTCGACATGCACGTTGGGGGAAGAATACCAGGCAAATCTCTAACAAAAACCCTTGACTTCCGACGGGCAGACTTCCCTCAAATGAGGAGGCTGGTTAGAAGGAGGTTGAAAGGGAGGGTAAAAAGAGTCCAATCTCTCCAGAGTGCATGGAGGCTGCTTAAAACAACAGTAATAGAGGCCCAGCAGAAGTGTATACCGCAAAGAAAGAAGGGTTCCACTAAATCCAGGAGAGTGCCTGCATGGCTAACCAGCCAAGTTAGAGAGGCTGTGAAGGGCAAGGAAGCTTCCTTCCGTAAATGGAAGTCTTGCCCTAATGAGGAGAATAAAAAGGAACATAAACTGTGGCAAAAGAAATGTAAGAAGGTGATACGGGAGGCCAAGCGAGACTATGAGGAACGCATGGCCAGCAACATTAAGGGGAATAATAAAAGCTTCTTCAAATATGTTAGAAGCAGGAAACCCGCCAGAGAAGTGGTTGGCCCTCTGGATGGTGAGGAAGGGAAAGGGGAGATAAAAGGAGACTTAGAGATGGCAGAGAAATTAAATGAGTTCTTTGCATCTGTCTTCACGGCAGAAGACCTCGGGCAGATACCGCTGCCCGAACGGCCCCTCCTGAACGAGGAGTTAAGTCAGAGAGAGGTTAAAAGAGAAGATGTTTCAGACCTCATTGATAAATTAAAGATCAATAACCGGGCCCTGATGGCATCCACCCAAGAGTTATTAAGGAATTGAAGAATGAAGTTGCAGATCTCTTGACTAAGGTATGCAACTTGTCCCTCAAAATGGCCACGGTGCCAGAAGATTGGAGGATATCAAATGTCATGCCTATTTTTAAAAAGGGAAAGAAGGGGGACCAAGGAAACTATAGGCCGGTCAGCCTAACATCCATACCGGGTAAGATGGTGGAATGCCTCATCAAAGATAGGATCTCAAAACACATAGATGAACAGGCCTTGCTGAGGGAGAATCAGCATGGCTTCTGTAAGGGTAAGTCTTGCCTCACGAACCTTATAGAATTCTTTGAAAAGGTCAACAGGCATGTGGATTTGGGAGAACCCGTGGACATTATATATCTGGACTTTCAGAAGGCGTTTGACACGGTCCCTCACCAAAGGCTACTGAAAAAACTCCACAGTCAGGGAATTAGAGGACAGGTCCTCTCATGGATTGAGAACTGGTTGGAGGCCAGGAAGCAGAGAGTGGGTGTCAATGGGCAATTTTCACATTGGAGAGAAGTGAAAAGCGGTGTGCCCCAAGGATCTGTCCTGGGACCGGTGCTTTTCAACCTCTTCATAAATGACCTGGAGACAGGGTTGAGCAGTGAAGTGGCTAAGTTTGCAGACGACACCAAACTTTTCCGAGTGGTGAAGACCAGAAGTGATTGTGAGGAGCTCCAGGAGGATCTCTCCAGACTGGCAGAATGGGCAGCAAAATGGCAGATGCGCTTCAATGTCAGTAAGTGTAAGGTCATGCACATTGGGGCAAAAAATCAAAACTTTAGATATAGGCTGATGGGTTCTGATCTGTCTGTGACAGATCAGGAGAGAAATCTTGGGGTGGTGGTGGACAGGTCAATGGAAGTGTCGACCCAATGTGCGGCGGCAGTGAAGAAGGCCAATTCTATGCTTGGGATCATTAGGAAGGGTATTGAGAACAAAACGGCTAGTATTATAATGCCGTTGTACAAATCTATGGTAAGGCCACACCTGGAGTATTGTGTCCAGTTCTGGTCGCCGCATCTCAAAAAAGACATAGTGGAAATGGAAAAGGTGCAAAAGAGAGCGACTAAGATGATTACGGGGCTGGGGCACCTTCCTTATGAGGAAAGGCTACGGCGTTTGAGCCTCTTCAGCCTAGAAAAGAGACGCCTGAGGGGGGACATGATTGAGACATACAAAATTATGCAGGGGATGGACAGAGTGGATAGATAGGGAGATGCTCTTTACACTCCCACATAACACCAGAACCAGGGGACATCCACTAAAATTGAGTGTTGGGCAGGTTAGGACAGACAAAAGAAAATATTTCTTTACTCAGTGTGTGGTCGGTCTGTGGAACTCCTTGCCACAAGATGTGGTGCTGGCGTCTAGCCTAGATGCCTTTAAAAGGGGATTGGACAAGTTTCTGGAGGAAAAATCCATTATGGGGTACAAGCCATGATGTGTATGCGCAACCTCCTGATTTTAGAAATGGGTTATGTCAGAATGCCAGATGCAAGGGAGGGCACCAGGATGAGGTCTCTTGTTATCTGGTGTGCTCCCTGGGGCATTTGGTGGGCCGCTGTGAGATACAGGAAGCTGGACTAGATGGGCCTATGGCCTGATCCAGTGGGGCTGTTCTTATGTTCTTATGTTCTTACAGGGCGAGAAATTTTTGCCAATAAGCTTAGATCATCAAGTCACCTTATCTGCGAGATCACTCAGGGGTCACGGCTTTTCAAGCAACTGGTGGTACTGGAGAAGCAATGCAGAGATAATTGTTCCTTGTTGCTTGTCTCTCCATTGTGAATTGAATTTCAAACTCCCAGTTATGTGCTGTAAGTTGTGTATGTAGAGCCTCTGGCTTAACGCACCAGGCACCTTAAAGAAGGATTTGATTAATGCTTTTATTGGTATGTTGTTTACAGTCCACTTATTCTGATAGTGTTTACAAAAACGTTGTGAAGACCAGAATTTAAAAAGTCAAAGAATAAAAATGTATCTTATGATCTTCTACTATATTTTTTTAATAAATTAGAGACTGTACAGTTCTTAGGCAACAATTACTGTTGGGTTATTTTTCAGGATCTGGCCTCAAGTAAAATCAGGCAAAACTATAGTCTGACACCCCCCTAAGTTTAACCGCTCCAACTTTTCTGAGGGTCATAGAAAATGCCATGATTTTTGGCTCAAAACATGCACTTGAGTTATCTGTGAGATCGACTTATAAGTGAGTGTCTGCGGTAATATAATTCTGTGACATAAAACCCATTATTGTTCCCTGTCCAGTGGCATCACTAGGGTTTGCAGGAGGCCAGCGTGTCACCCCCTTGATGGATCTCCTCCCATGCAATGGCAGGGCAACGCTCTGGGCAGTGGGTGTGGGGATGCACCATTGCTCTGCACCTGCTGGGTTTTTTGCCATAACTTTTGATAGAATAGAGATATTTCAACACAGTGTTTTGTTGCAATCTGCATGAAATTACACATCAAATGATATACAACAAGATAGTATTATTCAACGCAAGCAACCTAGTATTTATTGTCAAAGATGCACTCAACTCCATAACATTTTTGATGGAAGTTTTAAAAGAATATGGAGAAGTTGCAGGTTTAAAAATAAATTATCAAAAGACAAAAACGATACTTTATAAAAGAGAATGACATAGAAAGAATGAAAGAATTTGGATTACAAATAACAACAAAAATAAAATATTTAGGAATCATAATTAATAAAAAGACAAGCACGTTAATGGAAGATAATTATATTAAAATATTGAAAGAAATACAAAAAGATTTGGAGAACTATAATAAACTACAACTGTCCCTAATGGGAAGAATTGCCTTATTAAAGATGAACATATTACCAAAATTAATGTTCCTATTCCAGACTATTACAATTATTCTAAAGAGAACCTTTTTTGATGAACTGAATAAAATTACTACAAAATTCATTTGGTAAGGGAAAAAACCAAGACTAAGACTGAAACTACTTCAAGATGATAAAAAAGAGCAGGATTTGGATTACCAGACTGGGAGCTATATTATCAAGCAGCAGCCCAAAACTGGATAAAAGACTGGGAAACCACACCAAATTCAAAAATACCAATATTAGAAGCACATGACTTACAAATAGGCTGGCATGTGTTCCTGTTTCATGATAAAGTTAAAAAGCATGGATATGTTAGACAACATATTTTAAGAAGTTCTTTCATTTGGATATGGGAACAGATAAAATACAAAATATATTCTAAACTCCCCAGATAGATAAAACCACTGGAAACTGCAACCAATTCAAATTGGATCCAAAAAGAACAAAATAGAACATACAGCGAGTTGCTAAATACTAAAGGAGAACGTTTAAGTAAAAATGAGTTGGAAGAGAAAGGAATAAGTCTGGACTGGTGGAATGAATTGCAAATAAGGTCAAGAATACGAGAAGACCACAAAATAGGTCTCTATGAAGAAGATATAAGCTTCGATAAAGTATTTTTGACTGATGACGGAAAATACATTTTAAAAATGTACAACTTTCTCCTTGAGATGAGATAGTGAAAGACTCAATGGTGCTCTGGACAAAAAACTTACTGATTGATGATTGGAAACAAATTTGGAATACAAATATTAAGATAACGAAAGCAGTATCTTTTAAAGAGAATTTATATAAAATGTTTTATAGATGGCATTTGACTCCAGAGAAAATAGCAAAAATGTATTCAGGTTCATCAAACAAGTGTTGAAAGTGTAAAGAGATTGAGGGGACTTTTTACCATATTTGGTGGACATGTGAAAAAGCAAAGAATAATGGAAAATGATACATAAAATGTTACAAGAGATATTGAACTGTGTAATACCATTTAAACCAGAAATATTGCTCCTAAATGTGATATCAGAAATTAAAGACCAACACAAGAAACACCTTATTGTACATATTAGTAGAGCGGGAAGAATATTGTATGTGCAAATGTGGAAATTCATAGATGTTCCAAATAGAGAAAAATTAATACATAAGATTTATGAAATTGCAGAAATGGATGTCTTAACAGAAAGAATGAAAGAGAGAGATTTGGGTAAAATACGGAGATATTGGAAGCCTTTTTATGACTGGATAGATAATTTTAGATAAATACTGTTGATTGATTAGATTAATTAGTAAGTATCATAATGATAAATGAGATAATATTTGCATTGATAAGTTTTTTTTGTAGCCTGTTGTTTAAAAAATTTTAAGAATGCATGCTGTAACCCAAGGCCATTATCCTGATGTGTAACCCATGTAGACCTAGCCCTAAATCTATCCCATTTCCCTGCCCTGTTTCTGTAATAAATAAATAAAAAGATAGTATTATTCAAAAATACCAAGATTTTAAATATTTTGGCCACTAGTGGTGTCTCCCCCCTTTGCCCGTCACCTGGTGCAGCCCATCCACCCGCCCCAGCACCCCTCTGGTGACACCACAGTCCCTCTCCCAGAGACTCTGTGTACTCTGCATATATTTATTAAAAAATGTAATGTTCTACATTTTCAATTCAGATTCTGCATCAAGGAAAGCTGAATTCTGGAAGCTGTATAGGTTATGCAAGTTGAGTACATTTGCATAAGACATTCAACTGTGCATAATTTCTTCTCAGAGTGTTACTGGTTTAACTAGTGGCATGGATCAAGCATATGGGACTGTGAGCATTCATTTCACCAGCTGAGAAAGGGGCAAATGTATAAATTATGCAAGCTGGAATGCCAAAGATGGAGACTACATGCTTAACATGCTGTCCAATCCCTGACCCTTGGTGTTCCAAGCACCACTTAGATGTGAGCCCATAACCACAGCTGTTGGTAGGAGGGGGGAATGGGACATAGCATTGTGCAAGTTTGGAGGGGTGGCCAACCTGCGGCATGCATGCCACTAGTGGCACGTGGACACTTTCTAAGTGGCATGCTCTAAGTCACCTTGTATTTTTGAGAAGCTTTTAAGTAATAACAAAGAAAGCACTGCAGCCATTTCTGACTTGCTTGATTTATTTGCTATTCCTTACACTGCATGCCCCCAACTTCTAACACTGCAGTGGGTGCACTCAGGGCAGCTATACCTATTCTGCTTAATTTGCTCTGGATGAAAAATAGGGAGAAGAGCAGGAAAAGATTGATGGACAGAAGAGAAAGCCAACAGAGTGGATGCTAGTGAGCTGCATTCAGCTAACTGGCAGGTCACTCACTTACCCGAGAAGGCTGGTATTGATGGAGTGCTGAATAGGTGAGGGGTGGGCTATAGAAGGCAGTAGGGGATGAGCAGGGCAGCACAGAGACGGCCAACGAGATCAGCTAAGCCCAGGTGACCAGGCCAGGTGGAGATACCATCTTCAGGAAAATCATATGCAAAAAGATCCTGGCTAAGATAATATTTGACGATGAGAAGGTGGGTGGGCAGAGGGGGGCTGGAATGGGCTGTGCAGAAGGACAATACATGCATCTCATATGGACCTTGGAACGAGTCTCACTGGGCTGGACTAATCCATGCAGGTTGCCTTTCTGGCCTCATCAGCAGTCAGCCGGATGTCTTTAAAAAGCCCCAAATAGGCAATAGCACTCTCATGTTTCTTGCTCTGTACCTTCTGGCACTTGGAGATATACTGCTCTTGAACTTGGAGGCTCTATTTAGCTGTCGTACTAATCACTAAAAGTGACATTAAGGTGGCGTGGCATGTTTAAAATTCTCTACATAAAAAGTGGCATGTGGTGTACTGTGGGTTGGCCATCCCTGTCTTAAAGTGAACTGATTTTATCAACAAACAGAAAGTTAAGAACTAATAAGGACAGACTTTGAGATTCAGTATTCCACAAGCTACAAACTAGACCAGCGGTTTTTAAAATGTGGATCTGTGACCCAGCAGTGGATCACAACCCAATTCTTGATTGGTTGTGAAACTGACAAGGCAGATTGGGCTATGTGCCTCAAGGGTTAAACAACTCTTGCTATGGGGCATTGCTATGAGCGGGGCACTGCTGCCCAATCATCATTATAGCCACAGAGGCTTGAGCAGCTGGGAAAGTGAAAAAAAATTTTTTTTTTAAGGGAGTCCTGATGCTAAAACGTTTGGGAACCACTTTGCTAGACAAAATCTAGCCAGGGAAGTCACTGTGAATGTAAGGGACAAGCCAAAGAGAAAGCATCAGGAAGCTCATAATTGAATCAACACTAGTGCTTCCTCTTCATTACCTGTATGGTTAATAGATTCTCTAATCTTTGCTTAAAAGTGAATCCTGGTGTCAAGGTGCCAGTAGATAGTCTACTGAACTAGCATATTAGGATCTCTGCACAGGAAATGTGTTTGCAATTACCTGACAGTTCTTCTTGGATTTGTTTCTAGCATAGAAACAGAAATAAAAAGAAAGCAGAGCTAGTCATTAGGAATGTTTCAATCATGCAGCTCATCCTTCCAAGGGCTGCTGTGCAGCCAGCCCTGTGAGCAGGTCACTTGATTGATGGTGCTCTGGTGGCAGAAGAACAGACCTACAGCAAAACTGGGGAAACAGCACCCTGGTCACAGAATCAAGAGAGTCCAGCATCCTTCTCATGTGATGTCAGGCCTTTTACTATGTGCCACTTTCTTAAAAGGGTATCCTTCCTACCCTTGGCCTTTTTCATGTGGCTGAGGACTGAGAGCTAATCTATATTATGCTACTGAGGACTACACTGATAACAAGCAGACACATCCACAAGCACAAGCCCTGGGATTCTGGCTGTGAGCTAAATGAGATTTGAGGAGCTGGTGCTGCAAGGAGCCACATTCTGTCTCTTCAAAGTCATCCATCTTGCTCTGTCTGCAAGAATGTTATTTTTATTTTTGTTATCTCCTATACCATTCTAGGCCCGTATTGTTGTACCAGCAGCACCTCCAGATTTGAATCTTACTTCCCCAAATACTCACCTTGCATCACCTTTATGAATGATCCTAGCATGTCTACTCAGAAGTATGTCCCATTGTGTTCAGCGGGGCTTACTGTCAGGAAAGTATGTATAGGATTGCATTCTAAGATCATTTCCTCTATGTATGTGTTTGTGTTTGCAACTAGTAGTGCCTACAAAATGTGACATTTTGAAACCAATCTTTTCAGGAAACATGTAGCTGCCACACTAAACAGCATCTCTGTGTCTCCTCCTTTCTTCTGAGGTAGTTTCTAGTCACACTGCCCCTGCTCCATTTCATTGGCTGTTGCTTGCAATAGTGGAGAAACTTGTAGTTTGGCAACCTCATGTTGCACATTTTGCATTCCTAAACATTAGCAGAAGAGGAGAACACACAGAGCTGCTGTTCCTTTACTATCAGTTCCTACCTTAGAACCGCAACCAGGAATGTAGTCAAGAGACCAGAGCAGGGCAGTGGAGCTCCAGGACTTCTTTGACAACAGGATGTCAGCAGCAGGAGTGATCACGTGCTGCCTTTGAAACCTTTTCCAAGAGAGATTTTGCTGAAAAGAAGCATCTTGCTCAGGAAGAGGCAAACTGAGAAATATGCCTTGGAGTATATGTTAATGTCTAAGAATAATCTTCTATCCCAAGGACTGCCTGAGAGACAGTATGCTGCTAATGTTACACTAAAGATACACTCCTATGCAAATTTATCATAGAGTAAGTGAACAGAGTGGGACTCACTTCTGAGTTAACATACAGAGACAGGCATTTTAATATACCTTTCTATATTTATCTAGTTTTAAACCTATTGCAGATGTCTCTAAGAGTTTGGGCTGAAGTGACCCATACCTTTAAATGAAGTGCAATACTTTAAAAAGTAGGAATAAGTGGCAGGAGAAGAAAATGCACTAGTGAAGACATGAAGTTTGTTGCTGTTGTTCTATTTTCTTCACATACTGTGGCTATAGGGGTGTCATAGTGTGTTCCTGCACTTCAAAATGTACCACTACAATATTAACTGTAGTCTAACTGGATTACAATCTCTGCAACACAATTAGCATGACTGGAAGTAAAAAATGGAAGCTGGAAACAGTGGCATAGCTAAGGGAGTGCAGGGGGTAGCAGTTGCACCGGGCATCAAGCTTTAGGGGGGGCAACAAGCTGAGCTTGACACTAGTGACCAAAATTGTGAAAATCTTGGTATGTAAGACTAATACCATCATGTTATATATAATTGGAAAGGTAATTTTATGCTGAATGCAATGCAACAAACTGCACTGGAATATCTGTATTCTATCAAACGTTATGCCCAATTCAACAGAATATCTGTAGAAATATCTATTCTTCAATAGAATAGAATATCTGTATTCTATCAAACGTTATGCCCAATTTGCACAAGCGCTTGAGGAATCTCTTCCAGGCCCGGCCGATGCAAATGCATCCAACAGATGGGAACATTTCAAGAATACCGTTTACAACACCGCCTTGTCCATATTCGGCAAAAAGACCAACAAGGTGGCAGACTGGTTTGAAGCCCACTCTGAGGAGTTGACACCAGTCATTGAGGAAAAGAGGAGAGCTCAAGCAGCATACAAGGCCTGTCCCAGTGAGCGCAACCTGCAGGTCCTCCGAATTGCTCGCAGCAAAGTCCAACAGACTGCCAGGAGATGTGCTAACGACTACTGGCTCCAGCTCTGTTCCGAGATACAGATAGCAGCTGACACGGGCAACATCAAGGGGATGTATGATGGTATCAAGCAGGCCCTAGGTCCAACACAGAAGAAAATTGCCCCTCTGAAGTCTGCCACAGGCGAGGTCATCCAGGATCGGGCGCAGCAGATGGAACGCTGGGTGCAGCACTACTCTGAGCTATATTCCAGAGAAAATGTAGTCACCGAAGAAGCACTGAACAACATTGAGTGCCTGCCTGTGCTGGAAGAGCTTGACAGTGAACCAACCCTAGAAGAACTTCACGTGGCCCTGGACTCCCTTGCCTTTGGCAAGGCACCTGGAAAAGACAGCATCCCTGCTGAAGTCCTAAAATGCTGCAAAGAGATCATCGTCACTGAGCTGCATGAAATCCTCTGTCTCTGCTGGAGAGAAGGTGGAGTACCTCAAGACATGAGGGATGCAAACATCATCACGCTGTACAAGAACAAAGGTGACAGGGGTGACTGCAACAACTACCGCGGCATCTCTCTCCTTAGCGTTGTAGGAAAGCTGTTTGCCCGAGTTGTACTAAAGAGGCTCCAGGTACTTGCAGAGAGCGTCTATCCAGAATCGCAGTGTGGATTCCGAGCCAACAGGTCCACCACTGATATGGTATTCTCCCTTAGACAACTGCAGGAGAAATGCAGGGAACAACGACAGCCACTCTTTATAGCCTTCATAGATCTCACAAAGGCTTTCGACCTGGTCAGCAGAGACGGCCTCTTCCAGATTCTCCCCAAGATTGGATGTCCACCCAGGCTCCTCAGCATCATCAGATCTTTCCACAAGGACATGAAGGGCACTGTTGTCTTCGATGGCTCCACATCAGACCCTTTTGACATCCGAAGCGGAGTGAAGCAGGGCTGTGTTCTTGCACCAACCTTGTTTGGGATTTTCTTCGCTGTCCTGCTGAAGCAGGCCTTTGGAACTGCAACAGAAGGCATCTATCTCCGGACCAGATCAGACGGAAAACTCTTCAACCTCTCCAGACTGAGAGCAAAATCCAAAGTCCAGCTGAAATGTCTGCGTGACTTCCTCTTTGCCGACGATGCAGCTGTCACTACCCACTCTGCCAAAGATCTCCAGCAGCTCATGGATCGTTTTAGCAAGGCCTGCCAAGATTTTGGACTGACAATCAGCCTGAAGAAAACACAGGTCATGGTTCAGGATGTGGACTCACCTCCCTGCATTACAATCTCTGAGCATGAACTGGAGGTTGTCCATGACTTTGTGTACCTTGGCTCAACGATCTCCGACACTCATTCTCTCGATACCGAGCTAAACAAGCGCATCGGTAAAGCAGCTACCACGTTTTCCAGACTCACAAAGAGAGTCTGGTCCAACAAGAAGCTGACGGAACATACCAAGATCCAGGTCTACAGAGCTTGCGTCCTGAGTACACTTCTGTACTGCAGCGAGTCATGGACTCTTCGCTCACAACAGGAGAGGAAACTGAGCGCTTTCCACATGCGCTGCCTCCGACGCATCCTCGGCATCACCTGGCAGAACAAAGTTCCAAACAACACAGTCCTGGAACGTGCTGGAATCCCTAGCATGTATTCACTGCTGAAACAGAGACGCCTGCGTTGGCTTGGTCATGTCGTGAGAATGGATGATGGCCGGATCCCAAAGGATCTCCTCTATGGAGAACTTGTGCAAGGAAAGCGCCCTACAGGTAGACCACAGCTGCGATACAAGGACATCTGCAAGAGGGATCTGAAGGCCTTAGGGATGGACCTCAACAAGTGGGAAACCCTGGCCTCTGAGCGGCCCGCTTGGAGGCAGGCTGTGCAGCATGGCCTTTCCCAGTTTGAAGAGACACTTTGCCAACAGTCTGAGGCTAAGAGGCAAAGAAGGAAGGCCCATAGCCAGGGAGACAGACCAGGGACAGACTGCACTTGCTCCCGGTGTGGAAGGGATTGTCACTCCCGGATTGGCCTTTTCAGCCACACTAGACGCTGTGCCAGAACCACCTTTCAGAGCGCGATACCATAGTCTTTCGAGACTGAAGGTTGCCAATACAATATGCCCAATTAACAAGAAAATGAAAACACTACTGCCTTGTGGAACAAAAAGTGGATTTGCTTAACTCCAAACTGACCTATGAGACTTATTGTTTTGAGTGCCAATGAGATGTTATTATGATACAGCATGGAACCAATAACTTTTTTATTTATTTAATTAAATTTGATTTTGCCATGGGGGGCTACAAAATCTTCTTTGACGTCAGGTAGCAGATATATACTTTAGTTATGCCACTGACAGGGGGAGGCAGCAGAGCAAGTGGGTGGTGAGCTGCTGGGGGGGAGGAGGTGTGTTCCTCCCAACTTTCACTTTTTAAAAAGCCCGGGAGTGATGCCACTTCTGGTTGTGACATCACTTCTGGGGCAACATTTTGAACTTGGCACTGGGCTACATGATCATTAGCTAAACCACTGGCTGGAAATAATGTTGGCGATGTCAACAGTGGATTGGACAACCTGCAATTAAGAGATAAAGTAGGGGAGGGACACCATGTCTACTATTGCCAAAGACATGCCTTTCTCCAAAACTTCTTTCCTCTGTTTCTCCAAATCTGATTAGTTATCTGCAGGGGGGGGTGGACATATGGGAGGTGGACATCTGTTACCATTGGAAACTGTCGATGGTAGGTTCATCAGTGTCTGGCAGATACCTAGAGATCACATGTGATAGAGTGTTTTCTGGGACTTGGTCTCTGGGTCAAATGCTAAGCAGACATAGACTCCTTTAAAAACATATAGAAAATTTATTTACATGCTATTTACAGATTAAGAATAGATTAGGATGGATACAGGTTCAAAGTTACCCCATGGTGGATCTTTGATTTCTCTCCGAACCACACCCAAAACTCCTTTACTTATACTCTGTCACAAACAAGTGACCCACGTGATATACATGTCATTTCCCTCTCCTTATTTGGCATACTGGTGTATGGTTCCAGCCCTAACTGAGAAGTCTGTTAGCCATGTATGGAGAAGTTCTGGCCTGCAACTTTGATTTCACAAGACCCTGGAATGTTCTTTTTGGGAAAGCTATGACGCACATGTTTTTCTCTCTCTGCAGGTCATCTTGACATTCCTATTCTGATTTTAACAGAAAACCAGTCACAATTTTGGCTCCTAATTTCAAGTGTTTTTTTTAGCTGAGGAGAAGTTAGGTTAACCCTTAAAATCTATATCACATGAGAACTACGCCCTCTGATGGATTGTGTTTCCACCGCCAGATCTTGTAAACCTGAAACAGCCACTTCAATATAAGCTTTGAAGAAAATCACTGAGCAAGTAGAATTTCTTGCTTGTATAGAATGGAAGCTTCTGCCACATGGTAGGCAATGTAAATTGATAATGCGCTGTTGAGTTGAAATAGTCACAGTGATTGTTCAAACTTGTTTATTGACAGGCTCTCCTGATGACAAAAGGATCTTTCTCTGTGTTTCTTACACAGACATGATGTCACCATCTGAACTGGGGCAGGACAACTACTTCCTACCTTAAGCCGTTTCAGCCCATATATGTTGCATATATGTTGTATAATGTGTACACCTGTGGGCTCGGCAGAAATGGGTTAAGCCCTTCTTGCTTGGAGGATTGGCATAGCAGTAATAAACAATTGTATGACATCCATACAAACAGACTTGATATACCCTTTAACAAACTTGATGATGTCACTTCTGGCTATGACATAACTTCCTGGTTAATAGATTGCCATTCTAAAAAGTGGGTCCCAGTGCTAAAATGTTTGAGAACCAAGTCTAGTCATGTCTAGTTTTGGAGATATAATATAGCCTCATTAGTGAATGGTTCAAGCAGCTTCCTTATGAGGAAGCCATGGTGTAGGCTTCCTCATAAGGAAGCTGCTTGAACCATTCATAAGAACATAAGAACAGCCCCACTGGATCAGGCCATAGGCCATCTAGTCCAGCTTCCTATATCTCACAGTGGCCCACCAAATGCCCCAGGGAGCACACCAGATAAATTAAAGATTCATTAAAGAGGCTATGCCATGTCTCCAAAACTAGACATGAGAGGGCAAAACGGATGCCATTTTTGGAATCAGCACCCCAAATATACCCAGGGATTGGTGTAACGTTTAAGGAAGCATTGTGTTGCCCTGTGTTATTAATGTGAAATCCACTATATGTATTTTATTCAATCGTGCTATTCTTCATAAATCTAGTTTTGTAATATTAGTAGGGTAATTATTTAAATAGATCATTTTAAGTTTCTTTATTATTTGGCCTATACAGACAGAAACCATAATAACTATCTCATAACTCAGGTACTCAGCACCATGGTGCCTTACTCCTTAATCCACTTGTAGGTTTCCAGCAAGTGTACATGTAAATATTTGAGGAATACAAAAATACTTTTTGTGGATGGATGTTTCAGTTCCAAATATTATCTAGTTCCTATATTATGTTTAAAGGAAAACTACTCCGGTTCAATGAAACTTACTCTTTTTCCTGTATGCAAGTGTTCATGATTTGACCTGTAATCAACTTTGTCACTTTTCCTTCAGCTTTGAAGATATTGGACCTGCCACATTTCTATCACTTGTGATCTTCAGACATGGAAAAATCTGAGGATTAGACCTACTTGTCTTGCTCAGATAATCAAAATGATAATGGGAATAGGGGCAATAATCATGGGGAGAGAGCTGTAAAGAAGCAGTGTCACTGAATACATACATGGACAGCCAAGACTGATCATCTGGAGAGTTTAGTTGGGCTAAATCCAAACTTATTTGAGAGTAAACCCCAGTGAACACAATGGAACTTTAACATAAGAACATAAGAACAGCCCCACTGGATCAGGCCACAGGCCCATCTAGTCCAGCTTCCTGTATCTCACAGCGGCCCACCAAATGCCCCAGGGAGCACACCAGATAACAAGAGACCTCATCCTGGTGCCCTCCCCTGCATCTGGCATTCTGACATAACCCATTTCTAAAATCAGGAGGTTCCACATACACATCAATGGCTTGTACCCCATAATGGATTTTTCCTCCAGAAACTTGTCCAATCCCTTTTTAAAGGCGTCTAGGCTAGACGCCAGCACCACATCCTGTGGCAAAGAGTTCCACAGACCGACCACACACTGAGCAAAGAAATATTTTCTTCTGTCTGTCCTAACCCGCCCAACACTCAATTTTAGTGGATGTCCCCTGGTTCTGGTATTATGTGAGAGTGTAAAGAGCATCTCCCTATCCACTCTGTCCATTCCCTGCATAATTTTGTATGTCTCAATCATGTCCCCCCTCAAGCGTCTCTTTTCTAGGCTGAAGAGGCCCAAACGCCGTAGCCTTTCCTCATAAGGAAGGTGCCCCAGCCCCGTAATCATCTTAGTCGCTCTCTTTTGCACCTTTTCCATTTCCACTATGTCTTTTTTGAGATGCGGCGACCAGAACTGGACACAATACTCCAGGTGTGGCCTTACCATAAATTTGTACAACGGCATTATAATACTAGCCGTTTTGTTCTCAATACCCTTCCTAATGATCCCAAGCATAGAATTGGCCTTCTTCACTGCCGCCGCACATTGGGTCGACACTTTCATCGACCTGTCCACCACCACCCCAAGATCTCTCTCCTGATCTGTCACAGACAGCTCAGAACCCATCAGCCTATATCTAAAGTTTTGATTTTTTGCCCCAATGTGCATGACTTTACACTTACTGACATTGAAGCGCATCTGCCATTTTGCTGCCCATTCTGCCAGTCTGGAGAGATCCTTCTGGAGCTCCTCACAATCACTTCTGGTCTTCACCACTTGGAGAAGTTTGGTGTCATCTGCAAACTTAGCTACTTCACTGCTCACCCCTGTCTCCAGGTCATTTATGAAGAGGTTGAAAAGCACCAGTCCCAGGACAGATCCTTGGGGCACACCACTTTTCACCTCTCTCCATTGTGAAAATTGCCCATTGACACCCACTCTCTGCTTCCTGGCCTCCAACCAGTTCTCAATCCACGAGAGGACCTGTACTCTAATTCCCTGACTGTGGAGTTTTTTCAGTAGCCTTTGGTGAGGGACCGTGTCAAACGCCTTCTGAAAGTCCAGATATATAATGTCCACGGGTTCTCCCGCATCCACATGCCTGTTGACCTTTTCAAAGAATTCTATAAGGTTTGTGAGGCAAGACTTACCCTTACAGAAGCCATGCTGACTCTCCCTCAGCAAGGCCTGTTCGTCTATGTGTTTTGAGATCCTATCTTTGATGAGGCATTCCACCATCTTACCTGGTATGGATGTTAGGCTGTCCGGCCTATAGTTTCCCGGGTCCCCCCTCTTTCCCTTTTTAAAAATAGGCATGACATTTGCTATCCTCCAATCTTCTGGCACCATGGCCGTTTTGAGGGACAAGTTGCATACCTTAGTCAAGAGATCTGCAACTTCATTCTTCAATTCCTTAATAACCCTTGGGTGGATGCCATCAGGGCCTGGTGACTTATTGATCTTTAATTTATCAATGAGGTCTGAAACATCTTCTCTTTTAACCTCTATCTGACTTAACTCCTCGGTCAGGAGGGGCCGTTCGGGCAGCGGTATCTGCCCGAGGTCTTCTGCCGTGAAGACAGATGCAAAGAACTCATTTAATTTCTCTGCCATTTCTAAGTCTCCTTTTATCTCCCCTTTCCCTCCCTCACCATCCAGAGGGCCAACCGCTTCTCTGGCGAGTTTCCTGCTTCTAACATATTTGAAGAAGCTTTTATTATTCCCCTTAATGTTGCCGGCCATGCGTTCCTCATAGTCTCTCTTGGCCTCCAGTATCACCTTCTTACATTTCTTTTGCCACAGTTTATGTTCCTTTTTATTCTCCTCATTAGGGCAAGACTTCCATTTACGGAAGGAAGCTTCCTTGCCCTTCACAGCCTCTCTACCTTGGCTGGTTAGCCATGCGGGCACCCTCCTGGATTTAGTGGAACCCTTCTTTCTTTGCGGTATATACCTCTGCTGGGCCTCTATTACTGTTGTTTTAAGCAGCCTCCATGCACTCTGGAGAGATTGGACTCTTTTTACCCTCCCTTTCAACCTCCTTCTAACCAGCCTCCTCATTTGAGGGAAGTCCGCCCCTCGGAAGTCAAGTGTTTTTGTTAGAGATTTGCCTGGTATTCTTCCCCCAACGTACACGTCAAAACGGATCGCAGCATGATCACTGTTCCCCAATGGCTCAGTAACGTTTACATCTCTAACCAGGTCCTGCGTACCGCACAATATTAAATCCAGAGTCACCTGTCCTCTGGTGGGCTCCGTGACTAGCTGATCTAAGCCACAGTCATTTAGCACGTCAAGAAATCCGGTTTCCTTATCGTGACCAGAACACAAATTGACCCAGTCAATATGAGGATAATTGAAGTCCCCCATGATTACAACCCTGTCCCTCCTTGTCACCTCCCTGATCTTTTTCCTCATTTCAAGGTCCCCATCAGATTTCTGGTCTGGAGGACGATAGCACGCCCCCAGTATTACATCGCTGCACAAGCCTGGTAATTTAACCCACAGAGATTCTACGGTGGAGTCGGACCCACCTTCAATCTCTACCTTGCTGGATTCTATCCCTTCCTTAACATAAAGGGCCACCCCACCTCCAACACGCCCCTGCCTGTCCCTCCTGTAGAGTTTATAGCCCGGGATTGCGGTATCCCACTGATTCTCTGCATTCCACCAGGTTTCCGTTATGCCCACTATGTCAATATTTTCCCTTGTCACCAGACATTCCAGTTCTCCCACCTTTGCTCGTAGACTTCGGGCATTCGCATAAAAGCATTTATACACGGAATGCCCCAGGATGCGCTGCTTATTCGCTCCTTTGTCCCCGCATCCTCTCATTGTGCCATGTCTACTTTCTACTCTGCCATGTCTCTCATTGTGCCCTATACATGTCTACTTTCTACTGAGTAGACATGTATAGGGAAGTAGAGGGCAGGTCTTCTTCTAGATTAGGAACTGGTTGAGGTCCAGGAAGCAGAGAGTGGGTGTCAATGGGCAGTTTTCACAATGGAGAGAGGTGAAAAGCGGTGTGCCCCAAGGATCTGTCCTGGGACCGGTGCTTTTCAACCTCTTCATAAATGACCTGGAGAACAGAGTTGAGCAGCAAGGTGGCCAAGTTTGCAGATGACACCAAATTTCTCCAAGTGGTGAAGACCAGAAATGATTGTGAGGAGCTCCAGAAGCATCTCTTCAAACTGGCAGACTGGGCAGCAAAATGGCAGATGCGTTTCAATGTAAGTAAGTGTAAAGTCATGCACATTGGGGCAAAGAATCAAAACTTTACAATGGGTTCTGAGCTGTCTGTGACAGATCAGGAGAAAGATCTTGGGGTGCTGGTGGACAGCTCGATGAAAATGTTGACCCAATGTGGGCTAATTCCATGCTTGGGATCATTAGGAAAGGCATTGAGAATAAGGCAGCTAATATTGTAATGCCGTTGTACAAATCAATGGTGAGGCCGCACCTAGAGTATTGTGTCCAGTTCTGGTCGCTGCATCTCAAAAAGGATACAGTGGAGATGGAAAAGGTGCAAAAGAGAGTGACTGAGATGATAACCGGGCTGGGGCACCTTCCCTATGAGGAAAGTCTACAGCGCTTGGGCCTCTTCAGTCTAGAAAAGAGGCGCCTGAGGGGGCCCTGATTGAGATACAAAATCATGCAGGGGATGGACAGAGTGGATAGAGAGAAGCACTTTTCCCTCTCACATAACACCAGAACCAGGGGACATCCACGAAAGTTGAGTGTTGGGAGAGTTAGGACAGACAGAAGAAAATATTTCTTTACCCAGAGTGGAACTCTTTGCCACAGGATGTAGTGATGGGATCTTGCCTGGATGCCTTTAAGAGGGGATTGGACAAATTTCTGGAGGAAAAGTTTATTATGAGTTGCAAGTCATAATAGGTATGTGTAAACTCTTGGTTTTAGAGGCAAGCTGCCTCTGATTGCCAGATGCAGGGGAGGGCACCAAGACACAGGTTTTGTCTGTTGTCTTGTGTGCTCCCTTGGGCATTTGGTGGGCCACTGTGAGATACAGGAAGCTGGACTAGATGGGCCCTTGGCCTGATCCAGCGGGGCTCTTATGTTCTTACTTTTCCACACCTTCTTTTCTGAATAAACTCTACAGCACAGACAACTTCAATTGCTTGTTAATTATCTGCCACATGCCCAGCTTTGACAGTGATCAGGTCACTAATTCAGAAAAAAAAAGCACTCAAAGGTCCTGAATTAATTAATTCAGAAGTCTGGGATCCAGTAGAACAGAACTTGGAGCCACCAATCTTGATCTAAAAGCTGGTCATTGATCTCCCTGTTGCTCTGGTACAGTGTTCTTCAACCTGTGGGTTGCATCCCCATTTGAGTCACAAAGCCTCATTTGTGGGGTCATGGCAACCTTTCAAAGCCTTGTGCTGGGTGTCACAAATGTGCTGTAAAGCACATTTATGGCATCTGGAGAGTAAGGAGAGCCAGCATGGGGCCACCACTAGTTGGTGCTGGGCCTTAGTGCCAGGAAGAGGACGCATGGCCACTGGGTGTAAGTAACACAGCTGGGCGGTGGTGTGGCTTTTGGGGGCAGGAGGCATTCCAGGTTGAGGGAGGGTGGGACAGGGGTAAGACCAGCCCAGGTGGGGGGGGGGCAGGACCAGTGGAGGAAGCCTCTGTCAGATCCTTTCCCCCACGTCAGGCTGCAAAGCCCAACACAGACTTCTTTCATCTGCACAATAGCTGGCGCAGACTCAAGTAATCCCATTGTGGAGCCTGAAGCTTTCCTCAGGAAAAGGGGATAAAAGTCTCTTTCCCCTGAGGAGATCTCCAGCAGCCTGCCCGGCCTCATTGGATGCAGTAGTAGCCATTTGGGTGTTGCTGCACCCGGTGGCTCTGGGATGGATAGAATTGTGCTGTGATTGTTTTAATGAAAAGTACTAGAGCTGATACTAACATTTCACTAACAGCCAAAATGTAAGGAGACTCTGAGCCCAATCCTTTGCAGGTCTACTCAGAAGTAAGTCCCATTATAGTCAATGGGACTTACTCGCAGGAAAGTGTGGATAGAATTGTAGACTTTGGGAGTTCCTCTTCTGGCAACTTGTTAGTGGAATTTTAAAGGAAGTCAAAAGACTTCATAACATTAGCAAGATATCACAAGAAGGTTCAGCATATCCCTTGATGATGTCTTAATTTAGTGAGATCTGATGCAGAGGCTCCTCTTCAAGCAAAATTTGAGAAATTTCAATGAAAATTGCAAGAATGTCAATAAGGTTCCTAATATTTCTTCCATGGTTCTCACAAGAACCTAAAGCTAGGATTGGGTGGATTTGGCCAGTTCTTATTCCATTGTTGTTTCATGGATTAGCTCTGTGTCCTGGTCCTCTTTCCTTTCCATTTAACACCAAGAATTTATAATATTAATTACAGAAATGCTTGGTAAGAGGAAAGGGGGGGGGGAAAGGAAAGATTAGATGGGTGGGGTGGATAAATGCAGTGGAAGGAAAGGAGTAGGGTTTACATAATAATCTGAGCTGGAGAAGAACCCATGATTTCATAATGCTAGCCTTAGATTGGAGGTGAGCAGTATGAATTACTGAGGTTCATATTTATACAAGGAATTTCTAACTTTAACAATATCACTACATTGCATGGGAAAGTGGTCAAATTATAGAACCTATAGAGACATTCCTAAGATATCCTGGAGATGTCTGAAACAAAAATCATGTTTAGGCTGACTTTTATGATTGTGTGGATTCAGTTGCCAATGGAGTAGATACTTTATGGACACTTGGATTCCTTTGGTTAATTGGATATTACCATGGCATTATCTTATTAAAATTGAAATAACTGTGCTTGTGCATTCTGTCATATCCCGGAACAAAACATATTGTTGTTTCATATTAGTTGCAATCAAATCATGCTTCTGCGGCTCCCTCTCAGATAAGATACCAGTAACTAAGGGGGTGCGCCTTAGCAATTAAGGTACCAGCAACTAAGGGCTGTATCTTAGCCCCACTATTATTCAATCTTTTCTTGGCAGATCTGCACCCCTACTTGTCTCAATGTGAAAAATTTGCCCCTACTCTGAATTATGTTCCTTTACCTGTTCTGTTTTATGCGGATGATGCTGTTCTGCTCTCCATTTCTAGAACTGGGCTGCGGCAACTACTAATAGCGTTCCAATCTTATTGTAAGTCCAATGACTTGTCAATTAACACAGACAAGACTAAAATACTGGTCTTCTCTAAGTCTTGGAAACCTGTACCTTGGAACATTGGTAATAACTCCTTTGAACAAGTAAGGTCATTCAGATATTTAGGGATTACTTTTCACCATCGACTTAACTGGTCCTTACATAGGAAATTGGCAATAGCATCAGCTGTACTCCACCTTAATTCAGTCGCCGGCTTTCATTATAATAGCGCAGCATATTATAGTGCAGCACTGCAGATCCTTCAGGCTAAGATCATGAGCCAGTTACTATATGGGGCCCCAATTTGGACTGAAGCTGTTAATTGGGATTTAGATCAGGTGGTGGCCTCCTTTCTAAGATGTATTCTAGGTGTACCTAATATGATTAGGTTATTGACGATGATCCTTGAGTTGGGCATCCATCTTCCCTCGACTATGGCATGGTCTTTGGCCTTTAAATTTTGGCTACGTCTTCATCTTAACATCCACCCTGATTCCTTGCTTATTGACCTTTTAAAGGACCCTTACACCTTCACCTGGCATAGACTTTTTGAAGTAAAACTTCAAAATATGGGCCTTTCCTTGGAATCCCTTGCAGACACTGACCTTAATCGAGCATATTTAATCTTAAGGACAAGATTATGGGAGGATGAAACTCAGTTACTTATTCGTAATCTTAACCCCACCTGCTCCCCTTGTTATTTTGGTCTGTCTCCTTCTTTTGGTCATGGTCTTGACTATTTCCGAAAGTTAGTGAATCCTGGCAAGAGGTGAGCCTTCATGCTTGCAAGATTTAATATTTTTCCTTCTTCAGTCCTCTCTGGACGATTTCAAAATATTCCACAAGAATGTAGAACTTGCTAATTTTGCCATCTGGAACCCGGTACAGTTGCCCATATTTTGTGTCATTGCTCTGCTCATAGTTACCTTCGTGAATACCTATTAGAGCCAAATTTATCTAGCTTTATTGGTCCCTCTGAAGGATGTGTGGGCTTCCTCCTTGAGGATAGTTCCGAAGTAATTACCAACTTGGTAGCAGATTTCTTGGTGGCTGTCATCAAAAAAAGTAGTTGCTTGTGAATTATTACCTGGGATGTGAAAACGAAGGCAAGTTCCACAACGAAGTTAAAATGTTTAATTTTTATCCTGTGTATTTAATCGTTTTTAAATGTCAATAAAGGTTTATGAAATGAATGAAAAAAATCATGCGTCTGTTGTTTACAGTGCAGATAAAGGTGTTTCTTCTACAACAAAAACTGGTCTACTTGAAGTAAGTCCCATTGAGTTCTATGGGAACTACTCCCCAGCAAGTATGTATAGGCATTGCTGCCTTATGCCCCAATCCTAACATCCTCTGTTGCTGGAACTATTGTTCTGGTGGCAGTTGACACTTTTCAGTACCCTGGAAGCTGCTCCAGAAGTGCATGGAGCTGTGCACTTCTGGACTGCCACTGCAGATGGTGGGGAAGATCCTGCATGCGGTGGCAGTGAAGAGAAGCCTACCATCACCAGTAAATGGGCACGGTGGGCAGAACGGGGTGGAGGATGGGAAGATCGGGGCAGAATGGGGGGAGGGTCAGGGGCATGTCAGCGGCACTTGGCGTGAGTGACTTGTGCCTGATGCTATGTCAACCCTACCCCTTTGTCTCCTCAGACATGGACAAGCTAAAGAGCTGGCACAGGTTCATTGGTGGTTGAAAGGCTAACAGAGGAGTCAAGGAAAATACTTTCCCTTTCCTCTCCCAATCACCCTTTCCACCATAGCACTCAGTGCAGCCTGTTTGAGCTGTTTTGGTGGGGAAAGGATAGGATTGGGCTGCCAATAAACCTTCTGCTTCAATATCAATCATCATCTCTCCCCTCAGCACCAAGTCCTGCTTAGGGCCAGATCACTTAAATGTCCATTGCTTTTCTCCCAAGAGGTTCATACCCTGGTTGGCTGTTCTTGGAAGCAAAACTGTTAGACGAGAAGATTGACCTTGAGCTGATCCAGCAGACAATTCTTAAAACAGTACATAAACTGATCTGAAAGGGAGATAAAGCACTGCACTACTGTCTCCCTCATTGTGCAGGACTAGATTATATCGATGTCTTTATCAGCTGTAAAAAAGGCAGGAGCTTATTTAATCAGCAGTGTATGTAACCATCACTGCACAATAAATTGTACATTCTGATTTCTCATTGCTGAGTCCTCCTCTCCTATTTCTCAAAGCATCGTAATACAATAAATGCCATTAATACTGCACTGCAGCACCTTGTTTAGTAAAAAAAAAAAAAAAAAAAGAGACAAGAAATAAAGATATTAATAGGATTCTCCAGAACAAAAAAAAACCTACACCCTGAGGATGATTAGAGAGAAAAGAATCAGGCTTTGAAAACAGTTATATATCTGTATTCATCCTGTATATCTGTATTCATTCCAGACTTTCCAAGCATATTTGGTTGAATGATAATGAGACAGAACAAAAAAATTGCTGCAGACTCCATAGCAGAAGCCGGCTCTTGTCAATAGATTGACCTTACAAGCTGAATATCACATAATTTATTGGGGGTAACTTGCTCTGTGAATTAAACACATTCTTAGGTGCCAGTCTTGAAAATGAATTATGTGCTAGTGTAACAGTCACTACAGATGCAGATACAGCAAGATGGGTATCATCAATAAAACAGAGTAGTGGTAAGACACACAGGAAGGAGATGCAGAATTTAATATGTCTAATTGCGTAGTGGTTGACTATCTTATTTTATTCACATCAAAATGACATGCTGCTGATAATGATTGTATATGCACACACAAAAGCCACAACATTTATTAGCTGGTAAATCCTCATCCACATGGACATGGATTCTGACCCCTAGGTATAGATGAAGTACCAACAAAGGAAGTAGCTATGGCGGTCTTCTGTAATTCAGCTGGTGTTATTGCAGGAGCGTCCAGTTGTGCAAAGTACTCATTAAATTGTGTTGATACTGTTCCTAGTGCACCAGTTACTATCGGCAGCACTTTTACATGCTTCATCCAGATTTGTGTCAATTCTATGCACAGGTCGCAGTATTTGGATATTTTCTCCTGTTCTTTCTCCAAAATTCATGAGTCGCCAGTAATGGCGACATCTATGATTAACACACTCCTGGCTTCTCTGATGGTAATATCTGGAGTATTGGCCTCCACACATCTGTCAGTCTGTATCCAAAAGTCTCACAGAATTTTGACCTCTTCATTTTCTACGACCTTTTCCACCTGGTGTTGCCATGGCTTTTCTGACACGGGTATGTTGTACCTTTTACATAAGGCCCAGTGAACTACTTTGGCCACATTATTGTGCCGTTCTTTGTAATTGGTGTTGGCTATTTTGGGACATCCAACAAATGAGATGATTGATTGTTTCATCCCATTTTTTGCATAAACGACATTTACTATATATCATCATCATCATCATCATCCAGATTACATGAAACACAGTTGTAAACTGGTGTTGAGCAATTGATACATTGAAAAGAGCGCAATCCTATCCTGCGCTGAAACAGGAAAGCCAAGAGGCTTCCGCTGTATCCAGCGCAGGATAGTGGCCAGAAGCGGCTTAGCCAGAGGGAAGGGGAAACTTTTCTCCTTACCCCTGGGTATGGGCTTCTGGCCCCTATGGGTCTTCTCGGATTTGCACCACTTCTGGAGGTGGCACAAGTCCGAGGAGAGTGGAGCGGCTTGAAGTTGCTCCATTTTCCCCAGGAACAGGGGTTACGATCATTACTCCTTGTTGGTGTTTCTTGTGAATTTTTTTGACTTAAGCGACGTTTCTTCCAGTAGCCCTGCAGTCTCCAGACCTGGTTGCTCAACCTGAGATCCTGAGAACCATAGCCCACTTATCACCAAGTGCTCAGGAACTCCAGCACCTGGCGTGGTCCTTGTTGACCCGGGCGTCAACTGAGCCAGTATAGACTTTCTATTCATTTTTTGCACCTTACTAGGAATGGGTTTGGGACACATTTCGTCTGCCTTCACAGCAAAGGCCTGTCTGGTTTGGGTGACCCTGTCCAGCTTAGCCCCTTGCCTCATGCAAGCCCCACTACCACTACAAGGTAGTGTCCCATTGGGGGATTATTATTATTATTTTCAGACAGTCAGGTATTTTGGCTGGTTTGTTTTATTCAGACATCCTACCCAAGGACCTGAGATGCCTGGTTTTTTTTCCTATAAATACCGTCACAAAATGTAAGATGTTCCTATGCTGCTTTTTGCAGTTGATTGATTGTAATTTCTGTGGCCCCGATGCTGTTCAGGTGTTCTTCAAGGTGTTTTGGAATAACACTGAGGGTGCCAGTCACCACTGGGATCACTTTGGTCTTCATCTGCCACAGCCTCTCAATTTCTATTTGTAAATCTTTGTATTTTATTTTTCCCAGCTCTTTTTCTTCTGCTGTGCTATTACCTGGTTTTGCTATTTCAATGATTTTGACTTGTTTTTCTTTCTTCTCGACTAGTTATATCTGGTGTATTGTGCAATAGATGTTTGTCTGCCTGTAGCCAGAAATCCCATAATATTTTGGCATTTTCATTTTCAAGGACTTTTTCAATTTTGTGGTCCCACCAGTTTCTGGTTGCAGGTAGCTTGTATTTTTTACAGAGGTTCCAGTGTATCATTGTTGCTACCTTGTCATATCTTTGCTTGTAGTCTGTGCAATATTTTTACAGCAACTAATCAGGTGGTCCACTGTTTCATCAGCTTCTTTGCAGAGATAGCACTTGCTGTTTGTTGTTATTTTTTCCACCTTTGCTTTTCTTGCATTTGTTCTTAATGCCTGTTCTTGTGCAGCCATTATTCAACCCTCTGTTTCTTCCTTCAATTGCCTTTTCTGAGCCACTCCCAGGTCTTGTTGTTTGTTTTTCCAGTAATGTCTCGCAAATATGGTCCATGCAGTGGCTTATTTTCCCACTCTTCTGCTTGGTTCTTTATTTGTTCTATTTTATAAGTGATTTATTTCACTGATATTTAATAATTTCTCATTGTTAATCATTTTAAGTGCATCCTCTTGGCTATCCTGTATATATTCTTCAAGGCCTCTTTTTTCTTCCTCTACTGTTTGATGAACTTGCAGCATTCCTCTTCCACCTGAGCTGCAAAGGTGATACAGTCTGTCCACATTGCTACGAGGGTGCAGAGCATGGTTGATGGTCATTATATTCCTGGTCTTATGATCTAATGTCTCTAGCTCTGCCTGTGTTCAGTCTACTATTCAGCAGTGTATCTAATGGGTAGATACCCAGGTGTTTATGGCTTACATTGTGTTCCCACCGTTAAATTTGGACTTTAGGATTTTTCTGACTCTCCTGATGTATTCACTTTCAATTTTTCTTTTAATTTCAGTATGTTTGATGTTATCTGCCTGAAGTATGCCCAGATACTTATAATGTTCTTTCTCATCCAAGTTCTTAATATAGTTTCCATTGGGCAATTCTTTTCCTTCAGTTTTTATTTCCCTCTATTCTTCATTAATGCCGCACACTTATCTAGTCCAAGCTCCATTGCGATATCATTACTATAGATACGAACAATGTTTATTAGTGATTCAGATTGGAACTTTCCATACAACTTCAAATCACCCATGGGGAGCAGTTGATTTATTTTATTTGATGTTTTTGATGTTTGGGATCCAAGGCCTGTTTTATTTAATATTTGTGAAAGTGGAGTCATGGCAATAATAAACAGCAGAGGCAAAAGTGAGTCCCCTTGAAAGATGCCTCTCATGATGTTCACTTGACCGAGAGTCTCGCCATTGATTGTTAACTATTTATTCCACATGTTCATTGCCTTTTTTACAAATACCTGAATGTTTTTGCTGACACCTGTTATTTCTAACCATTCTAACATCCAAGCATGAGGCAATGAGTCAAAGGCCTTCTTATAATCGATTCATGCAACACTTAGATTTGTTTTTTTCTTTTTGCTATTTTCTAAAAACATTTTGTCAATCAACAATTGGCCTTTTGTGCCTCCGGTAGCTTCCCATGGGGGGATGATGATGATGATTAAACACTTCAACAAAAAAGTTCACAAAGCAGTTTGTCTGGGGTTTTTCAAAGGCTTGAAACCAACAGGCTTGACAAAGATATAGTGCCTTTCAGTATCTCTATGAAACTGGGGCATCCATTATTGCTTCAGATCATGCTCATTTCCTTCAGCTGGCAGCATCCCATAATTGCCTTCTATAAGACCTACAGGTATTTCAGCCCAACCCCATTATACTCAATGGGGCTAATTCCCAGATACATGTGAATAGGATCTGTTTGGCTTGTTATAAAGGTATTATAGGTATAACCTAGTTATCCACTGACTTTTCACCCACAGTTTTATCTCAACACGATGAGAAGGACCCTTTAAATTAAAGGAAAAAAGTTGTTTAACAAAAGCCTCATTAATGAGGGAGAGGGCAGCCGACAGACAATCCATCATTGATCAGACAATCCAACATTCTCTCTTTAGGCACTTAGAACAGATTAACTCCAAGGTAAGCAAAGCCTCCCTCCCCCCTGAACATGTAAAAGAATGCAAAGGGAAATGATTATCACCTCCTCTTGCATTCTTACCTTGCACTGTACTCCAGGTGAAGAGAGGGGTTGCTGCCCTGCCTCTCTGTCTGGAGAGAGAATGACTGATTGATGTCTACCTGATGCCTCTGTCCTGCATTACAAAGGTCAGCAAGGCTGTTTTTAAATCAATGAGCAAAGGGGCATTATTTTTTTAAATGGATTTCCTTTAACGTGATTTTTGGCATCCACATAGGTTCTGGGAATGGAATCCTTGTGGATACCAAGACTCAGCCTGTATTTTCTCTAATACAGTGCCATCACTATGCATGACAATTTCACAAAAGTTAAGCAGGAAATGGGAAAAAGCATAGGTCTAAGCTCCCAGGAGCTTACAATCTACATTTTATTAGTAAGGGTGCAGCAACTGTTACCCTGCACATGCCCGATCTCATCTGATCTCGGAAGCTAAGCAGGGTCAGGCCTGGTTAGTACTTGGATGGGAGACCGCCTGGGAATACCGGGTGCTGTAGGCTTCTACCATAGTCTTTCGAGACTGAAGGTTGCCAACCATTTTTTAGTAAGGGTGATGACAAATAGAAAGGAAGAAAGGGAGAAGCTTGAATTAATAACAAAGAATGAATGTGAACAAATACAATGAGATGAATTCAACCTATTTTAATATTTAAATAATTCCCTGGCCTAAAGGAGATCGAGACAGTCACCAGCAAACCAGCTGTTGGAAAAGTTGCTGTTCCAAGGTGAACAAGATTTGTTCCAAGTAAATACAAGACATTGCTTCTTCGCCCAGTTAGATGTGATTGACTGTATACCTTGTTAAATAAAGCTCTAGCACCCACTCTGGCCAGTCCATAAATTTCTTCTCTAAATCTTCAGGAGACAAGCAAAGAGCCCCTTGTGGAACTTTTAGCATCCTGCAACACTGGAAATAGGTATACACACCTGGCTAAGATGTTATAGCATATGGGCCTATCTGATGGAGCCTAGCATGTGGACTAGCATGTGACATAGGGCAACTATTGCAGTGGTCAACCCATCTGGCCACACACTACACATGCCCTATGCCCTTTGCATTATTGTTGACACCTGCTGATGCAGCTGTCCATATGTTTCCGTCCTTGTCCCCCAACAATTGTCTGCCTTATACACCATGGCAGCACAGAACAGCGAGCTTGTGACCACAAATATGCCTCCCCACTACTGGAATCCAAAGAAGCAGAGTGTGAGGATCCTGCAGACCCTGAGAACAGAGAGGTCCCTGCCCAGAGGTCCCTCTCCTTGAAGAGTCAGCTGAAGTAAAAAGGCCAGCTGAAGGCCAGCTGAAGTAAAAAAAGCAAGTAGGCTGGGAAGATGGGATCACTGTGTGCGAACAAAGCAACAACACGTGCGATCAGGTCAAACTGTATATTGCAGTCTCAAAGATGGAACCATATCAGAAAGAGAAACACAAGCAGGGTAGCCAAATACTTGCCCCCAGCAGGGCTGCTGTGCCATCCAACAGACAGCCAAGTAATACTGCCAGCAGCTGCCAGTGGCTCCACTGTCAGTGCTTCACTGTCTGCTGTGCAGTTTGCAAAGCCACAAGGGCTGGACCGGAATGAGCAAGGCAGCAACTTTACCAAGCAATGGCTTGACACATAGTCATCATGGCAGGCAGGCAGACAGGCTGTAGGTTTTCCCTGGGTCTGCAAGATGCCTTCACCTGTGGGACAGCTGCCCCAAAGGAAACCTACAGTCTGCCTGCAGTGATGACTGTGAGCCCGGCTACTGCTTGGTGACCTACTTGTTGCTGACCTTCTTGATCTTGTTCTTGCAAGAAACAAAAAAACACAAGGGGAGCACCAGTGAGGTAGACAACAATTAAACCTCTTCAAACCTCCAGAGCACCAGCCCTTGCAATGATTCAAATAGGTCTGTCTACTTAGCTTCTTGCTGGTTCTTGCCTTGGCTACTGGTTTGGCCATTGGTTTCCACTGTGTTGTCTAGTTCAGTGGTTCTCACACATTAAGCACCAAAAACCAGTTTTTAGAATGAGAATCTGTCGGGACTCATCAGAAGTCATGACCAGAAGTGACATCATCAAGCAGGAAAATTTTTTCACAATCCTAGGCTGCAATCCTACCCACACTTACCCAGGAGTAAGTCCCATTTACTATCTTTGTTAAAAGAATATACATAGCAGCTTGTTAAAAGTACAGGTCGGTAACATTTCCCCAGATGCAGTCACATACCATGGGAGCATCACGTTGAATATTTTAAAAATAAAATGGGAACCCACCTGAAATTGGCTTGCAACCCACCTAGTGGGTCCAGACCCACAGTTTGAGAACCACTGGTCGAAGTCAGAGCTGTTGCAGTTCCTGCAAAAATATGTCTCAGAAAACCTTTCAATTTAGCCTTGGCATATGCAAGACAGTTAGCAAAAAGGCCTGAATAAGCAACTCCATGCTCTCCAAAACACATTCATTGGAAGATGAATGTCTGCCTTGCTGAAGATATCTTGTAGGAGACTGAACTCTGAGTAGTCTGAATATGAATCAAATGCCACTGTAAATTGTGTTTGCTTTCCTTGTAAAGAGGTCAGGTCAATCAATATACTTTACCAAGGACATTGCATTATTTGCAGAACATGCAATTGCTGTTTGGATAGTAATTGATACGCTGGATGTATTGAATATTTTTAAACCATGTCATTGTGAACTTTCAACACCACAGAAGTATTTTTAACCCTCTTCACTACAATTCCATATGAAGCTGTTCTTTTCGCACATTTAACTGTTTCCCAAAAATATTACACGTTCTGAATGCATGATGTTTTCACCAATTAATGTGCCACGAATGGAAGATTATTATGTTGTATTGTCAGAAGAATCCAAGTCTGCAATGGGTCTTGAATCTTCACCCAAAGGTATATCATATGGGAATGCACCAGACTGCAACTCTGTCCAAATAAGGCAACTGCAGTGACCAGAACAAACCATCAGAAAGCCTCTTTATAGGCAATAGTAAGTTAGATCATATTCCCTGTCCCCCTAACAAAAGCATCTGGATCACACTTGTTTGTTGGTTTGAGCAGCAGGGTCACTGCCTCTGCTACTCTGCCCTTGGGCTTGGCATCATTCCAAACCCGCCCCCTTATACGGAAGCAGGGTCTTGACATCTTGTAATTTACAGTTGTAAATCTCAACCACCATATTTTGCCATCAGGCTCATAAAATCTCAAAGAAGCATGCCTATAGGAATTTATGACCTTGAAACTTTGCTCATTTTTTAAAATTACCCTGACGATCTAGAACATAAGAACAGCCCCACTGGATCAGGCCATAGGCCCATCTAGTCCAGCTTCCTGTATCTTACAGCGGCCCACCAAATGCCCCAGGGAGACACCAGATATCATTCTGATGCCCTCCCTTGCATCTGGCATTCTGACATTGCCCATTTCTAAAATCAGGAAGTTGCACATGCACATCATGGCTTGTAACACATAATGGATTTTTCCTCCAGAAACTTGTCCAATCCCCTTTTAAAGGCGCCCAGGCCAGACACCATCACCACATCCTGTGGCAAGGAGTTCCACAGACCAACCACATGCTGAGTAAAGAAATATTTTCTTTTGTCTGTTCATCTGAAAAGGGCTTTCCAGGATTTATTTGCATTTTACTTTAGAAGTACCATAGATACTCAAATATAGTATAGTATAGTAAAATTTTTGCCAAGTAATCAAGCTCCATTTATCACTTTGCCTCATCTCCAGGTTAATCAGAGGGCAGAGCTTTTCTACTCTGAAAAGTTTCATTTCTTGCTCAAGCGGGTCATTAGAAGCAATGCAGAGATCATTTGTTTCTATAGTAACTTTCCTGCCCGAACAGCCCCTCCTGACCAAGGAATTGTCAGATAGAGGTTAAAAGAAAAGATATTTCAGACCTCATTGATAAATTAAAGATCAATAAGTCACCCTGATGGCACCCTGATGGCATCCACCCAAGGAATTAAGGAATTGAAGAATGAAGTTGCTGATCTCTTGACTAAAATATGCAACTTGTCCCTTAAAACGGCCATGGTGCCAGAAGATTGGAGGATAGCAAATGTCACGCCAATCTTTAAAAAGGGAAAGAGGGGGAACCTGGGAAACTATAGGCCCGGGTCTATACATATATACCGGGTAAGATGGTGGAATGACTCATCAAAGATCGAATCTCAAAACACATAGATGAACAAGCCTTACCGAGGGAGAATCAGCGTGGCTTCTGTAAGGGTAAGTCTTGTCTCACAAACCTTTTAGAATTCTTTGAAAAGGTCAACAGGCATGTGGATGCTGGAGAACTCGTGGACATTATATATCTGAATTTTCAGAAGGCGTTCGACACGGTCCCTCACCAAAGGCTACTGAAAAAGCTCCACAGTCAGGGAATTAGAGGGCAGGTCCTCTCCTGGATTGAGACCTGGTTGAAGACCAGGAAACAGAGAGTGGGTGTCAATGGGCAATTTTCACAATGGAGGGAGGTGAAAAGCGGTGTGCCCCAAGGATCTGTCCTGCTACTGGTGCTTTTCAACCTGTTCATAAATGACCTGGAGACAGGGGTGAGCAGTAGTTTGCATATGACACGAAACTTTTCTGAGTGGTGAAGACCAGAAGTGATTGTGAGGAGCTCCAGAAGGATCTCTCCAAACTGACAGAATGGGCAGCAAAATGGCAGATGCGTTTCAATGTCAGTAAGTGTAAAGTCATGTACATTGGGGCAAAAAATCAAAACTTCACATATAGGCTAATGGGTTCTGAGCTGTCTGTGACAGATCAGGAGAGAGATCTTGGGGGGTGGTGGACAGGTCGATGAAAGTGTCAACCCAGTGTGCGACGGCAGTGAAGAAGGCGAATTCTATGCTTGGGATCATTAGAAAAGGTATTGAGAACAAAACAGTTAAAATTATAATGCCGTTGTACAAATCTATGGTAAGGGCACACCTGGGGTATTGTGTCCAGTTCTGGTCACCGCATCTCAAAAAGGATATAGTAGAAATGGAAAAGGTGCAAAAGAGAGCAACTAAGATGATTGCTGTGCTGGGGCACCTTCCTTATGAGGAAAGGCTACTGCATTTGAGCCTCTTCAGCCTAGAAAAGAGGCGTCTGAGGGGGGACATGATTGAGACATACAAAATTATGCATGGGAATGATACAGTGGATAGAGAGATGCTCTTTACACTCTCACATAACACCAGAACCAGGGGACATCTACTAAAATTGAGTGTTGGGAGAATTAGGATAGACAAAAGAAAATATTTCTTTACTCATCGTGTGGTTGGTCTGTGGAACTACTTGCCATAGGATGTGGTGACGGCATCTGGCCTGTATGCCTTTAAAAGGGGATTGGACAAATTTCTGGAGGAAAAATCCATTACAGGTTACAAGCCATGATGTGTATGTGCAACCTCCTGATTTTAGAAATAGGCTATGTCAGATGCAAGGAAGGGCATCAGGATGCAGGTCTATTGTTATCTGGTGTGCTCCCTGGGGCATTTGGTGGGGCTGCTGTGAGAAACAGGAAGCTGGACTAAATGGGCCTATGGCCTGATCCAGTGCGGCTGTTCTTATGTTCCTGGGAAATTCCAGCCAAAGCTAAACTTTTATTCTCCTCCATTCCCTTTTGCAAATGCTGCTGCAACCTGGTTCTTTTTTGCAAATGCATGGATTTGGCAGAAGTCTTTTTTTAACACCAGGATGGGATCCTCCTTTCCATTTTAAATAAAGTCCCAGGCTACAATTCAGTGCACCATTATTTAAGAATAACTCCCATGGAAAGCAGTGGGTCTACTTCTGAGTAAAAAGGGTTGCAAATATATGCAGCTGCATCTGTCTGCTGTGAAATGAATTGTGCACTCCCAGTTATGTGTTATAAGTTGTATGTTATATGTACAGCTTCTGACTTAACACACCAGACACCTTAAAGGTGAGTTTGGTTCATGGTTCTCCTGCAGTGGTTCCCAGCCTTTTTCACTGGCATATCCCTTGGCAGCCCATTTCCATAAATTGTACCCTTAATATTAGCAAAATGTTTGTAATAATACAAGCCCTCATCTCCTCTCTATAAAAACCCAGACTTCATGTATTCATCACATATTTTCTCTTTTCATCTGTTTCAAGAACAGAAGACTCTGCCTTTGCACTGCTTTGGACCAGAAGTGTCTTGAGAAATTCTGGGTGATTGATCACTTTCCATATTATGTTTCAGCTTTTTTACTGTGCTGGTTTTCAATCACTGGTTCATAGATGATGACCAAAAACTAGCTATTGGTGGGGCTTTCACAGCCAACTAGCTCCCTCCCTTCCTGCCTTGCTAGTCCTTGCAAGGCATTCTGGAGCAGGACCTGCCTTTTTCTGCCATTATTCCATTCTTTTTCAAGAACCCCTAAAGGTCCTGTTGAGTGTCCCTGGGAGTACATGAATACCAGGCTGGGAACTACTGTTTTACTGGTATGTTGTTTACAGTGCACTTACTCTGATAGTGTTTACAAAAAGGTGGTGAAGACCAGAATTTAAAAAGAATAAAAATGTATCTTATGATATTTTACTATGTCTTTAATAAATTAGAGACTACAGTTCTTAGTTAACAATTAGTGGTAGGTTAATTTTCAGGATCTGGTCTCGGGTAAAATCAGCCAAAACTATAGTCAGACACCCCCCTAAGTTTAACCCCCATCTTATCCGAGGGTCATAGAAAATTCCATGATTTTTTGATTTGGCTCAAAACCTGTCCTTATCTGTGGGATCAACTTATAGACGAGTGTCTGTGGTACATTTATGAAGCCATCAAAATGAGGAATCCTTAAGTTGTTAGGGTTGGCACCTAAATTAAAAAAAAAAAAAGAGAAATTCTTCCCAGGAGGACACATCTGAAAATGTTAAATGAAAATCAAATTCAATGAAAATCAAATAGAAGGGGGAAATCTATTAGGATGGTTCTGCATATTTCTAAAATGTATCATTATCCAATACCTGATAACTAGATGTATCATTGTCCAATGCCTGCACCCACTTCAACAACTAGAACAGTGGTTCTCAAACTTTTTTGACTGGCAGCTCCCTTGATCTACTGGGGCATTGGCTGCAGTTCCCCATTACTACCACTATCTGATACAATTCAGTGGTTCTCAAACTTTTAGCACTGGAACTCACTTTTTAGAATGAGAATCTGTCAGGACCCACCAGAAGTGATGTCATGACTGGAAGTGACATTCTCAAGCAGTACAATTTTTAACAATTCTAGGCTGTAATCCTACCCACAGTTACTCAGGAGTAAGTCCCATTTACTATATTGTTAAAAGCATATACATAGTAGCCTGTTAACATTTCCCCAAATGCAGACACATACTGTGGTAGCAGCAAGTCTAATATATTAAAAATAAAATATTGAAATGAATGGAGACACTCCTGAAATTGACTCGTGACCAAACTTGATAAGTTGCTGATGTGGCAACTACAGTACCCTTAACTGGAAGAAGATCTTGACCTGTTTTGCAACTGTCTAAGGCTGCTATCCTATACACACTTTCCTAGGAGTAAGCCCCACTGAAAACATTGGGGTTTACTTCTGAGTAGACATACATAGGATTGTGTTGTAATTCTCCTCCCTCCTACTTTCTGGTCAATCTACTATCTTCTATCTACTATCTTCTCTCCTGATACACTACTGATCATCACCCCCCCCCCCGAAAAAAAAGATCACCCACCTGACTTCCCAGACCAGTTAAGCTAATTTCATTATATCTGAATCAGACAAAAGTGGGTGAAAGATTACAGAATTAGATATCAGAAATACTATCAACTATTAGCTTGCTGACTTTGTTCAACCATCTGAAGGGAAACAATAATCACACTTCCGACTAGGCCAGTGGTGCCCAAAGTCACAACTGCTGTCCAAGAGCGTCCCAGAAGCCAGATCTACCCAGCGGAGGAGCTGTGCGGAGTTGGAATTAATAAGGCCGCTCACAGGACAGACAGATTCATCCTAACCCCAGATCTGGCCCCTGGGCCAGGGTTCAAGTTGCCCTGCTATAGGCCAAGAGCAGGGTCAGCACCTCACCATATGCTCATTGAGCCCTTGCTAGCTTGTATACATAAGTGGGGGGCTCTTGACCTTGTTCCAGTTTGAAGAGATGATCCTTGGTCATGCTTTGTTCCTTTTTCAAAATGTAGTAATAATGAATCTAATGTTGCATCAAACACAATGAAATACCAATATTGTTGATACCTTCAACATATGTTATAACTTTATTGAATTTTTAAAAGGAAATGAAACCTCAGAAGAAAAAAAAGTGTTACTATACTACTTATTTTCCACTATCATTATACAGCTAGGACCACGCATATGTGAAGGCACAGTGAACATGAGCTAGATTAGGAGGTGGGTCCTAGAAAGAGGTGGGTCATAAAAATTCCTTTCCATAAGGACTATGGACAGAAATCTTAGGTGTAAACTACATTTTATGAGGAATAGTAAAGTTAAACTAGCATGTGTGCTTCTAAATAGTATGGGGGAGGGTCAAATGGGATGAACCACAGCAGCAGTGGGGGCTTTAAGCACTTTGTTCCAATACAGATCTAAAACAAATTGTGTCCCCTCCCAAATGCAATGTTAATTAGATAAAAACAAGCTTCCTTTGACCTTGAATGGATTTAATCTCTTTCTCCCCCCATGGAGTCGTTATGGGGGTGCAGGCCACACTGGGTGATGCACACGGGTGTATGTGTGTAACACCACTACTGGCCAAAATTTTTTAAATTCTGGTATTTTAGAATAATACCATCATGTTATATATCACTGGTTCTCAAACTTTTCTCACTGGGACCCACTTTTTAGAATGTGAATCTGTCACCACACCCACTGTTTGGGGTGTTACCCCACCCACTATGGGAGGAAGTTCATCGTGTCAGTACGCACTGGCCTCCTGCACTAGGTGACACAAACCCTACTGACATCACTGCCTTTGAACAAGGCTCAGCACAACTGCTGGTTTTCTAAGAGGACTGTGCTCATGCAGTCATGGTTGCTGCATTTGTTTTGGGCAGGAGGTCTGGTCGAGAGGGCAGAGCCTCCATTAGCCCGAAGATAACACTGGAAGGTTGCCAGTCCGAGGCAGTTTGTGGCTCCCCCCGCCTCCAGCCCACACTACAGATACCCCACTGTTTCAGAAAGACCAGAAGCATGTCTGAGCCATGCCACGGGGACATTGGCTTCCCCCGCCTCCAGTCCACACTACAGACTACGTGGTATTTCAGAAAGACCAGAGGCATGTCTCAGTGGAACCACGGGGACATTGGCTCCCCCTGCCTCTGGTCCACACAACAGGTCAGAAGGATAGATCTTGGTGGTACACTGAGGGTGCAGTCCAAAGTGCACCCTAGGCCAGCACAAGTCCTGTGTGCCAGTGTCCTGGTGTTGCAAAAGTGCCATAAATCACTTCTGTGCCACTGGGTGAGTCAGGAGGCCGGTGCAGGGGACCTGCACCAGTTTCCAGAGGCCAAATGCGACCCAGCAGTGCCAGCGGAGGGTGAGTTTGCACCTGTGGTGGGCTGCCAGCATGGGGGTCTGGAGAGGGGGATGGGAAGGCAGGTGGTGGGCAGACGCATGGGTGGACTGGGACCAGGAGGGGATGGAGCCAGGATCCGGCACTTAGCTGGATCCTAATCCCCTCTTCCACGGCCCGGCCTCGTGTCAGGCTGCTCAGATCTGCGCCACCTCTTTAGGTGGAACAGATTCGAGTAGCCCTATTCAGGCCACTGCCACATTACACAGGGGAGGATTCCCCTTGCCCTGGGTTGCACCACTGCCAGCCTCAACCCCATGCTGGATACAGTGCAGGTCACCCGCCTGCCTGTTCCAGTGCAAGATAAGCTTGGGCTCTGAGATCCTATCCCCTTTCCCCAACCCAAAATCCCTTCTGGGTCCCTTTGGGGAGAAGGGTGGGATATAAATAAAGTTTATTATTATTATTATTATTATTATTATTATTATTATTATTATTATTATTATTATTATTATTATTATATTCTGAGTCTCCTCAGACTTGCACCAGCAAAATAGCTGGTGTTGGCAAAGTAGCTGGCCCTCTAAAGGCCAGGAGGCCTATGGGGAGGTAAATAAAAATAAGTTTTACTTACCTGTCTGGGATCATCTGGTCTCCAGTCTCCATAGTATGTAGTGTGCTCTGGCAGTGGTGCAGCATGCTGAGGGCAAGCATGGGCTAAGATTGGACCCATTACTTTGGAATCGTTTAATATCTCTATATCAAATAACAAGCAGATTCCCAAATCTTAACACATTGAAAATTACATCAATATTATGCTATCTTGTTTCCACTGAAAAGAAGCATCAGTTTTCAAAGCATTTATTAATCAAAAATATGTCACCAATTTTATTTTTAATGGAAATTAAATGCAATGGAACACAGCTGAGATGGTTAATGCTTTGGCAGCTGGTCTTTGCTATGCTGAAAAGCATACATTTTGATTAAAATGGAAACTCTTAGCAATATGAGAAGCAAGCTCTATGTGTCTGAACTATTTAGAGAATTGAAAACGAAAATACAGACTAGGTATGGTCTTGACCTCTTTGCTATTATATACTTTATTTCAATAGGAAACAATTTGACGGAAACCATTCTTCATCTTTTTCTCATTCTGGAATCATCTATATACAATGTTCCTTCAGAAGTTCGATGGAAGGATGAATAAATATCCTAGTAGCCCAAAGGATATAAAGGGTCAACAGTGAAATGGGTTTCAGTGGCCTTGATTTGATCCTTATCAACATTTTTCAGATGACACAAGAAAATAATGAGCAGAAATATTTTGCTAGTACAAGCAGTTTGGCTATTGATATGAATTAATGGGGTCCTGAAACAATTTAGTTCAAAGCAAAATAACAGTCTTATGTCAGTGGTTCTCAAACCGTTTGGGTAAAGCTTGCCCTGTCCCTTTAAGGGGTTGGGGATGGGGGGAGGCAGTGACACGATCCCCAGGATTAGCATCACTAAGGGGTACAAGGGGGGGGTGCTCTTACTTACTGTGAGTTTGGGCAAGCAGCAGCAGGTGCAAGGAGCCCCACACAGCTTTCTGCAGGACTCCCTGAGGTTCGGAATGTTAGGACGCGAAACCAGAAGTGCTTTGTGCGCGCTGTTTCTGAACATTCCAAGCCTCAGGGAGCCCTGCAGAGGGCTTGCACGGGGCTCCCCGCACCTCCTTCCCAAATCACTCATTTTCATGACTCGAATCTGAGTCACTGACTCAGGTTCCCAACCCTAATCACCAACCTGCTTAATTCACTCCCCCAAATCATCCACCCCATTTCACACACTCCTGCAGATCACCAACTTGCTTGATTCACTCCCCCCATTTCCCCCACCCCATTTTACATAACTCTGCTGATCACCAGAATGCTTTGTTTACTCACCTCAATTCTCCCAGCCCACTTCACATGCTCCCGCAGATCACCAGCTTGCCTAATTCACTCACCCCAGTAGCAGTCCTGTAGCTCCTCTAAGCTAACTGGAACCTTTAAAAATGGTGGCACCTGGGTTTGACAGCTTCCAATATAGCGTTGCCCACTTCATTTGCCATCTTCCAAGATGGCAGCCACCAGCCATTAATTACAGCTCACCATAGATCAGGTCAAGACCACCAAAGTGGATCACAATCCACAGTTTGAGAAACAGTGATCTACAGAATCCAAAGCAAGATTTATTTTATGAAATTCTCATACACTGTACTTAATTGCTAGTTGTTGATGATCTTTGGATGGGTCTTTGGGGGAACAACTTCCTGCAGTAGTACAGCTGGTTACCCAATTTTCTTCATCTATTTATATGTATACTTTATGAACAATATTGTTAGGCTAGGTTAATTTTTTTTTTTTGTTTGTTTGTAATATGTATGGAACCCTCCCCAGCTGGCAGGTCTCCTGCACCCCTGGCAGACTTGCCAGCTTGGTAGGAGCAGAAGGTTGTTTGAAGCTAGAAGCTCTCATGCTGCTGGCTGTGATGGAATTCTTTCCAGCCAGAAGAACTGCATGGGCTGCTATGGATCTCTTTGCTGGGAAGACTTCCCTTTCAAGCTAGACATGGGAATGTTCCAAGTCAAAACGCCTGAGCTCCTTGAAATGTCATTGACCATGCGTGGCTGAAGAACAGAACTCATGGAGTGCAGAATGTAACACCTCTGTGCCAAGGATTCCAAATGCTGACCCCTTCCAAAGCCCATGGAATAAGTCAGGTAAATTATTCCATTGGCTGTGCAACACCAGCAGGATGTCGATTCTTCCTATGTGCTCTAGTTCACTTGCATTAGTTTTTGTTAATGTATTCCTCTTCCAAAACAAAACCCAAAATAAAGTGATTCCAACACAGTTAACAGCCTGGTCTTAGATACTAGACTTTAATCACCACTAAAGTCAATGGGATTGACTTACAGGACTCCTTGGGGTAAGGAAACATTTGCTAAATTGCTGGCACAAATCCAAGCAGCCCTGTTTCTGGTGTTCAGGCCTGGGAGGGAGGATGGGATATGGAAGAGACCTCCTCTGCTGATCTCACCCCTGCTGGAACCCTCCCCACCCTGTTCCTTCCTCCCCACCTCAGAACACCCCCTCCTTGCCTCTGTTCCACCCTCCTGCCACCCCCTCCACCACTCAGCAGAATAGTCACTACCTCCAGCCAGAGGTGGGGATGCCGTGCTGATGGGCCAGCACAGGCCTTTCTGCTGGCACTATTGGCTCTTGAGTAGTTGCAAGCGTACTTTACACTGCAAGCATATTTGCAATACTCTTGGTTAGTTTGGCTACTCACTGCACTGTCAGAGTCATGGAATAGGATTGGGCTGTCAGTTAGTGATTAATAGTGCAATCCTAACCTGCACTGGAACAGGCAGGCTGTTGGGCCTGTGCTGTATCCAGTGCAGGTTTGGGGCTGGCTGAGTCTTGGCCTGAGGCAAGGGGAGATAATTCCTTTACCCTGGGGAGCACTACAGTGGCCCCAATGGGTCTACTTGTATCTACACCACCTAATGAGGTGGCACAGATCTGAGCAGAACAGAGCAGCCTGGAGCCACTCCGTACTGCCTGGGAATAGGGCTAGGATCTGGCATAACCACCAGATCCTGGCCCCACTTCCCGCTCCCCGCCCACTCACCCACAGTCCTGCCTGCTACCCGACATCCTCACCTCCCGCTCCCCACCCGCCCACCCACAGTTCCACCTGCCACCCAACATCCCCCATCTCGAAACACCTCCTTCTCACTCTCTCCACTCCCCCGATCCCCACGCCGGCCTAGCTTGACCAGTACAGACTCACCTGCTTCCGCCATTTTGGAGGCTGGATCTGGCCTCTGCAGACCAGTTCACCTCTATGCACCAGCATGGCTTATTCTGAGGGAGGCAGACACATGCTTTACAGCATATTTGTGATCCTACCGGACCAGCACAAGGGACTTGCACCGGCCCAGGGCACAATTAGGATTGCACCCTAAACTACAGAAATTTCACCTACAGCAAAATTTGAAGTAAACTAGAAAGTTTTTCTCCAAGTGAAATACCTGGGGAATTTTGAGGGGATAAAATGTATCAATAAGACAAACAAACTTTCTTATGCAAAGGGAGTTGCACATAACCCTGTCAATGGATTTTACCGAAAGTGAAATCCAAAGCAAACAGGGAGGTTATTTCTTGGTGAAACATAAAGAATTGCAAAGGGAGCTGAAATAGTTTATGTCACTGCTGGTTCAGAAACTGCTTGTATTAATGTGCATATCTGAGTACAAAATACTAAGCAGCATGTCAAATTGCCTACATGCAGTCTGTTGCATGTGTATGTTTTAAGACACAGGGCTATAACACACACAAGCACACCATTTAATGTAGTACACTTGGAGTTAGATGTAGATGAGCAGACAGGTAATGGCATGTACATAGCTGAGGTTCAGGCTCTAAGTCTATCCGAATAAAAGGGGTGGCTGGAGTGTGACTTTGTACATACATAATAGAATTGTCGTGACAAGAAATGAAATTGAATTAATGTAAGAAAAAATCAGTTATTTATTAAGATAATAACACTGAGTGGAGCCAAAAATAATGAGAACCCCAATCTTATTGGGCTGCTCTGCTGGGAGAACTTCCCTTACTGTATCCACAAATCTCATTCCTACAGGGCGCAGACACGCACTCTCCAGGAGTGCCAGTGGGAAGACCAGAGTGTTCCTGCACATGCCAGATTATCTCCCAGGACCCATCAACAGAAGTTAGTGGAGGAGGTAGGATGGTGTAGGTGGAGGATGGGGAAGAAGTGGAGGGGATGGAATGGGGAGATAATGGGGGCAGGAGATGTGCAGACCAGACCTGGAAATTGGGCTGGTTCAGCTGCAGTGATGGCTGCCAGACCCTATCCCCCTTCCTGGGCCCGATCCCACAGCATGTGAACATGTGCCAGTGATTTTGCTAGCGCAGGTCCAAGTAGACTCCCACAGACATGCACCCCAAGTAAGGGAACAATCACCCAGAGGATTGTTCCTCAACCACCCCTCCACAAGAAGCAGTGGTAGCCATTTTAGTGCAGTTCAATCGCCGGGGCGGGGGAGGGATTGGATTGGACCCTTCCTTTGGATTGCTTTGAGCAGGCTCTGTGTTTATAAAGACATACTAGACTTTGTTGCTTTTTTCAGTCTAATTTGAATTGAGGTGCTCACATTTCTTTGTGCAGTTCATATCATTTTCTCTTAGGCCACTATTGACTTTCCTTAAAATAAATCAAAGGAAGCTGGTATCTAAGGTGTTAGTTGCTTGGTTTCTGTGTCATGAATAGTTTAAATAATGACACTGCTTATAATGCCTTTTATACGTATTTATTTGGCTCCTTTCCCCTCCACACCCCCATCCCCTAACCTTGTTTGAAACTCTGTAATGACATTAACTTAGGAAACTTAACGGATGGAGTGTTTCCTTTTGCCATGAGCCTGCTAGCTTCAATAATACTAAGGGAAGGACAAATTACAGACAAGAATGGTTCAAATTAATTTTCCTTTCCCAAAGGTGTTATATTACCCTTTTCAATCACTCGGAGGCTACCTCTCATCAAATACACCGATATAAAAAAATTTATGTTGGCTGTGCAGTGGAACACAGCTTTGCGCCTGGGAACTGAGAATAAATGCTCTTAACAGGATTGTGGCTGCCTGATGAGATTGTGTTTTCCTCCTGGTAATTAGGAATGTTTATTTTCCCTGCCAGCTTCATACAATCAATTCCAGAATTATTGCATATATAAATAAAAAGGGGTTTTCAATATTTTTGGTATTAACCTATCAATAATTTTCCTCCATAATTTAATGCCAGGGAAATGCAGATTGGTCAGAAACAGGGGAAGATGATTTTCTCTCTTACATTCAGCATGAATCGCTTAGGGAGAACTGGGAGGAAGCTCACTGGAAACCGAGCTCCATTATGGGTTAGGCAGGTAATGGCAAATGATAAATCAGCTCACATCCAAACCCAATATTATGCCTGCCCTAAGGCAGGGCACCCATTTCAGCCTCAGCCTTGCAACACCCCCCTCTATTTGTTCACAGAATATTTAGGAAGAGCTGGAACTTGTGCACACACCTTTCTTTGCAAGTTGGAGACAGTTCACAGGCCTGAAGGATTTCTCTCTCTCTCTCTCTCTCTCTCTCACACACACACACACACACACACGAAAAGTGCTTGACAACCCCCACCCTTCCTTATGAAGTCCAAGGCAGATAGCAATAACAGAAAATTATCATCCAGCTTTTAGAGAATCATCATATATGTCTCACAAACTGAATTTAGCTTCATGGGTTACAAATTGTCGAGAACAGTCAAAGATGATCAGTTTTCTCCTTGTTTTATCAGCTGGCTTTATTCGTTTTGCATATAAACACACATAACTAAGTACAGTATACCCACTGATGGAGAAAAGCATTTAGCATTTAGTTGATGAAATCACTGCAAATTATCTATACATATATAAAATCAGCTAGCATTGGTGTCACCTAGGGTCACCCCTCATACCAGCCATGGCTGGAAAAGTCTCTGGAGCCCAGGTGTGAGACTCACCTGGTATACCTGGCCTCACAGAGAGTGAAAGATGGAGGCTGGGTTGACCAGGAGCCCAGGTCTACCAGTTAGACCTGCTTTTAGGGGCTCTGCTTTTAGACCTGAGCTCCGAAGACTTTTTCGGCTTCAGTCAGGTCTGCCTGGATCTGGGTTAGACTTAGAGTCCAATTCTATCCCACTTTCAGCGCCAGTGCAGCCCACAACACAGCCTTGAAGTAGGGGAAGAAATATTCCCTTCCCATGAGCAGGCCTCTTTGACTGCTCCCCCCATAGGATGCAATGTACACCCTGATAGCATGGCTGCATCAATGCTCGAAAGTTGGATAGGATTGGGCTGTTGAGCTCCAGAGTGGGGGCGGGAGGAGGGAATGTTGAGCTTTGGGGGTCATTCCCAATGGTGTCTCTCAGTGTGGTCCACACCCGCTGCACTCCCTAGTGATGCCACTGTTAAAAATATAGATGTTTAAATAAAGTAAAGATAAAGTATCATAACAATTTTTCCTAAGTATTATTTAGTGAGTTTGCCTTTTTTTTTGGTCACCTTTCAAATTTCATACTTCTTCCTCTTGGATGCACAGTCATGCACAACCCATTTACTTTCTTAGGAAAATAGATCACAGCCCCCTACAGTGGTGAAAGAACAGAAGGGGGAAAACAAGCTGTTGATACATTTTGTCATAAGGCTAAGTATGATGCAGCTGAGGGGGGAGGGGGAAATAAAAGCATTTGAAAGCAAACATGAAAAAGATGCGGTTTTATAAATAAAAAAAAATACCTTGGTTCTAGTTTATACTCATAACTGATTGTCATGGATTTAAAACAGAGACTATCAAGAACATCACAATATTTCATAGTTTTGTATACACACAGTAACGTAAATGAGACACTTCAGCATATAAAAATGGTATATAGGACTTACACTGAATGATAGTGTAGGTTAAATTGACACATATGGGTGGAAAGCTTTTACTAGGTAATGGCTGCAATAATACTACTTTGTAAAAGATGAAAGTGATTTTTTAACGCCTAATATTTGGGAGACCTTGAGTAATATCTTCTAGATGTGTTCAAGAGACTCAATATCTCTCAAACAAGGGATAGGCATCAATTTCCCAGTGTGCCCTAATATGGGCTTGTCACTGAGACAACGCTGGTGGCTATGTGAGAGGCTGTTTGAAAGGTGAAATCACAGCAGTGATATGAGGGCTTAGCTCCCCTGAAGATATCTTCAGCAAAGCTTGTTTGGATAGGGTCATCATCAGCACTGAGCCCAGAGCATTAATGGAACCAAAGCAGTCTCAGTGGCTTATCTTCTGCTATTCTGCCCTTACATATATAGGAAGCAATACTAACCTCTCTCTTGAAATTATACTTCATCCTAAAGTTTACCTGATTTTCTTCAGAGCATATTGGGACAATTTAGGTTCTAGATCTTCCATGCAAGAAGCAGCAGAGATCTGAAATGACCTCCTAGAGAGATCTAAAGGTCTTTCTAGTCTAGCACTCTGTCTTCCATAGTGACCAGCCAAATGCTCTGGGAATCTCAACAGGCAGAACATGAAGGCAATTAGCAAGCATCTTAGTAAGCACGGACTTACTAGTAAGTATCTTAGTGAATTCAGAGGTATATTGTCTTTGAACATGGAAGCTCCATTTTGCTTTCATGACTAATTGCCATTGATAGACACCTCCATTATGGATTTGCCAAACTCCCTTTTAAAGGTATTGGTAGTGAACAAGCATCTGTCCCCTACATGACAGTCCTCTCTGAGTATACTGGTTTTGATTTAAGAACCAGCTTGTCTGCTTCTCTATTCTGGCAAGTGCTCGGGGTCACAAATAACAGGTAGGCTTTGCCTCAGATGTTCCCTGGGTAGTACTCTGTTTAACAAAAAGCTAGCCCAAAAGTTTAGCCCAAGCCCCCTGAAATTCTGATGCGTTTAGCTGACACCTGGCCATCGATCCAACACTGCCCACATAACTTAGTAGAGGAAAATGGGGGGGGGGGGGAGACTTAACTCTTAAACTTAAGTTTAAGAACCCAATTCTAACAGCTCATTATGCCAACAGAATGCATATTCCACTGGCATAGGGCGCTTTGCGGCTTTTGGAAATGTGACTCCACCAAGGGTGTGGCCTGGTCACTGCCAAGCAGCCAGTTCCATGCAGTGATGGATGCTGGACACCTGCTGTCTCAGGTAAGGCTGTGCAAGACCTTTAGGGAGGTGGTCAGGGGTGGAACAGGGCAGGGAGTGGGAGGAACGGGACAGCAAGAAGGCAAGGAGGAGGGTGGATCAGGCCCAGGAAAGTGGTGGGTTCAGCAGCAATGGTGCCTAGTGAATCCTGACCCTCTGCCTAGGCCTGGTCCACCTTCATGGGTCAATGTGGACTTGCGCAGGTCTGAGTTGACCCACCAGGCCAGCAGGGGCTTACACCAATCAAGTGAACATACGTTCCCCTTGCCCTGAGGATGCCTCCCAAGGTTGAAACGTCCCCAGTGAACATCGTGTTAGTGCACCACTGCACTGCTGTGGGAAGTTAGGGTAGACTGGGTTGTCCATTCGCTTGTCAGAGCTTGGGGGACCAGTCTCCCCAAAAAGTGATAAAATGGAACTGATTAGAGAAAGTTAGCTATAAGATGTCAGTATAAAGGAGGGGGGAGCCCAGCCAGGCACTGAATTGCAGATGGAGAGTGCATTTCGAATTCTGTTTCCAGCATCTCCAGTAAAAGACTAACAGGAAAAGAGGCTGGGAAAGACTACAGCCTACCCTCCTGGAGAGCTACTGATCTGACTCAGTATAAAACAACCATAATGTCCAGGTTCTCTATTAGGCAATTTGCACAGATGTTAACCAACATGGTGACAAAAACAGTTATCTTATTTAGATAGTTTTGACTGGGACTTGATTGCATATGGATTTGCAAGGAGATATATTTAAGACATGTAATCCAGAATGTAGGATGGCCTTCAGTGATGTCTTTGGGGAAGACAACTCATTTTTCTTTCAGTGATTGGTTTTCCTTTATTTCTTTTGAATAGTGAGACCATACTCATGAAAGCAAAATCTTTGTTTCAGAGGGCATCTCCTGCCGTTTACAGCATTACAATGACAGTAATAATCTTTTGTGGAACTGCAGTCATTTTCCTTGTGGCCTACTGTGATGTCAAAAGAAGATTTTATGATTTGTGAGTAGAGCTGTAATAGCACAAGCAGCAGAGCTCCTTAGAAAACAAATTTTACTTGTATTCAGATATTCAGCATAATGAAAAGGACACCAGAAGTGGCAAATTGCCCCATTTGGATCTAAATAAAATGTTTATCCAAGTCTATTCTCCCAGTGCCAGTGGGTTTCAAGAAAACCGGTCGTGTTATTAGCCTGAATACATCTGGAATAGAAACAATGGTCGCAAAAATGTAAACACGCTGTTTTTATTGGCAGAAAACAACTCGGAATTTATGCAAGTGTTCCTCTTTTTGTCGTGCTTTAAAGGGCCCTGATGGGCAAGCATTGCCATTTTGGAAAGTAATTGCTTTTGGAAACTTGTTTGAACTACATGTACCGCTGGGTGAAAATTAAGAATTGTGTGGGAACATTTTATTATTAGAACCATAGGTTGGCCCCCTGAGTGATGCAACTTCCCTTCCCCCTCTTTTGTTCTAATTTGCACTGGGTGGCATTAGTTCAGCTATCTTGGGTGAGGGGTCTGGTTCAAAGGGGTCTGGTGGGTAGGGTGGGATCCCCTACTGTTTTCTCTGTTCCCTTTGGAATGTCTGAAGTTCAGGCTTAAGTGTCAACCAGACTGAGCAAACTTTATGTGGGTGGAGCCTTTGCAGGATCCATGAAGGATCAAAGCCCCAGGACCAAAACAGTCCTCACTCTTATGGAGCCTATAGACCAGGGCCTTTGCCTATAGACCAGGGCTTCTCAAACTGGGGCATTGCAATGGTCCAGCCTGAGGGCCCTGGATGCTTTCCCCTTAAGGGACGGGGGCAGGGGGAAGGGAGCTAAGGGGGCTGCAGGGACTGGCATTTACTTACCAGTCCCTGCAGCAGCCTCCCAGGGGTGCAGGGAGCCCTGTGTGAATGTTTGCAGGGCTCCCTGAAGCTGATAAAGTGAAAGCAGAGCAATCGTGTCCCACTTCTGCAAAACTGGAAGTGGAGCGCAATTGTTCTGCTTTCACTTTTTGAAGGCTGGAGAGCCTTGTGGAGGGTTGCGCAGGGCTTCCCACACTCCCGGGAGGCTGATAAGTAAACGCCAATCCCTGCAACCCCCTTAGCAACACGATCCTGGGGATCGCGTTGCTGCCTTCCCTGCTCCCACACAGGCACTTATTGCGGTCCTCAAATTCCCTGAGAGTGTGCCCTAATAAACCTGCATCTGGGCTATTTCACTTTAGACTGAAGATGTCTGACATAATAGAACACTGTATATATAATAGAACACTACATATATATATACAGGGTGACCCAAAAGTAGATGGACAGTAGGTGGGATAAATGTTATCATTTACTGTCCACCTCCTTTTGGGTCACCCTGTATATGTAGACACACACACAAACAAGCATGCCAGGAAGATGATTGTGCTAGAATGTTGCTTCCTGACATTAGTGTTCTGAGTCACAATCTTTTGTTTAACAAGGAATTGCTTTCAATCATATGAAGATAAGAGAAACATAAATTATGGCCATTTAAAATGTGAATTACACATGACACCAAGTACAGAAAGGAGTGTTGAAGAATAGAATCACATACCCTACAGAGAAGCAAATTGCAACCGAGAGTGGTTTTTTTATCTGTCAAATGACTTTTTTTGTTATTTTGAAGTTTGTTTCAAGCGTTTGTTGCAATGATAGATTACATTTGAAAGAGTATGCTGGTTTTTAATATTTTTGAATGATATATATTGCATGATTGATAAGCTACGTTGAACAACGCAACAACAAAAAACTGCTAAAACAGAAGATTATCACGACTGTTAGATTGCTTTCTTGTAGTCATAATTGCCTTTCCTTACTCTCCCTCTCCTTCTTTTCTTCTTGCAACCACTATTTCTGTCTTTTCAAAAAGAAATTTTGTAACAGCATTTTTTTTAATGATATATTTTGATATCAAAACAAACCAAGTAAAGGTGAGTTTAAGAAAATGTTTTATCTAAAGAAAGCAATCAGGAAAAAAGAAAAGGATTCTCTAAGGTTGCAAAGTGAGTTTTCAACCTGCAATAACTGAGACTCAGTTTGTGCTGAAAAAGGAAAACACATGGGTAGGAGGTCTGGTCTAGAGGGTAGAGCCTCCATTTGCCTGAAGATAACATACGAAAGTCGCCAGTTCGAGGCCACCGGCACCGTGTGACCTTGAAGCAGCTGACAAGCTGAGCCGAGTTATTCCATCTGCTCTGAGCGTGGGAGGATGGAGGCCAGAATGTGCGACCAGATCAAGAAAGAAACATCTGAATATTGTGGTTTCTTGAAAGAGAGAACCTTTCAAATTGTAAAAATCCCTACTGGGATTTAAATTTGCCTGCCTATGTAAACCGCCTTGAATAAAGTCTGAGGAGAAATCTGAGGACCAAGAAAGGCGGTATAGAAATACCTGTATTATTATTATTATTATTATTATTATTATTATTATTATTATTATTATTATTATTATTATTATTATTATTATTTTAGTTTTATAAGTTTAAGCACCCTTAATAAAAGAATATGCAGGGGGAGCACATAACACTGACAACAAACAGTCCTGGAGATGAGCAACCCAAGGGCTTCTTCTCCCTAAAGTGAAAACATTTTGTACTTAATCATTTTTATCACCTGATACTAGAATTCAGTGGTTCACAAATCTTCAACTGGCAGCTCCCTTGATCTACTGGGCTACTGTGGTTCCCCATTAGGGCTACAATTCTGTAAATTGAATAGGGTGGTAGGGTTTTTGCAAGGATCCTGCAGCTCCACTGAATGATTTCCATGACACCCCAGGGAGCCACAGCTCACAGTTTGGGAACCAGTGCTATAACTGATATGGAAGTTTAATTGATATATTGATATATAACTGATCAATTGGCATCCTTCAGTTTCGGAAGACTATGGTATCGCACTCTGAATGGTGGTTCTGGAACAGCATCTAGTGTGGCTGAAAAGGCCAATTCGGGAGCGACAATCCCTTCCACACTGGGAGCAAATGTAGTCTGTCCCTGGTGTGTCTCCCTGGCTACAGGCCTTCCTTCTTTGCCTCTTTGCCTCAGTCTGTTGGGCAAGTGTCTCTTCAAACTGGGAAAGGCCATGCTGCACAGCCTGCCTCCAAGTGGGATGCTCAGAGGCCAAGGTTTCCCCATCTGTTGAGGTCCATTCCTAAGGCCTTCAGATCCCTCTTGCAGATGTCCTTGTATCGCAGCTGTGGTCTACCTGTAGGGCACTTTCCCTGCATGCATTCTCCATAGAGGAGATCCTTTGGGATCCGGCCATCATCCATTCTCACAACATGACCAAGCCAACACAGGTGTCTTTGTTTCAGCAGTGCATACATGCTAGGGATTCCAGCTCGTTGCAGGACTGTGTTGTTTGGAACTTTGTCCTGCCAGGTGACACCAAGGATACATCAGAGGCAGCACATGTGGAAAGCATTCAGTTTCCTCTCCTGTTGTGAGCGAAGAGTCCATGACTCGCTACAGAACAGAAGTGTACTCAAGACGCAAGCTCTGTAGACCTGGATCTTGGTATGTTCCGTCAGCTTCTTGTTGGACCAGACTCTCTTTGTGAGTCTGGAAAATGTGGTAGCTGCTGTACCGATGCGTTTGTTTAGCTCGGTATCGAGAGAAAGTGTGCTGGAGATCACTGAGTCATGGACAACCTCCATTGATCGTTGAGTCATGGACAACATTTGTCATACACAAAGTCATGAACAACCTACAGCTCATGCTCAGAGATTGTAATGTAGGGAGGTGAGTCCACATCCTGAACCATGACCTGTGTTTTCTTCAGGCTGATTGTCAGTCCAAAGTCTTGGCAGGCCTTGCTAAAACAATCCATGAGCTGCTGAAGATCTTTGGCAGAGTGGGCGGTGACAGCTGCATCACTGGGAAAGATGAAGTCACGCAGACATTTCAGCTGGACTTTGGATTTTGCTCTCAGTCTGGAGAGGTTGAAGAGCTTTATGTCTGATCTGGTCTGGAGATAGATGCCTTCTGTTGCAGTTCCAAAGGCCTGCTTCAGCAGGACAGCGAAGAAAATCCCAAACAAGGTCGGCGCGAGAACACAGCCCTGCTTCACTCCGCTTCGGATGTCAAAGGGGTCTGATGTGGAGCCATCAAAGACTACAATGCCTTTCATGTGGAAAGACCTGATGATACTGAGGAGCCTGGGTGGACATCCAATCTTGGGGAGAATCTTGAAGAGGCCGTCCCTGCTGACCAGGTCGAAAGCCTTCATGAGATCTATGAAGGCTAAAGAGTGGCTGTCGTTGTTCCCTGCATTTCTCCTGCAGCTGTCTAAGGGAGAATACCATATCAGTGGTGGACCTGTTGGCTTGGAATCCGCAGTGCGATTCTGGATAGACGCCCTCTGCAAGTACCTAGAGCCTCCTTAGTACAACTTGGGCAAACAGCTTTCCTACAAACCTAAGGAGAGAGATGCCGCGGTAGTTGTTGCAGTCACCCCTGTCGCCTTTGTTCTTGTACAGCGTGACGATGTTTGCATCTCTCATGTCCTGAGGTACTCCACCTTCTCTCCAGCAGAGACAGAGGATTTCATGCAGCTCAGTGGTGATGATCTCTTCACAGCAGTTTAGGACCTCAGCAGGGATGCTGTCTTTCCCAGGTGCCTTACCAGAGGCAAGGGAGTCCAGGGCCACTATTTTTTAAATCTAAGTTCATACAAAGGACTGCTCCAGATAGCTGGGCAAAAGCTTCAAAGGACAACATTCCTGAGAACAGCCCAACCTAGGCACCACTTACAGTTCATGGGTAGGATCAGTAGTGTTACTATGGGAGTTTGGGGGGTGCAGACTGCACTGGTGAAGTGCATGGGGGAGGGGTGACCAAAAACCGTAACAGAGATCAAAATAGCTAAAATTGTGGTTTGTAGGAATACTACCATCATATACCATTCGATGCATAATTTATAGTAGAACACCATAAAAAAGAGTGAAATATATCCACTCTATCAAAAGTTATGATAGACCAGAAAACAAAAATGTAACTGTCTTATGCAACAAAAAGTACATTTTCTTAATTCAAAACAAACCAATGAGATTGATTGTTGAAGAGCCAAAGAGATGTTATTATGACACAGCATGGAACCAATAAGATGTTAGTAACATGACACCCTGAGGAGAGTGACACCACTAGTGACCAAAATCGCTAACATCGCAATTGTAGGAATAATACCATCATGTTATATGCCATTTGATGTGTAATTTACAGTAGAATGCAATGGAAAAAACCATGTTGAAATATCTGTGTTCAGATATAGCCAAAAGGTATAGCCAAAAAACCAGTGGGGCAATTGTACATCACCATGCCTGCTACCCAGGTTATTGCCCTACCCACTGCATGAGAGGCCGTTCATCATGGAGGTGACGCACTGGCCTCCCGCACTGGGTGACGTGAATCCTAGTGATGCCACTAGGTGGGATAGGTTTACATAGGGAATCTATACCACCCTAACTTTTCCTCAGTCAGGCTGAGGAGGGGGGCTTCACAGGCTTGGTACTTGTAGCCCAACAGCATAGTCCTTGGCATGAGTACTCAGAAGCAATCCCCACAGATGTCAATGGGACTTATTCCGAGGTACATGTGTATAGGATTGCAGTCAGGCAGCCCACTCTTATCCTAGACTTTTGACCCCTTCCCCCAAGAAAGGCCTCAGGCCCTGCAATGGGGTTTCTCACATCTATACTGGCTATTTTGCTGGCACAGACTCAAGAATCTCCGTGTCGGGCTTTGCAGCCCAACATGGAGGATAGGATCCGATGGAGAAGGCCTCTGCCAGTCCCACCCCCTCCTGGGCAGGTTCCTCCTCCTGCCCTGCCTTCCCCCACTCTGGAAAGCCTCCCCCCACCTCGTGAGGCCCCACCACCACCTGGCACTTGCTCTGGGCGACCTTGCTCCGGGCATCCTCCACCTGGTGCCGGGCCCAGCGCCAACTGCCACTGGCCCAGCACTGGTGCTCCCTACTTCAGGGGCCATCCTGTTTAAAACCTGTTGTTAATATTCATCAGGGTATAACCCAGTAACTTTAAAAGTATATTTTCAAGAATGAGGCTTAAGTATACGTTGATACATTTTTAATCACAAATAGAAAGTTTTAAGGAATATAAATGAAAATGGTTTTCTTTTTTAAGTCTTAGAAGCTAAGTGTCAATTCTAGGAGGGAAATAAACACCCCCTACATTTTATATTTAAACACTCATTTAAGGCATGCTCACCTTGCCTTCCAATCTACACACAGAAAACTTTTTTTTAATATACGTAGTTTTCTAACTATTCATACACTGTTACTCTACTGAAATAAAACACTGGGCCAATTTTATATCTCAAATATATTTTGCAACGGATTATTGTCATTAGTATTGAAAGACATTGGTGTGATAAAAGGTGCTAGGAAGACTTTATCTTAAATTGAACCAACAGTTGTTACAATATCTGCTTCAATGGAATTTATGTTCACCTTGAGGAACAATAGGATGAGCTTTATGGAGTCATATATTCTTTTAAGGGATACATTGATGACAGCAGCTTTGATTTGGTGTCAACACTTGGAGATATAATGAAGACTAATGTTGACTAAATGCCAACTAGAAAACATTTTAGAAAAATGGAAGGAGATCCAAGGGAAGTCTTTGACAGCCGCTGTGAAGGGCTTATAGGTTTGACAGTTTCTCTTGTGTGCTCTTAGTGTTATTGGGCTACAGAGTATTTTGTTTAGGCTGGAAGGCCAAGTTCTGCTGCAAGAGGCAGGACCAATTAACACATGATACAGTACTCTGCAACCGTACCACTTTAGAATGCAGGGGGACAATTACCAGTTTAAATAGACACATGTAAATCTAAACATCAGGAGAAGTCCAGAAATACAAAGAACCTTTTTCATTGACATGCTAGTTTTTTTATGTGCAGGAACTTTTTTTTTTTTTTTTTTTTTGACAAGGGGGACCATTTAAACAAATATTTTTCTGGAACTGAATTTTGGAGTAGCACAGTACAGGGAGGACTATACCATAACATATCGGAATTCACAGTCTTCAACCACAAGATTGCCTGATGTCTATAGGAATGTGTATTTTTGAACTTTGGTGCTAGCAGATGTAACTGATGTGTTGGGGGAAGCACTTGCCCTACTGAAAAACTTTCTTGGCTGCCCTTGGAATTCTCCATATGTTTTCAATGCTATGAGAAATTGCCATATTTGTTTCATACTTTGCTTTAGATGAAATATAGCTGTCTTAAGAGCCCCATTTTTATAGAAAGCAGGATATGCATATTTTAAATTAATGTGGTGGTATCTGATAGTCTTATAAGGTCCAATGTTTGTTATGGCTGACATGTGCAAGTTCTTTTAATTCCTTCTTTCTACTGGCTCTTCCGTATGCAGTGAAATAATCATGAGGAGCAACTCACCTTGTGGATCAGGTGGCTAGTTTTACTCAAGTTCCTGTCTCTTTAGTGTGTGTTCTTGCTTACTTAGACACCCCACCACCGCTTTCCTTTTTGTCTTTGCATTTTTGCTCAAGAACTAGAACTTGCAACCAGTGGTGTAGCTAAGGGGGTGCAGGGGGTAGCCGTTGCACCGGGCAACAAGCTTAAGGGGGGCAACAAGCTGAGCTTGACACTAGTGGCCAAAATTGTGAAAAAATTTGGTATGTACAAATAATTCCATCATGTTATATATCACTGGAAAGGTAATTTAATGCAGACTGCAATGAAACAAACCCCATTGGAATATCTGTATTCTATCAAATGTTATGGCCAATTAACCAGAAAATAAAAACGCAACTGCCTTATGGAACAAAAAGTGAATTTTTTAAACTCAAAACTGACCCATGAGACTGATTGTTCTGAGAGCCAATGAGATGTTGTTATGATACCGCATGGAACCAATAAGGTGTTAATATGAGTCAGCTCTCATTTCCAAGTATAATAACACAGCTATTCCTGCTATCTGGTAAAGAGGCACTTTTTCAAGTGGTGCTCCTCTTATATTTAGCAGGGGGAGAATAACCATCCCTCTTCACCCCAGCGCAGTGTCTCTAACCAATAAGGGGCATGCTTTTTATTTATTTACTTATTTTGTTATGGGGGAGGCTATCTTCTTTGATCCCAGGTAGCATATAGATACCTTAGCTATGCCGCTGGCTGGGGAGAGGATGCAGATCAAGTGGGTGGTGAAACGCTGGAGGGAGGAGGCAGTTTTCCCCCCAATTTGCACTTTTTAAAAAACCCAGGTGTGATTTCACTTCTGGTTGTGACATCACTTCCGGAGCATCACTTTGAGCTCTGCACCGGGCTACATGTTCATTAGCTACGCCACTGCTTGCAACTTGTGGCTTGTATTGACTTAGACTTGCAAGCTTTGTGACTTGGGAACATCCCTGCTTGGGACACAGCTACACTACCTCAGTGAGAATTTGGCCCATGTCAGTTGATTCAAAATGGCCTTCAAATGGCAGCAATAATATGTACAACAGATACATTTTAAACAGGTGGACCCTCATTATCTACAAGGATTCTGTTCTTCAACCCCTCGCAGATACCGAATTCCATGTGAAATAAAATTACATGAATTTCAGAGTCCACTGAGCTCCAAACATGACCAAAGCCTTGCTCCAGTCATGTTCTGAAATCAGCCTCCACGGGCCTCAGAATAATCTCCAGAAGTCCTAGAATGGCACTTCTGGTTTTAGGCAGAAAACCTGTCACCTCTGGAGGCTTCAGGTTGGACCAAATCCAAAATCCACAGATAAGTAGGCTCAACCTATATACTTATTATCTCTTTCCACTTGATTGCCATGGGTCAATTGGGTTACCAATTCCCCACGTGTTTTTCTCATGAAGGGAAGTCACCACTTCATAACCCACCATATGATAACTCATAGCTGTGAATGAGTCGACCACCTCTGTTGAAAATTGTGTTATGTGTTTAAAATACCGATTGCTGTGATGAAAGTGTGATGCCTCATGAACACAGGAAAGTCAATGCAGGATGCTTTCATCAGCAAATGATGAACGTGCATGGGTTAACTTGGGTCCTAAGTCTCCTTCACTTTGAGAGAAAATTAAGGTCAGCCTAATCTGACCTGCCACAGTTTTGTTTTTTTGTTTAATTTTTAATGGATATACGTGCCCTTGGTTTTAATGGATATATGTGCCCTATGTGCCCTTGGTTTTTCCTCTAAACTCACTCCCATTTGATCCATAATTCTGCATACTTCCATACTTCATTCTGCATCCATAAGGGATGTGCAATTTATTTTGTAAAAAATAAAAACTAAAATCATTAAGCTTCTGTAGAGCCAAATAAAAAAGGAGGCAGCCTATCCCCCTCCTGAGCCAGGCATCTTGGACAAGAAAAAAAGAAGCTGCTGGCCAATGTCACCCCTATTATACAGTCATGATTGTTTTTACAGTAGAACAAGAAAGCTGGTGATAGGTTTGCTTTCCCTCGGGTCCATTTTTCAAGTACAGAGTTGACATGGAACTCAGCTGCACAGCTCAGAAGCATTTGACTTGACACATCTAAGGTGACTGGGTTGAAATGGCTCTTCCCAGTGGGAAGAGAAATCAAAAGATTGCTTTGAGTGGATGTCACCTCAACAATCCAATCCCATAAGTAGGAAAGGAAAAATGAATCCATTTATGAATCATGCCTCCAGGAACAAGACTTAATAAAAATAATATTCTTTCTTTGCAAAATGCCTTCAGTCAGCTAACGTATTTCTAGTCTAAGGTTTTGTTTTCACCATGGGATCTATACAGTGGAACTGTATGAATGAAAGAGTTTTTAGAATGTGTTTGAGGCCAGATATTCTCAATGTCAACCATTTATTCTGGATAGAATTCCCTGCCTGCAAATGTTAACATAGGAATGCAGGATTTCTAATAAAACTGTGCCAAATATAGTCTATGTTCATTTTTGCGTGAATGTAAACTACCAGTTGGGAGGAGGAAGTATTTTCTCAGTCTAAAAACACTTAGATTACGCATATACTCTTTTTCTTCATCCTACTTGATGCCCTTATTTCCCCTGGCTACTGCTACATTTACACCATTTTTCTCTCTCTGATAGCTGCTTCTCTTCCCTTCCTATGTACTTAGTTACATGGGTAGTTGTGACAGAGTTGACAGTCACAGTACAAAGTAGCCAATCCCATTTGATTATTTATGACACTGTGTAGGCATGTGAAAAATTGTGAATCAAGGCAATGTAAATTAACAATCAAATATTGCACAAGGCATGCTCAAAAATTCCTAGGAAAAAAATTGGAAATATTCATGCAAACTGCTCCCCCCCCCCAAAAAAAAAATATTGCTCTAATTTCTAGCACCTGCCTGTATTATTTAGGCCTCAATCCTAGCCAACTTTCCAGCACTGACATAAGGGCAATGCAACTCCGAGGTAAGGGAACAAACATTGCCTTACCTTGTGGAGGCCTCCGTGACTGCCCCCCAACTGCAGGAAGCAGCATATGCTCCACTGGCACAGCTATGCAAGTGCTGGAAAGTTGGTTAGGATTGCGCCCTTAAAGTCTAATGTTCTGCTCAAGCAGTTTAAACTCCCATTTCTTTTTACATGGAGAATCTGTGGACACACTGGGTTTTAAGAAGCATATCTGATTTGGAAGGAAAAATTAAGATTTAACACCTTAATAAGTAAATATAAATGTCAGAAATAACAAGTTAGACTCATATAATAAGGAAAAACCAAGTTGCCTACACTCTGTTGCTTCCATGCATCTGTCTGACTGAGCCTCAACTAGCCATCAACTTTGATAGCTCCAGTCACCTGTTGGGATGAAGGGGGGAGTGATCAGAGAATTCACTATCCACCATGTGGTCCCCCAAATAATCTGCAAAACTGATGGTGCCAACGATCTGATTGTTGTATAAATGAAAAGAATTTTGGTAAACATAAATTATTTGTATGAATATGTATATACCACTTTTCAATAAGACTAGTTCACAAAGTGGTTCACATAGTAAGATAAATAAATGGTTCCCTGTCCCCAAAGGGCTCACAATATTAAGAGAGAGAGAGAGAGAGAGAGAGAGAGAGAGAGAGAGAGAGAGAGAGAGACCGACCAACAAGAGCCATTGGAAAAGACACCATGCTGGGGTGAAGAGGGACAGTAGCTCTCCCCCTGCTAAATATAAGAGGACATCACTTTAATTTATGGGTAATCCAACTTTACATTACATCAGTATTTTCCAAATTGTGGGTTCAGATCCACCAGTGGGTGGTGACCTGATCCTTGGTGGGTCATGAAACTGACAAGATATTGAGTCCTATGGAAAGCAAAACTGAGCTGCATGTGTGGTTTACACATGAGTAAGGGAACGTATCTCAGTCCATTTCAAAGGGCAGGTCAAGAGGAAGGTAATGCCACCAGAATGGTCCTGATACATTAACACAGGCCCTCCCCCCCCCCCCAAAAAAACACACTCAAGAAATCCCCTCTCATAAGAACATAAGAACATAAGAACAGCCCCACTGGATCAGGCCATAGGCCCATCTAGTCCAGCTTCCTGTATCTCACAGCGGCCTACCAAATGCACCAGGGAGCACACCAGATAACAAGAGACCTCATCCTGGTGCTCTCCCCTACATCTGGCATTCTGACTTAACCCATTCCTAAAATCAGGAGGTTGCGCATACACATCATGGCTTGTACCCCATAATGGATTTTTCCTCCAGAAACTCGTCCAATCCCCTTTTAAAGGCGTCTAGGCTAGACGCCAGCACCACATCCTGTGGCAAGGAGTTCCACAGACTGACCACGCGCTGAGTAAAGAAATATTTTCTTTTGTCTGTCCTAACCCGCCCAACACTCAATTTTAGTGGATGTCCCCTGGTTCTGGTATTATGTGAGAGTGTAAAGAGCATCTCCCTATCCACTCTGTCCATCCCCTGCATAATTTTGTATGTCTCAATCATGTCCCCCCTCAAGCGTCTCTTTTCTAGGCTGAAGAGGCCCAAACGCCGTAGCCTTTCCTCATAAGGAAGGTGCCCCAGCCCCGTAATCATCTTAGTCGCTCTCTTTTGCACCTTTTCCATTTCCGCTATGTCTTTTTTGAGATGCGGCGACCAGAACTGGACACAATACTCCAGGTGTGGCCTTACCATCGATTTGTACAATGGCATTATAATACTAACCGTTTTGTTCTCAATACCCTTCCTAATGATCCCAAGCATAGAATTGGCCTTCTTCACTGCCGCCGCACATTGGGTCGACACTTTCATCGACCTGTCCACCACCACCCCAAGATCTCTCTCCTGATCTGTCACAGACAGCTCAGAACCCATCAGCCTATATCTAAAGTTTTGATTTTTTGCCCCAATGTGCATGACTTTACACTTACTGACATTGAAGCGCATCTGCCATTTTGCTGCCCATTCTGCCAGTCTGGAGAGATCCTTCTGGAGCTCCTCACAATCACTTCTGGTCTTTACCACTCGGAAAAGTTTGGTGTCATCTGCAAACTTAGCCACTTCACTGCTCAACACTGTCTCCAGGTCATTTATGAAGAGGTTGAAAAGCACCGGTCCCAGGACAGATCCTTGGGGCACACCGCTTTTCACCTCTCTCCACTGTGAAAATTGCCCATTGACACCCACTCTCTGCTTCCTGGCCTCCAACCAGTTCTCAATCCACGAGAGGACCTGTCCTCTAATTCCCTGACTGTGGAGTTTTTTCAGTAGCCTTTGGTGAGGGACCGTGTCAAACGCCTTCTGAAAGTCCAGATATATAATGTCCACGGGTTCTCCCGCATCCACATGCCTGTTGACCTTTTCAAAGAATTCTATAAGGTTTGTGAGGCAAGACTTACCCTTACAGAAGCCATGCTGACTCTCCCTCAGCAAGGCCTGTTCATCTATGTGTTTTGAGATCCTATCTTTGATGAGGCATTCCACCATCTTACCCGGTATGGATGTTAGGCTGACCGGCCTATAGTTTCCCGGGTCCCCCCTCTTTCCCTTTTTAAAAATAGGCGTGACATTTGCTATCCTCCAATCTTCTGGTACCATGGCCGTTTTGAGGGACAAGTTGCATACCTTAGTCAAGAGATCTGCAACTTCATTCTTCAATTCCTTAATAACCCTTGGGTGTATGCCATCAGGGCCTGGTGACTTATTGATCTTTAATTTATCAATCAGGTCTGAAACATCTTCTCTTTTAACCTCTATCTGACTTAACTCCTCGGTTAGGAGGGGCCGTTCGGGCAGCGGTATCTGCCCGAGGTCTTCTGCTGTGAAGACAGATGCAAAGAACTCATTTAATTTCTCTGCCATCTCTAAGTCTCCTTTTATCTCCCCTTTCCCTCCCTCACCATCCAGAGGGCCAACCGCTTCTCTGGCGGGTTTCCTGCTTCTAACATATTTGAAGAAGCTTTTATTATTCCCCTTAATGTTGCTGGCCATGCGTTCCTCATAGTCTCGCTTGGCCTCCCCTATCACCTTCTTACATTTCTTTTGCCACAGTTTATGTTCCTTTTTATTCTCTTCATTAGGGCAAGACTTCCATTTACGGAAGGAAGCTTCCTTGCCCTTCACAGCCTCTCTAACTTGGCTGGTTAGCCATGCGGGCACTCTCCTGGATTTAGTGGAACCCTTCTTTCTTTGCGGTATACACCTCTGCTGGGCCTCTATTACTGTTGTTTTAAGCAGCCTCCATGCACTCTGGAGAGACTGGACTCTTTTTACCCTCCCTTTCAACCTCCTTCTAACCAGCCTCCTCATTTGAGGGAAGTCCGCCCGTCGGAAGTCAAGGGTTTTTGTTAGAGATTTGCCTGGTATTCTTCCCCCAACGTGCACGTGCAGCTCTCCAAGCTGACAAGCTAAATGTATTGAGCCCTATGGAAAGTGAAACCGAGTCACACATGTACGCTTGCTCATAAGCAGGCAAACATGCCTTGGCTTCTGTCAAAGGCCAGGTGAAGGGGAACTAGGGCCCATGATAGAGAGTGTACGGGGTAATTTGTGCCTAGGCCCCAGGTCAAAAAGAGGGCCCAAGAACCAAAAATGGGGGCCCAGACATTTCCTGGGATCTTCCACTTTCCTATCTCACTCAGACTCACTGCCTGCCTATGTGGGATTCTGGGGATGTTACCACCATCCCCTACCACCCTCACTCTGTTTTGCCGCTCCCCTCTCCTTTGGGAAGGAATCCAAAAGAAACTTTGTACCCCTGATCAAATTCCTCTTAAGAGGCCTTAAGGGACATGCAGGGCTACCACAATGGTCCCAATCATGGGGAACATGGGGTTGTGTGTGTTTTTTTTAAATTTGTTTGTTTTTTTAAGTCTTGTAAAGCTAGGGCCCAAAAGAGTGTCATTTTTAAAAAAATGGGTCCCAATGTGAAAAAGTTTGGGAAGCACTGCATTACATGACATTGCAATGACAATCAATAGTATTTCTGTTCTCAAGAGCATGATATTTTGCCAAATTTCCTTTCCAAACTTGGCCTAGAGAACTTATGCCCACTTTAAACTAATTAGTTCCCCTCTTCACTTGAAATAGTCCTAATTCTTCAGAAAGCCCTACTGGGTACTGCCCTACCACCAGGTTGGCTTGCTTGTTCAACCTGCAGAGGTCCTCCTTCCTTCCCTTTACCACCAGCAACCTCTCTGGCTGCAACATCTTGATCCTCAGCAGCTCTTGGGTGTGGAAACCACACACACTAGTCTCCACTGTCTCCAGCAGTCTCCGTTCGTCTTTCGCAGTCTCCATTTGGTCTGTCAGTCAGTCCATTCATCAGTTAGTTAGCCCATCCATCCATCCTCTTTCCTCCAAGCTCCTGCCTCTTGCTCTCTTAGTCTTTTCAAGCTCCTTCCTTCTACCCCGCACCCTTTCCTGACTCCAGGGGCTGCTTTTAACCCTGAGAGCCTTTGTTGCCTCTAAGTTGCTGCACACTCACTGCAATCTAAGGCCCTGGTTTTAACCCCATGCTTCCCAGATCTGCCAGAGCAAGGGGCCACTTGTTGACACCACACGATCTCCTCAAGGGATCTTGTGCATTTCCGTTACACTCCACCCCTTGGTGTCACAGTGTCCCCTTGATTGATCATCCATTGTCTTCTTTCTTGGGCCATCCACCCCTTGGCCTGCCCCATTCTCTCCAAACTGGTTGCTGAAGCTGTCATACAGTCCAATTCCATTCTATCCATGCTGATGCTCAGTCTGTCTATGCCATGCCCCATTCCAGAGGGGAGTTTATCAATCCCAATGGTAGTGTGGTCAATGCTAGGGACCATCCAATCAATTGCAGGAATGCTGGCTCCTCCACCACCACCTACTCCCTTCTCCAGGGCATCTCCAAAACTACAAGGCATTCCCATTTCATTTCTTGGAAGGTCTTTTTCAAAACCACCTCCAATTGCACAGTCATAAGAACAGCCCCGCTGGATCAGGCCATAGGCCCATCTTGTTCAGCTTCCTGTATCTCACAGTGGCCCACCAAATGCCCCAGGGAGCACACAAGACAACAAGCATCCTGCATCCTGGTGCCCATTTCATTCATCCTGGCAAGCTCCATTCCAGGAGGGAAATGGCCCAAGCTGTCCATGCCATGGGAAGGGCCTTCCATTCCTCCCATTTTGTTCATCCTAAAGCCCAAGCCTTCTGTGTCCATTCCTCCAAGTTCCAGGTGGAAAGTTCATCTGGAGTTTGAACCATGCAGAGAATTATGTCATGAATGTAATATAATGCTTTATTGTGGTTGAAAGGTCAAGGAACACATTACTTTGTAGTGTGCTTTGGCTTCCTTAACAATGGGTATATGAGTATTTATTTCAAAAAGACACCAAGGGCCCAATACTATCCAGTTTTCCAGTACCGATGCAGCCTCAATGCATCCTCGCTCGAAAACTGGAAGTAGCTATATTTGGCCTTCTGGAGGCCTCAAAAGGCATTTGGAGGGCCGGGGAGGTGGTATGCAGCCTCCCTGGCTCTCTTAAGGCACCCTGGATGGCTGGAGGCAGCACTCGGTGGGGGCACCACCCTGCAGCCCTGACTCCAGGCAGCATAGAGGCCAGGACTGCGAATGTGTCCACCTTATCACAGAAGCTTGTACTACTTGTGACCAGCCATGTATGTAGTATATATCAATGTGATCTTCTCTTGTGGCAAATTGCAGCCATTTGGATAGGGACCATGGTGTGGAAAAGGGTGAAAAAAACCTTCTCTACCAGAGTCCTGATTTGGACTCTGCATAGCTGCAAGGGTTTCTTTGTTTTTGTTTTTAAAAGCAGCTGTTTCTGAAGAAATGATACTGATTTTCCCATTCCGGGGGAGGGGCACACTGAACATAAAAGATGTATCCTCTAAACCTGTGTTTCTCAAACTGTGGGTCACTAGGTGGGTTGTGAGCCAATTTCAGGTGGGTCTCCATTCATTCCAATGTGCATTTTATTTTAATATATTTCAGCCCAATCCTAAAGCTGGTGGCTCTGTCAGGTGCAGTGGCACCAAAACAGCTACCACTGCATCCAGCAGCACTGCCAAGGCATTCAGAGGTCTCCTTGGAGGTTTCCCGTTCCCCCGGGAAGGCCCCAAGCCCTGCAACAGGGCTTCTGAAGTCTGTGCAGACTTGAGAGACTCCGTGTTGGGCCTTCTGGCCTGTCACAGAGTTCAGGAGTAGAGTTCTACCAGTCCCATCCCCTCCTGCCCCAGTTCCTCCCCCTACCGCACTATCTCCCACACTGAAAAGCCTGCCCCTGGGGCTCTTACCTACCTCTGGGCAGCGTCCAGCATGCACTGGGCTCAGCCCCAACTGGAGCTTGGCCGGCATGGGCGCTGGCTCTTTGCAGGGTGCCGTGGACATGCCTTGTGGCACACTTGTTACATCAGGCCTGCCAATGACCCTGCTCCCATGGTATGTGACTGCATTTTGGGAAATGTTACATATCTGTACTTTGAGCAGGCTACTATGTATATACTTTTAACATTGTTAGTCAATGAGGCTTACTTCCGGTAAGTGTGTATAGGACTGCAACCTTTGTGATGTTGGGGAATATGTTTTAAACAGATCTGCAACTGCTTGGGAAGGTTAGGAAGGTTCTTTATCTTTTAATTTTTTTTTAAAAAAGTATAGTTATTGTAAACTTTTAATTTAATTAATTTGATTTGATTTTGTCATATGGGAGGTGTTAAAAATTTTCCTGCTTGATGATGTCACTTCCATGACATCGCTTCCAGGTTAGTGACATCACTTCCTATGGGTTCTGACAAACTGTCATTCTAAAAAGTGGGTCCCAGTACCAAAAAGTTTGAGAACCACTGCTCTAAGCATATCCAAAAGCATTTAAGATGCATTTAGGTTTTCATGCCTTTTAGCTGTTATTTCTTTTTCTATATCATATGACATCGTGCATTATTAATTTTAAAAGAAAATTATAGTATCTAGTGTAATAGATTCTGGTTATAATTAGCATGGCTTGGAAGCTTGTTAATGAAAAGTGCCAGATTACTCAAGGAATAACTCATACAAGCAAAACTCATTACTGTCAGAATGAAGCAATGAGCAAATGAGTAGTGAAAAAATGTAGTATAATTAGGATTTTTTCCCCATTATCTGCAACTGGAACACTATATTGATAAATATTCTTTTTCTTTTAACCTTTTGTTTGATTACAGAAGTTGTATGTCAGCAGATCTGCTTATGGTATATCTAAATTTTTTGTTTGTTTCACATCTGTGGACTTGGCTACATTCATAGAAAGTGTTGACCACTGGTTAATAGAACTACAATTAGAGAGGTATACTCACTATGCCTCCCCCCCCCCAGTAGAGTAATTCCACACTGAATGGGCATAAGTAGGATACTCCATCCCCACAAAAGTCAGTGTGCCCTGGGGCTTCTTTAGTTTTTTGTTTGTTTGGAAGATATACACTGAAGAAGTGTTTTCCTTTCCTATCACCAAACTAGGTCTTGCCTTCCTCAGCTCACCATTGTCTCCTCATCTTTGGCCTGCCTCAAACTGAGGCCCCTTTCACCTCCAGACAAATGTAAAGGGTAAGGGTATTGCAGAGCCCAGCCTAGCCACTGTTTTGCCTGAGCAGTCTTACTTAAGGCTGTTACAGAATCCCTGAGAAATGCTGATAATTTTATGTTTTCCATAAAAATATATTTCCATCAAGACAATTTATGTCTTCACATATAGAGTTGGTATAATGGTTTTGCAGTCCAACACAAAGTTGGTGTGCAAAGAACTGCAATCTTAGCTAATGATTCAGTTGTTGGACCATCTTTTGTATCACTAGTTGCTATAGTAGTTAGGAAGCCAAAAAGCCAAAAAGTTAGGAAGGACAAAAAGCCAACAAGGGCCTTCGTGTTGACATACTTTGTCTAAGTCTGCTGGATAATTTATTTTTCACCTTTTTAAACCACCCTTCCTCCAAAGAGCTCAGGGTGGTGTACCAAGCCCCCTTCCTCTTTTGTTCTCATAACAACCTTGTGCTGTAGGTGAGGCTGAAAGATAGTGACTAACCCAAGGACATGCAGAAAACTTCATGGCTGAGTGGGGATTTGAACCTGTATCTTCCATGTCTAAGTTCAGTTCCCAAACCACTACACCATCTTGGCTCTCCTGACTATGCTATGCTACAGTTAGAGCACCATTCACAGGGTGAAGTGGAAACTAGTAGAAGAAATTTGTACACTAAAGGTGAATCCTAGAGGAATCTTGGTGGCATTATCATCATCATCATCATCATCATCATCCAGAAGCTGCCATCCTATTAATTGAGATTTACATCCATCCCTGGTTTCTATTACCAGAACTTCAGATCCAACTTCTTCAAGTCAGCTTGAACAATATATCTGACTGGCTCTACCTGCTGGCATGATGTGTGATGTGAGTGCATGTATCTTACCCCTTCCCATTGTGTCATCCCGCATGTGTCATAATTGCATGGGAAGATGGTTCATCTGCAATGTCTTTCATGCATGTCTAAAATACATTAAAGTAGAATTAAACTACATGCAAGGGGCAGTTCAAATATCCTCCCCCATAATTATGTAAGTATAGTTTAGTGAGCTGGAAGGACATCAGGTCACATCCTGCATCATGTGGTGGGTCAATCAGCCATACCATCCAAACAGATTCATAGCCAATTCTGGATGAAGAAGACAGATTTACGTTCTGAGTATGGTGGAAATTGTTCCAAACATCACGGGAATGCAGCAGATGTCTCTTTAAACCAGATCCACCACACTTAGGATGATGCATCTGTCTTCACTCAATGTCGCTGTTGGTGATGCTATAATGTTTCTCTCATGTGCTTGAGATGCTTCAGTGATCAAAAGGCTGATTTGTATCTATTTTGTTGTTTTTAATTGAAGGCATGGTCTCCATGTAATTGGATAAGATTCTGCAGGCTAAGATTTAAAAAGAAAAGGCTAGCTCTGCAACAACATGAATATATAGATGTGAGTTTATCAATGACAGTACAAGGAACCCAATTAAATGCTGCGTACATTTATCACCTAAACTCAGCAGGCTGTCTTGTAATAGTCTTACTGTCTCTGGTGTACAAATTAGATGTGACATTTCGAGCCATTTATTTTAAGGATTATTTGTTGTTTTTGACATATGGGAACACTACAGAAGTGTGATGTTTCATCTACTGTATTTTGGCATTTCAAAATTTAGATCTGGGCATTTCCCAGTTGGTCCTCCCCATTTTTATCACCCAGTGATGTGTGTGTTTTGAGAGGTAAGAATGTTGTAAATGTCACCAAGATTTTTTTTAAGTTGTTACTGTCACTTGCATCCATTTCAATTATTTTCTTTTGAAATTCTTTTAACACTTGTGGTTGATAGAAGCAAAATTTATTTATTTATTTATTTATTTGGCATTTTTAAATGGTTCCAGGCTGGTAAAAATTTCACTGATAAAATCATGTGTTTTCACTTAGAACACCAGATCGCTATCTTATCCTGCAGTTACTGATTTTTGTATTCTAGTTACTTAACAGGCAAATCTGAGGATGACGTTATGAGACAGAGGCCTTGATCATAGAAACATGTACAACACTAGATTGATTTGCACTAGATTACCATAAACAGTCAATAATCACTGCATAAAAAGTAATGCATTAGTGCAGTGGTTCTCAAACTTTGAGGGAGTGTTACTCCCTCATTTAGTTCTTGCGGGAGAGGGGCTATGGCAGCAACGCGATCTAGGGGCTAGGGCAGCGACAGGATCGCGTCGCTAAGGGGGGGCGAGCAGGGGTGCTTTGCACTTACCTTTTACAATGTAGGGCTGCAGCAGGCTGCAGGAGGTGCGGGGAGCCCTGCGCAGCCCTCCCCGATGCTTGGAATCTGCGATCAAAGCGGGCACAAAGCACCTCCTGCAAAATGAAAGTGCTTTGCACCCGCTTCTGTTGCAGGTTCCAAGCGTCAGGGAGCACTGCGGCCTGCTGCAGTCCTACATTGTAAAAAGTAAATGCAAAGCACCCCCCTCACCCCCCTTAGCGATGCGATCCTGGGGATCGTGTCTCTGCCTCCCTACCCTTCCCCCGCCCCTTAAAGGGACGGGGGAAGTGTTACATGAACTGGTGGGTCTCAGTATTGCAGTCTTCAAATTATATATAAAATTTGATGACTGCAATACCAACTGAGAACTTGCATGTAGCGAAGTGCTTCCCAAACTTTTTAGCAACAGGATCCACTTTTTAAAACAACAGTCTGTCGGGACCCACACAGCTTTACTAAACAAAACAAAAAAGAGATTTAAAAAGAAATATTTTATGTATTGAAAATAATAATTAATACATTATTAATGTATTGCACCAGTAGTGGCACCAACGATATGGAACTCCCTTCCCCTTGACTTAAGAATGGCTCCCTCTCTTGAGACTTTTCAGCGAGGCCTGAAGATCCTTCTGTTTAAACAAGCCTTCTGAGTTCATGGCTGTTTTAACATCTTTTCTACATCTCTCAGTATTTGTTACAGGCCTGATTCCTAAGATCTGCTGCTCTATGCTCCTTTTACTTGATTTTTTATCTGATTACTGTTTTTATGATATTTGTTAATATGTTAATGTTTTTTATCTGTTTTTAATATTATGTTTTAATCTGCTTTTAACCTGTTGTAAGCCGCCCTGGCTCCCTTTGGGGAGAAGGGCAGGGTATAAAGTTTATTACTATTATTATTATTACATTATTAATAACCTGAGTTCTGTTCTCCCAAGGCTGCAAGAGACCTTACATATAGCATCCATGTATCGTCATTTTGCTAGACCCTCCCTAGAAATGGAGTTCAAGGACTATTCTCCCAAACCTGGCTCATTCCAGAAAGCTGAACTGGCAAGCAAGATATACAGATAGGGAGTTCCAAGCCAGACTAAAGGCTGAAACTGGGTTCACATGTAATCTATGGCATGGCAATTACTATAGAAAAATCAGAAAATGTGACCTTTTAAATTGGGGCCATGAAGATGACCTCATACGGCAAGCTAGCCTTCCAGCCAGGAGAACGGTCTCTCTATCCAGACGGCCCACTGCTGCAATTTTCTTCTGCAAACCGGGCAAGAGTAGTTGCAAGGTTTTTCAAATACACAGGCGCGCGCCACTTAACACCGGATCTCATAACAACAGACCGCATACGTGATGGTGGTCAAAGCACAACAAAGAGGTTCTTAATGAAGCCTACAGCTGAGTGTCTGTTTACGCAACAAGGAGGCTCTTAATGCAAAGAAGGGGCAGTCTGTCTCCAGTAGCTTGAAGTGTCTGGCAGGGAGTATTTGTTTACACATCAAAGGCACTAGACTGGGTGGAATGTTTGCTTAACAATGGGGATTGGATAACGTATCCCCATAGTTAAGTGGTGCACACCTGTATTTCAGAAAATTTTTGCAACCCACCAAAAAGCAGCTCAAAAACCACTGGTGGGTCCCGACTCACAGTTTGGGAAACACTGATGTCATCAATAAGTCATCAACGTTGTTAAGCTCCCCTGCTTAAGAACATTCAACTTAAATACTTCCAAGATGCAAACATAACTAGCCATAGGTGGCATGAGCGCCCATTTCCACCATTCCCAAATATTCCCCATCTTATTCTAGCCCAGGGATGTCATACTCATTTCACGCAGAGGACCAAAATTAGCATTCATGGTGCCTGCTGAGGGCTGGAAGTGACATCATTAAGCAGATGATGGCCAGAAATAAACACTTTGTTCATACATTGAAACTCATTAGCTGAAAATGGCAGAAGAGAAAATGTGCACATCCTGTTCATATTTTCAAGATATGGGAAGGCCCAGTTATCAAGCCCAATTACAACAAGGGCTGGATAAATTAGTTCTGCAACTGTTACCCTGCACATGCCTGATCTTGTCTGATCTCGGAAGCTAAGCAGGGTCAGGCCTGGTTAGTACTTGGATGGGAGACCGCTTGGGAATACCAGGTGCTGTAGGCTTATACCATAGTCTTCCAAGACTGAAGGTTGCCAACCATTTGGCCCATGGACCTGATGTTTTACACCCCTGTTCTAGCCAGCCCCAGCAAGCCTTGTTAGCCCACTTTTCAAGGTAAGACCACACAAAAGAGAGTACTGTGTTGAGGTGTACAGTAATTAGTGTTTTTTTTTCATATTTCACCATATGTTTGCTACCTATAATAGTGAATTGGACTTAAGAATAAAGCAACTAATAAACAGACTCCTTGAACCTAACCAGTTCTTAAGTATGGGAGCTTCTGTGTATGTTCCTCTATGAATCTGCTGATCAGCTCCTCCTGCCCACTACTGCTTCTGGTTAATCTGAAATCCGGCCACTCTGGAAGCAGTTGGTAGTGACACAACAATGTCAGTTTGTCACCACCAACCTACTTCCAGGTGCCATGCTGACATCCTGTGCCATGCCTGTCCTGGGCTGCTGCCACTCATTGTGGTAAGTGTGGGGGGGGGGGCTTCACAGCAGCAGGTCCTGCAAAACAAATGTGGACCCTGCACATTTTAGTCCCGCACTTCCAAAGGCTGGCCCTGATCCTGTTGCATTCAGTAGGAATACCATCTTGGCCTAGCCTTGCCTATTTTTAAAGATAATTCTCACTAACCATGTTGTATTTGAAGAAGGATAGACACAACTAACTCAAAGCCCATTAATTTCAATGGACAGTAGTCATAACTAACTTTCTTTGGATGAACCTAATATTCTTTTTACCTGCATATGGATATGCATTTGTAAAATACATGAATTTGGTGTCAAACCTGAAAACAGCCATAGATAAAATTTGTCATGTGTCCCTCTGTTCTGCTGCGAGGCTCTTGTGGACACAAGTGTGAGCTTGTTCGCTCTTCTCCTTTCATATAGGAAGAACCCGTGCACCAGGCAGAAGGTCAACAGGGAGGGTGTAGATCTCAACTCAGTTGGGAGGGAGTTTCATAGCAAAGCCAATACAGCAGAGAAAGTTCTTCCCTTTGTTGCTGCAAACTTAGGGCACAATCCTAACCAGGTACACTCGGAAGTTAGTCCTATTTTGTTCAATGGGGCGTACTCTCAGGAAAGTGTGGTTAGGATTGCAGCCTTAGTCTCAGCCATAGGAAGACCTGGAAGAGGCCCACTGCTGATTAATTCAATGGATAAGTAGTTCACATGGGAGAACGCAGTCCTCAGATTCTCTACGCCCAAGTTTTGAAGAGCTTTAAAGGTAAGGTAAAACTCAGTACTTCGAATAGTGCCCAGAAATGAACTAGCAGCCATTGCAGCCACAGAAGCATGATCTGACGAAGTTGGATCACAAAGCTCCTGTGAGCTCATGGACCATCATATTTCTGCACTAATTACAGCTTCCAGACAGTCTTCAAGGAGAGCCTCAAACAGAGCATGTGGTCTCCTAGGCATGGTCAGATCAGACCAACTCAAGTATGGATGCAGTTTGCAGTTTACAGCAGGGCAAAGGTTCTCCCCAGCAACTGCCATCACCTGGCAATCTAAGAGGAGAGGAGAATTCAGAAGGTCCCCAAGTTGTAGAGGAAGTGCATCCCTATTCAGGGCAGGAAGACAATCCAGCTCCTAAGTAATATATCTTCGAACCCGGGGGACCTCTGTGCCCAGAGCTTTTTAATCCCAACTGCCTCCAGGCAGTTCTCTGGTATTTTGACACTATCCCTGGGATTAGGTGGCATAGAGAGTTACAGCTGGATGTCATCTGCATATTGTGATAACCATCCCAAACCTCTGGGTGATTTCATGTAATGCAGACATTAAATAGCATGGAAGGGGCAGAATGAACTCTGTGGCACCCTATTGCCAACATCCTTTGTTCTCCTTTGGCACTGGGGACCCCCAATCATCACAAGGTAATTTTCAAATTCAAGTCTTTTCAAATTGGTTGAAAAATAATTCCAAAGTTAGCATAAACAGTATGATATATTGTAATGTTTTATCACATTTGTTATGTTTAATTCATGGCCCTCTTAAAATATATTGTAATAAAACATCTTCACATGTGCATAATATAATTTTTGCACTATAACTTGAGTGCACTATAACTTTTGGGTTTTTGAATTTTTTTTAATTCTGATTATTTTTCCTTCCTTACAAATTGTTGGCATTTTGAAAGGCCAAATGGGGGATACAAATGTAGTGGACAGATGCCTGCCACTTTCAATAACAGAACTGGCTTTCGAACTGTGAAGAGGCTGGGAAATATAATTGCAATAATGTGGGAGTTTGTAGCACCCTCACAATTCCCTGTTGTCCTCTGAATAGAAGTGTAATGGGTTTGCTTCTGACGTGGAGGACATTTTTAATGTTTATGGCAGATTAATTCACTGGAGGAAGTTGAGTGACACCATGCTGCTAGCAGTCATGACTTCATATGCAGGGTTGCCATTTAACATGTTTTATTTCTTAATAAAAAAAAATAGAAGTTTTAATCAGTCTATGGCTTCACAGTCCTCTGGCGAAACTCAATCATCTGATTCAGACAAGAGAACAGAGGGTAGGAAGCAAATAAAAATTATCACACAGGTAACCAGTTCCACCCGAGAAGAAAAGCATGCACGTGGGAGGGACGGGACTCTGCCAAGTGATTCTGCTTGTGCTCCGTGTCTCAGTCACTAGAAAAGCCTTGGCATGTCAGGCCAGTGATCCATGCAGATCACCTGTTCAAGCGTGGTGAGGTCTAACTGCTTAACACTTTGGCAGAAATATGCACAAGCAAATACTAATAATGGGACCATACTCAACTTTTTCTTCTTTCCATGCAGGGATGTAGCTAATGACAGGGATGGTCGTCCAGTGGGGTTTGACTCAAGTTGAGTCTAGAGTCACCGCCACCCGCGACTTGACTCGAAAACAAGTCATAACGGGGGCACTTTCCGAGTCGCCAAATCACCCTTTAGTGACTCTAAAAGACTTGAGTCGAGTCATCCCCCCTTTAAAAAAGCCTGCTGTGGAAAAAATGGGGAATCTGCCTCCTCCTCCCAGCAGTTCGCTGCCCACTTGCTCTGCTGCTTCCCCCCAGTGATGCTGCTAATGCATCTGCTACCAGGGGTCAAAGAAGATTTTGTAGCCCCCCCACAATAAAATCAAATTTAATTAATTTGATTAATTAAATAAAAAGTGTGCCCTGCATTGGTTAGAGACACTGCGCTGGAGTGAAGAGGGATAGTTATTCTCCCCCAGTTAAATATAAGAGGAGCACCATTTGAAAAAGTGCGTCTTTACCCAGTTAGCAGGGATAACTGAATTAGGATACACGGAAATGAGAGCTGACTCAGATTAACACCTTATTGGCTCTCAGAACAATCAGTCTCATTGGTCAATTTTGAGTTAAGAAATCCAGTTTTTGTTACATAATGCAGTTGTGTTTTTATTTTCTGGTTATTTGGTTATAACTTTTGAAAGAATAGAGCTATTTTTATGTGGTTTGTTTAATTGCATTTTGCGTTAAACTCCACATGGAATGGTAAATTACATGATGGTATTATTCAAAAATACCAAGATTTTCACAATTTTGGCCACTAGTGTCAAGCTCAGCTTGTTGCCCCCCTAAAGCTTGTTGCCCAGTGCAATTGCTACCTCCTGCACCCCTTGCAGTTGCAGCAACCCATGCAGGTGCAGCAACCCTGCCCACAGCGACCTATTAACTCAGTAGACAGGTGAAAGACGCATGGAAACAGTGGCATAGCTTTTACCTGTCTACTGAGTTAATGGGTCGCTGTGGGCCTGCAAATTCCCTGATAAGGCAAATTCCCTGATAAGGAGTTTTGTGGGGACACACCAGTGTTCTAGTGCAGTGGCCTTCAACCTTTTTCATGCCAGGACTCAAACTAAGTATGAGACTGGGGGCCCACCGTTGATTCCACCCCCTCCAGAGACCTGGTCTGCCCACCCCTTGCCTCTGTAGTGCCACCTCCCCCAGTACTCTGTTAGCAAATATTAGAGAGAGCAGAAAAGTTTCCATGAAACCTGACTCTAGAGAAAGCTATCTGCTAAAAACCTGAGCAGGACTGGGACACAATCTCCTGGTAACTGAAAAGGGGAAACCAGATGGCTGCCTCTTTACCTGGTGGTGCTCTAGTCCAGTGGTCTTTAACCTGATTCATTCCCATAAGTTGCCACAAGCCCACAATTGAGGCTTCACAACCCCATTGGAGTCACGAACCCAGCGTTGAAGAACACTGCTCTAGTGTTTCTCTTGACTGAGAAGTTCAGCATGATTTTGCAGATCCACTATATTCTTTTCCAGTGCCAGTGAGTTCAACCAGCAGAGAAGGCAGCTCAGAGAATGGGTGACATGTGATCCTCAGGAGAGAGTTCAGATTGGCTGAAAGGGGCAAGTTATGCTCTGAGTTTGTTTCCTGACCCCTCTGAGAAAGCCTGCATTTGAACGGTTAATGTCTTGGCAACAACACTGAGATGCTGACCTGCTGTCTGATTCTTGGTGGTAGACAACACTGAAAATTGAGGGAGAGTTTCAAGAAGGAAGGTAACATCTGTTGATCATGTGCAGGGGATGAGAGAGCATTTAAAAGAGAGATCTGCACTGGCCATTGACTGGCAGAGAGAATCTGTACACATCTGTAGTTGTGGACATTGTAACTTGGCACAGAAAGAGTCTGACCTGAGGTGGTTCCAGAGGGAGCGTGGTGGTGATGTTTGTTTCAAGAAGGGAAGTAAGATCTGTGTGGACATTGTGCAGGGGAAAGAGAGAGAGAGCACTTTAAGGTGCTGATCTGCACTGGCCATTGACTGGCAGAGAGAATCTGTGCACATCTGTGGTTGTGGATGTTACTTGGTACAGAGAGACTGACTTCAGTTGGTTCCAGAGTCTTATACTTAGTGGGGGGATAGCCCCTTCACCCCAGCTTGGTGTCTTTTACAGTGGCTGTTGCCGGGGTGTGTTTTCTGTCTCCTTTATATTCATCTTGGTGTATTTTGCTCTGGGTGGACTCTGTGTCTTTTTAAATATTGAGAACCTTTTGGTGACAGGGAAGCATTTGTTTGTGTATTTAGGTAGGTAAACCACTTTGACCTATTTTTGTTGAAATGTGGTATATAAATGTTATTACAGAATGGCATGAAAAGGGCAATGCAAATCAAATTGTGGTCTAGTTTTGAGCGCTCTGGGTTCACCCATCCTGGAGAGTTTAAGCCTAGCTCCACATAATGGTTGAGAGGGCAGGCAAGACCACTTACCTCTCTGTGCCTCAGTTTCCCCTCCCACCACTTGAAAGTCTGGTTTAATAGTTAAGATTTATTGGACAACTGTTGGTTTTGTGTTGATTGTAGAGAACAGTATATAACAGAAGCAGTGTGAAAACAATTTTAATTCCTCAATCAGCTTCTGTTGGATAAAGAACTCGGCAAGCTCAGGAAGGGATAGAACAAGGGTCTCCAATTTTAAGCTCACAGGCCACACCTTAACAGTGATGTCATGTCTGGGTCAGCAAGCTCCACACTGTGCCTCACTAGCACAGGAACTCACCACACCGCATTGGTTCCAAATCTGTTTATATGACTGCCTACAACAGTTGAAAGAATTGGGAAAGAAAGTTCAATGGCTTCTTACAACCCAACAATGGTTGCAATGAAACTTCTGGGTAATGTGACTGAATGGAGCGTATCTCCAGTGCATCTGTGCTCCAATGTCTAATGTCTCAGATGAGCTTATAAACCAAAATTCTCTATTTCAACATACTTATGTAGGAAGACTGGGTAGAATGAGGACTCTGAATTATACCTAAAGATATACCTCCTCTCCCACCTCCCCCAGCCATTCTGCTAATTCAGCCATATGTACATTTTCATTCATCCATATAGTGAATCTATATCATTTTAGCACATGAAAGCTGTACAAAAAAGCATACTGCCCTGTTAAAATGTGTTGTTTTGTCACAGATTCTAACAGCATGCACTGCCAAAGAGAACAAATCTTATGTTGACGAGAACTGAGCATTTTGCATTACTTTCAATATATGCCAGATAAACAAGGAGCTGGTGGGAGTGTGTGGGAGAGAGAGCTTTGTTCTGGCACCACCCATAAACACCAAACAAGATCAGCATATTGGTTTGGAATGGGCCACTTTATTGATTAGAGAACCCATTCAATATAAATCCTACAACAGTTCCTGGTTCCCCTGGCACCTACCCTAAGAGGATCACCTATCCTAGAGGAGACAGATGCAACTGTTACTTCCCCTTGAGTGTTAACACCTTGACTCCAGCTGCAGATCATTATCCCTGGTTTTGCCCATGAACCTCTGGAAAGGTCAAGGCAGCCAAATTGCTCTGCTTATCCCAAGCCTTTAAGATGTACTTGCAATTTAAACCCAGCCTGCATTCCCAAACCAGACTGTCTCTCGAGATCGGTTCAAGCTTCCCTTTTGACTTTTGCTTACCTTACCATTCACACTGGATCCTACTCCCAGTCCCACCAGTCCCTATAGATTTCAGACATGGCTGGCTAAACAAACACCACACCTCAAGGTGACAGTCTGGGATAGGCAAAAAACCTTCCCTCCAAACTGCTAGTCAGGTGGGGAGCAAAAAGAATCCTACCTTGCCCCTTGTGCCTCTTCCAGAATAACCCACAGTGGGTTAGGATGTGACACCCCTTGAGCTCAGAATCCTGGGCTCAGGCCTTGCACAGAACAAAAAAAATGCTGTCCCAAGCTCTGCCCCAAAGGCCCAGAGCACGAATCGGGTACAGCCTACCTGTGCCTTGTCTTGTTTGGGGCAGGACCAGGCAAAGAAAGCCACTGCCTTACCTGGCAGAGTGGCAGCTTTTTTAAGGCACTGTGCCCAAGCTTGGGAATAATTTTCCAGGGAAGCTCATCTTGTCCCCTACTTTAATGGGCTTCTGATGCTGCTGTACGAAGGTGTTCTATTGTCAGGCATTTAATTTTATGTGATTTTTTAAAATGCACTTGCTTCTTTTTATTGTTTATAAGTTGTCAGTATTAAAAAGAAAGAAGAGTCCCCTGTGCAAGCACTGAGTCATTACTGATCCTTGGGGTGTCACCACTTCCATGACGCTTTCTTGGCAGACTATAAGCAGGTTGGTTTGTCATTGCCTTCCCCAGTCATGTTACCTTTCCCCCAGCAAGCTAAGTACTTGTTTTACCAACCTCGGAAGGATGGAAGGCTGAGTTGACCTCAAGCCAGCTACCAGAGATCTCCGATTCTGCTGGGATTGAACTGGGGTCATGGGGAGAGTTCTCGGTACTGCAACTTACTACTTTGCGCTACATGAGCCACCTTGTCAGTATTATTCATGGTTATTTTATATTGTAGCAATTGTGTTTTAATTGTATTTGCTGTAGATTACTTGGAGCATCATTCTGGGCATGCTAGAATTATCTGCCTACCAGGATAAAGGAACCTTGTTCAAACCTGGGTCCACTTTGCCAATTTTCTTAAGCCAATTCTCATTGAGCCAATGATACCAACACTGCATGTTATGTCTACCATATAACAGCAGTGCAGGGTCATGGTTCAGATCATGCCTGCAGTACGCAAGTGAAGAAGATTACCTCCATGCTGTTGTCCTCCTGAAAAACAGCAGCTTTGGTTGTAGCAATTTTAATTGGAGACATGGCAAAGGGTAAAATGATTAATCCCCTCTCACACTGCTATGTTCCCAGTTCAAATTGGGAGCCCACAGCTTTTATGAGCACATGAGAGATCCTGTTCACAAATCTCCTGCAGCACTCATTAGCTACCACTTGTGTGGGTGGGAGATTTACAGCACAATGCCGTCATAAGCATATATTTTGCATTTGAAGCACTACAGGAAGGGGGGAAGAGAGAGAAAGGAGACTTTCAGTATAGCATCAGGAGGGGTAAAATAAGATACTGAATATAGTATTTTCTTCAGTCACTTTGCATGTAACCTTCCTTGCTCATGCACAGTAAGTTCCCATTCCCCAACAAGTTCAGCCATGCCTCATTCAAACACAAACATGCACTACTGGGTGGTCTACTCAAGTAGAATTAGGAGTCTAGGGAGTCAGATGGTACACACAATCTCATGTATGCTGATGTGGAACTGGATGGGGGTCTCCTTTCCCCTTGCCTGGAAGGAGCAACTTAGCTTCAAAGGAGTTATGGTAGAACATGGCTCTGGTCCTGGGAGAAGACAGCCAGTCAAATTCAAGCAATGCTGCCTTATGACTGCTTTATTTATTGTCAACTTGTAGATAAAAAGTCAGCCCTCTTAACTGAATGTAGGGTGGTTTTCCAACCTTAAGGTTTTCCAACCTTAGTAGGTTCCCTTACTGGTAACTGTACCTGAAACTTGGGCCCGGCTTTGATGTCAGGGCATATGTAGAAACTTACTGCCTCTCTCACAGCAGTGGACAACATGGGTACCTTACTGCAGGGCCCTGCCAAACTCTCAATGCAAGAGCAGGTCTCGCATTGGATCTTCCCATTCAGCAGGCTAGGGCCATACAAGTACCCAGCCTCTGGGTCTAGGGTGGCCAGTGATACTCTGCCGTGGGGTCTATAGGGAGGAGAAGAACTCCTGGGAGTTGTGGTTCTTTCTCTGCTCCCATCACTCCATCCCTTCTCTCCAACCATATCCCCTGCCCCCTTTTTATGAGCTGGTACCAACTGACTCCTCCTGTCCTCCTCCTCTTCCTCAGCCAGCAGGTACCCAGCAGTGAAATCACCACAGCAATAGACTCTGGGCCGTGTCCTGCTATTCCTGCTCTCATGGCCAGTGCAGAAGCTGTGGCCCACAGGGACATTTCCGCAATCTGTTATGAAGAGCTGATGGTATAATATTCTTATGCATTCTTTAATCCATAGGTATAAATGTTACCTATGCTCTTTAGGGTTTGTCAGGAATGCTAGGTGTGTGCCAGTTTGCCCCCACTAGCAGAGCAGAGTAGCAGCGCGTAGGAGAGCATCTGAAGCAAGCAGTCCCAAGAAGAAATACTCAGCTGCACATTCCTTTCAGCAAACAGACTTGTATTGAAGAAAGTTTCAGCAAAACAAAAGGTTTGCTCCAACCTTGCCTCAGGGTAGATTCAGTGTTTGTTTTTTTTGGGGGGGGGATATGAGCACTACCTTAATGCCAGAGCCTGGGTCACCCAGGCGTGGAGACCTGGGCTCCTGCTTGAATTTATGGCAGCTGTAGCTATGGTTTTCTGGGTAGGAAGACCTGCACTCCCACCCAGATTTGGAGCCCAAATCTACGTCAGGTAGACCTGGGCTTCTTTTCTGATTATGTGTTGACTGAGCACGATCTTGGTGATGTCCCACCCAGTGAGTGTTCCCCTGGCACCCAACTTTGGGATGCACCAAACGGCATCCCAGTGGGTGCCGTTCCCCACTGGTGCAACAGTTCGGGGGGGGGGGGGCACACACACCTATTCCCCCCTTGGATCCCTTTCTTGTGTTGTATTTTTGACTAGTCTTACCTGTGGTTTGTAGTTTTTGATCTGTGTTGCAGCTGCTTTGCATATATCTTCTTCACCAAACGTATCTCTCTTCCATAATTCCATTCATGCCATAATGCCGTTCAACAACTAAACCTATGTTGTTTAGGTACAAGCTATTTGCTGATTTAGCAATAAGCAAAGTGCAGAACTATAAATTTACATGAAAGTGGAGTACAAAAGTCACTCTCAGAAGACAAGATTCAAAATAGGTTTGTCTTCCATCAAAATATTTGGCTGCTTTCAAATATTTGGCTGTGTTATCTGTATGCGTAGTTTCAATCTAAATAATTTATGTGAACATACCAGTTTTTAAATCATCTCAATTGGCTTTGTTCTTGCAGAGATGATTAACAATATTTATCCTTATCAAATAACAATAATCTAACCTTAACAATAATCTATCCTTATCAAAATGTATCCAATAGTATCTTCAAAGATGTAAGATAATCACTCTTGCAGTACAAAGCATTAAGGAATTACAGAAAACTTTGTGCTACAAACAACTTGAGAGGAGCAGTGAGTTCATACTTACTGCAGATCTTCAAACAGAATCTTGATGGACATCTTTTGAAGATACTCCAGATTCTCTCTTCCACATATGATCCTAACTTGCAAATGGTTTGACGATCTGTGTTTGCAGTTGCTCAAGCTGCTTTTGTCCTCCGTACACGGTCGGAGGACCTTGTGCTACATCATTTGCTATTAAAGGATGAAGAACGTACACGCCAGGTGGCAAAATTGCTTTATTTAATTTTGAGGAGGCACAGTATAAATGAGTAAGGGCGATGTATTGGCTTGATTTATGGGGCTGTTTTAGGTGTGGTTTAAGTGTATTGTTCTATTTTTTTATGTTTATTTCATGCCAATAAAAGGTTCCTGAATCTGAATCTACTCTAGAAAGGATTTTACTGTTGGCATAGATGGCCTTGAAGATCCTTTCCAAATCTATGATTTTATCATTCCCTAATCCAGTGGTTTTCAAACTGAGGTGTCGCGATGCCCCAGCCTGAAGGTCCTGACTTCTTTCCCCTTAAGGGACAGGGGCAGTGAGGAGGCAGCATCTGCAGGCCTCCCCAGATCGTCAGAAGTGAAAGTGGAGCAATCTTGCTCTACTTCCAGTTTTGCAGAAGTGAAGCACAATCACTCTCACTTTCTGCAGGCTGGGGAGAAGCTGCTGCAGAGACTGGCGAGTGCATCCCAGTTCCTGCAGCCCCCTTGAGTGACACGATCCTGGGGACACGATCCTGGGGATTGTGTCACTGCCTTCCCCCCGCCCCACCAAGAATTTACAGAGGTGCAAACTCTCCATGAGAGTTTGAAAACCACTGCCCTAATCCATTGTAACAGTGGTTAGAATAAAACATACTTTGCAGTTCTTTTGGAATAAGAAAACTTGCATTTGAAAAAAAAATGGATGGGAAAATCTGGTATTGGGTAGGAACCAATGGCAAATAGCCAAGTGGTGAACCCAAAATTATCTGTTGTCACTCATTTACTTGAGGAAAAAAAAAAAAGCAAGAAAAAAAGTTCAATCCTATCTATCTATTCATATAAAGTAGTAGAAAGGTAACTATGAACAAATGAGTATAGCTATGGGAGTCCAACATCTAAACTGTTGAATCAATTTGTAACATGGATTCATGTGGATTTTGATCCCATAAAACTACAAAAGTAACTGATAGTAAGGTAGGTAAAGATATTCAGTGGTTTCATGAAGTGGAAAGAAAAGTAAAAACTGATGTAAAAACTGATGGAATTTGGTTATGCTGCTTTGCTTTAAATTATTTTAAGTAGTTCTAATGTACTACTACATAATTATATAGTTCATACTCAGATCAATGAATTATATAGTTCAGGGGTGTCAAACTCATTTCATCCTGGGGGCCACATTGGATTCATGGCACCTGCTGAGGACCAAACTCCAAATGTGGCACCCAGAATTGACCTGAACACAGGAAGTGATGTCACCTGTGACATCACTTCCTGTTTCTTTAAAAAGCTGAGGCTTCCCCCTCGTTCTGCTACCTCCCGCCACACCATTCTACCACAAAGCACCCCCACATCCCCCCCACCCCACACACCATTCTACCACATAGCACCCCCTGCCTCCCCCACCACCCCATGGCATCTCCCTCTGACCCCCTCTGGCCACGGCAGGAGCCTGGGCAAGCTGCCGGTCGCAGTCAGAGTGAGCGGGGGTGGGGCAGCCCCAAAGCTCCCCCAGATCACAGGGGCTGCCCCAAATGGCTCTGCGGGCCGTATCTTTGACACCCCTGATATAGTTCATACCAAGAGATAAACAGCAAACAGTAATTGGCAAGGATGAATCAGAATGAAATTAAGAGTGACTAGCTCTTAATTCTAAATTGCACAGTGGGCCAGAAGAGCCTTGACTTGCAGCAATGCAGATAATGCTACATTTGCATTTCATTACCAAGGACATATAACAGGCAAATGATTATCCCAAATACATTTCCTTTTATTAACTACACTAGACATATAAAACTGGTCACTGGCTAAGCTGTGCATATGTATACTGCATCTGTCCAGTATTTCAGTATCTATCTGCTTTTATGATTGCCAAGTAAAGCAGAAACGGGGGGGGGGGGGGTTGTCAACAAGGCCAGCCTTAGGGCATTTTGAGCAATTTGGCCAAATTGGACCGTGCTCCTGGAGGGGCCCCACACTGGGGCAGTGAGCTGAGCACCCATCACCTCACTCTGTAGCTGATGCTGCAGAATCTTCCTTGCCAAAGCGTCACAAGGCAAGCAGAGCATTGTTGTTGGAAAGTCCTCTGTCCCTCTCCCCCTGGGTCTAACTGGCTTGAAACCGGGTCCCCTGGAAGCAGTTGATGGTGACACCATGACCAGGTGCCTTGCCACTGTTGTTCATCCTGTTAAATAGGAGGGGCTTGCAAAAATGTTTTGCATTGGGCCCTGCAGCTCCTAAGACCAGCCCTGGTTGTCAGACTTGGCAGGGCCCAATGCAGGGCTGTGGATTGTGATTGAGTTACTGATCATTCAGGGCTAAACTATAGTGAAGCTGAGGTGGCATTTGGCATTTCTGGAAAAGTTCATGTGATAACCATGGGGGAATATATACATTTCTCTTGGCAGAGAACACCTTATACAAGCATGTCCTTGTCTTGGTAGTTGGTCTCTGAAGTGATAGACAGAAAGCAGGACAATGACAGTTGTAGTCTACAGCATTATCCACTCCCACCCAATGACTGCCAAGCATGCTTCAGGCATGACTATCCATCTTCCTCCCTGCATGGGCAGAATTCTTGGTCAAGTTTCCCAACTGTTTCTTGATGGCCATTTACAGTACTTTTCAAACATTGTTCTTCAGGTCATGTCTGCAACAGTACAAGTTCTTCTGCAAAACTTTGGTTCTCTATATTCACCAGACCCCATTTTCTCTCTTTATGGCCCTATTTTTCAGCTAAATATAATTATAAGCAAAAACCACTCACATTATGAATATGGTTATGTTAATGATTATAACATAGCATATGCAATAATCACAGGTGAGCATGTTTTTTTCAGTCATGACATCTTCTTTCCCTTTCCACTCCCCTGGCAATTTCTCTAATCTTATAGCCTTATTGTAGTTTTGCTCAAAATTTCTCAAACATTTCTCCTGAGGAGGAAGATTTGCTTTAAATTTCACTTTGGGTGAACCAGCAGCGAACCTTCCCAGTCCTGCGCCCGGGGCAAAGGTCCACAGTGGCACCTCCTGCAGGCCCCCATGCAGAAATCCACCCCACCCCCACTCACCTGAGGTTCACAGAGCCTCATGTGACCCAGGGACACATTGGAGAAACCTCTGTGAGGTTAAACTGGAAGCACAGTTTCTGCCCCCATTGGGAGCCTCAGAGAGGCTTCTGCAGGGTCCTGGTGTCTCTCCACCAGGGTCTGCAACTGGGGTGAAATTGTGGAAACATTAGAGCAAGAGCGATGGGAAGATAAAAAGAGTTGAAGTTGTGATGTTATTTTCCCCTGTGGTTAACAGCTTGAATGACAGTTTCAGAATCCAAAGTGAATTCTTGCAACAGTGCTTACAATTTGATGGAAGTCCTAATTAAAAATCTAGTTGTACAAAACTGTGCCTGCAGTGTGGATTTGTCTGTATAGCGGTTCTCAAACTTTTAGCATCAGGACCCACTTTTCAGAACATTTCCCCAAATGCAGTCACATACCATGGTAGCATTAAGTCTAACAGATTAAAAATCAAATATTGAAATGAATGGGGACCCACCTGAAATGGGCTCATGACCCACCTAGTGGGTCCCAACCCACAGTTTGAGAAACACAGCTCTATCTCTAGGCAGAACTGAACTTTATTCTCTACATGGGTAGCATAGTATGCTGCATTAGTAGTTAGAGCAGTGATCACCAACTTTTTGGACAAGGGTGCCACAAATTAAGGGTGCCACTGAATGAGATGGTAGCACTCTCATGTTTCTCACAGTTCATAGGACAACAGGTATACCTGGAAATTATACTGTGAAGCCAACAATCTCTGGTTCCAGTCTTGCTTTTCCCAAAACTTAATGAGGCGATTTTCTCTGGTCAGCAGCCACCTTCTCTTCCCCCTGCTATCTGCGAAACAGGGCGGATTGGGGCCGGAATCAGCAGGGCCAGCTCTCACTGTATCCTATCCCCCTTCCCAGGCATGCTTTCCCAACACAAGGCTGCTTGGACTTGCATCAGAAATTTTGCTGGTGCAGGCCCAAGTAACCCCATAGTGGCTGCTGGTGCTTACCCCGCAGGAAGGGGACATCTGTCTTCTTACCTTACAGGGAAACCTCCAGCAATCTGCCTTCCTATGCTGGATGCAGTGGAGGTCATTCCAGCACCACTGCATTAGAGTGTGGAAACTTAGTTAAAATTGGTCTGTAGTCTTCTCCTGCCACTTACTCCTAGGTTGAAACTTCTTATACTTTGTTTAACAAAATTTACCTCATTTCATTTACAACTTTTGGAGTGGGTTGTAATAAAAGACAAAGGAGTAAAAATTGGAAGTTAAATTTAAAAATATTCCAGGTAAATACAAAAGGTATATTAGAGTACCTTAAGCACATTCATGCTTGCTCAAAATAAAGATTGTATTTGGTAGGTAAATTTGCATAGAATTATACTCATACTGTAACATGAACTACGTACCGTCTTTCAGGCAACCCTTGTGAAAAACACTGACCTAGATCAGCAGTTCTAGCAAAGAGATTGGAAAGAAAATAAATGTGACAAGATCTCAAAATTGTGATCTTCTACAACCATAAATGGTGATTAAGTAAGTGTTGAGTAGCGTCCGGGTTCCACTGGGGAGCCTAGATCACTGAGTGCTATGGGGTTTCTGCAGGTATTACTGTTGGACAAAAGCCATGGCCACATCTTGCTGAAGCCGCTGGGAAGGTGCCCACTGCCCAGACCATGCTGGCACAGAGAGGCAGCTGCAGCCACAGCAGGCCCTGATCAGCCAAGCGACAGAAATGTGGCAGCCACAACGGCTGCAGTAGCGCAAGTGGCCAGCAAGAGCCAGAAGTGCCCATCCTGCCATAGGGCCAGAAGGAGCATCCCGTCCTTCCTGCTGGGTAGCCAACATGATGGGAAAAAGGTGGACAACTCTGGTCCCATGACAGTTCCTGGTGTGGAGGACAACCCGAGTGAGGGCAGCCCAGGAGAAGGGCAAAGGAAAGGGGGAAGGGATCAGAACCCAAGGAAGTCTTTATGTTACCCATGGGAGGGGAAGAGGCAGACCCAAAAAGGGGTGGCAATCACTTCTTAAGCCTCAGGTAAGGCTGTAATTATAGACAGTGGTGGCAAGGTGGCTGGTAGGGAGGACTTTCAATGGGAAAAATAAAGCGCAGCTCAAAATTTAAGCTATCACAGACACTCGCCTATAAGGCGATATGACAGATAAGTCGAGACCTCAGCAAAAGATATCACAGAATGCTCCATGACCCTTGGATAAGTCGGGGGTAAAACTTGGAGAATGGTGCTTGTGAAAAGGAGCTGCAGCTTGCCCTGGAGCCCAACTGCAAGGTCGGAAAGAATCTGAGCCATGCCACTGATTCTGAAGATATTAATAAGGTGCTTATGTAGTATTGGGTGCCATCACTCCCCAAAAGCAACATAATTGAATATTGCATTGAATTGCTTTAAAAAGCTGCAGAAAAGCACCTGCACTTTTAAAAACCTTCTTAAAAAATGCAGTAACAATATAAAACACAAACAGCTTACCTCAGCACAACACCCTGTTTCCATTGCTGCCAGACAACATTTTATACTGTTCACTGTCATTTTAAGAGGCACTTCTGAGTTTGGAGTTAACAGGCATGCTCAGAAGACTCTACCACAAGCCTCCAACAAATTTAAACAAACTTAGTTCTAAAAGGCTTGTAAGCCATCTCCAGTCACTCAAAATGTTCCTCAGATGCTTCACAGATCTTCCACTGTGAACATCCTCCAGGCTGCCAACGTGCCTGAACTGCCCTGACCTCTGAGTAACCCACAGGTAAGACTAGGAGATGACCTAGGCTGGATTTATTGGTATAAATTTGTCTACGATATTTAGAATTCAAAAAATAATTTGTGCTTTTACTACATGATAAAATATTGACTAACAACTTTGTCATGATTATCACCCAGAGAGTCAAGGAAAGATTAGGGGAAATTCCAAACCCTGGCAGGATGCAACTCACACCGTCTTTAACCAGCCTAATCCACCTAACCCTTGAGGATAATGTGGTCTGCTTATAACACCATAAGTGCTCAGGTTCTTTTGAAATACATTCCCTTGGTCAATTAAATGGATTGCACTTAATCTTCAAAATAGAAGAACTTTATTACAAGAAAAGGTTAGTTCTTAAGGGAGCCCTTGTTGCTCCATAGTATCATGCATTTGCAGTAGCATACAAAACAAGAAAAATTACCTAGCTTATCCACACAATAGTAAGGTTACTAAATTACCAAAATTGCAGGATAGTCAGCAGCATAATACTCCAACAGCTGTCTTCTAACATGCTTCTGGAGCAATACCAGGAACCCAAACTTCCTTCCTTCTCTGTGAACCCACACCCAGGTTTTATATTACAAATTAACTAACCACACTTAGATAATCTCATGTCTTCCATCTAACAACCAGCTTGAAATCTCTCTTAAAGGAAAATGCCACTTGCCCAACCCAACCCTGTGACAAACCTGAAAAATGCAGTTAGGTAAAAACAGCCAAAAATGCACATGTGTGACTTGGGCATAAGGGCGATGATAGTGCTCCTGACAAATTTCTCTTCTGAAAAGCGTTCCATGACTCCAAAAGTTTGGGAAATGCTGACCTAGATAGTAATGCCCCTCCGCAGATTTCTCAGTTTCTCTCCTGTGGAGCCAGATGCTTCTTCTTAGCTAAAGTCCCTTGAAAAAGTTTTGAAGGCAGGACCTGAGTGCTTCTGCTGATGATAATGCTGCTCTCACTATCAAAGTAGTACTGAAGCTCTGTTCCTGCCACATTCCCTCTCATCTACAACTGGAATCTGAATCAAAGCCCAGCACTGCCCCCCCCCCATGATTGATCACTAGATATTATCACTAGTACTGAGCATCCAGGGATCAACTTGGCTCAGTAATGGGCATTGACCCTCATTCAGTGTTCAGCTTGTCCATCCCCTGACACCACTCCTAATACTGGTCTGCTTCATAGGCGGGAAGGATGTCTAACAGCCTATTCCTGAGCTGCCCGGGGTGCACGGCTGCAGCGGCACCAAAAATGGCTGCTGCCACATCCTGCACACTTTGAGCAGCCACCGGCAGCTCCTTGGGAGAAGGGGACTTTTGTCTCCTTCCCCCAGGTAAAATGAGTAGCCCTGCAATGGGGCTACTCAATTCACCACCAACCAAAAGATCAGCTCTACGAAGACTGGTTAAAGCCTGTATTGAATATCTTGCAACTAACTCTCTGCAGATAAATTATGAAAAGTCCAAAATAGTGGTTTTTGGGAACTCATGGAAACCACAGTTTTGGCTTTTCAATGGAAAATCAATACAGCAGGGCAGGAAATTCCAGTACCTTGGCCTTCGGTTTCATTATAAGCATTCCTGGTCCTCCCATCGTTCGATTGCAATTAATTCATCCAAACCAGCTGTCCAAACCATAACTTGTTTTTTCTTTTCTTGGGGCAATTCATTTGTACCAGCTGCTTTGCAAGCTTTTAATGCCAAAGTCATACCTCAAATTTTATATGGCATCCCTGTATGGATGCCGGCATTAAATGATACAGTCGAAAGCGTCCAGTCTAAATTCCTTTACAAAATTTTTGGCTTACCGCATTGTGTTCCATATGCAGCACTCTGCCTGGAGTCAGGTCAACATAGATTGGAGCTACATGCATGGTCCAGTTTTTTAAAATACTGGGCCAAAGTCTTTTTCAGGGCTGATCGTGATTTGCTGCTAAAGGGGCTGTTGGTCGATCCAATGATAACTCCTTGCCTAGCCCTATTCTATTAAAAAACCCAACAGATGGGACTTGAGGTTGATCTACAAGGGGATCCCTCTCCTGAGGTTATTATCAGGCTTATGACAACCAGACTACATGACATAGAGAGGCAAGAGATTTTAGGCACAGCACAAAAAAAATGTTCCCCGCTGAATTTCCAACTTAAAATTACATTTGGTCAACAACCAAAATATCTGTCCTTCCTAATATGCCCACCGGAGAGGAGGGCTTTCACCCTGGCATGTTGTAATGTGACCCCCTCTAATGACCTACTTGGCAGATTTAGAAATGCCTCCAGGGGAGAACGTTTGTGTAACTGCTTCTTAGGCGAAGTAGAATCATCTATACACATTGTGCTGTGCTGTCCTAAATATCAAGCACTAAGACATCAATTTCTCTCTCCCTTGCTCAGTGCTAAAACAGGGCTTTCAGAGAATGCTATAATTCAATACCTTCTGGTGGGTGATGACGAGCATATGACCCTTTCAGTTGCACAGTTTCTAAACCTGAGTAACTTGAACCCAGGCAAGCTATTGGTTCCAAGTAACCATTGAGTAGATCACATCCTGGCAAAGTCTGTAATTGGCTGTTTTCTGTTTTTTAAATAATATATGCACATACGTATAATGTTATGTTTGTATGTATTTGTGTGTACATTTATGTGTGCACATATATATGCAGTCCTGAGGTACGGGAACAAATGTTTCCTTACTTTGAGGAGGCTTCCATGACTACTCTTCAGCACAGGATGCACCATGCACCCTGTTGGCATGGCAGCATCAGCACCGGAAATTTGAATAGGATTGGGCCCTATAAGCCCAATGAGGGGCCCTATGAGCTCCATCTATCCCCCCCCCCCCACCAGTGCAACAGTGCCAAAAGGCTACAGCTGCATCCTGCAGATGGGTCAGTCATGGAGGACTCCTTTGCGTAAGGGAGTATTTGTTGTGGGGGGGGGGGGTCTATTCAGACCTGCACCATCAAAATCATTGGCGCAAGTCCACTTTGACCCGGGTAGTGGATCAGGCCTAAGAAGAGGGTTAGGATTCAGTGTTTGCCACGGCTGCTAAAACAGCCCCCTTCCTGGACCCTTTCCACCATCCCCCTGCCCTCTTGCTGCCTCATTTCACCCTCCTCCCCACCTCTCCCATGAACATAACTGCCTCAGCAGGGCCAGGGAAGGTGCGTAAAGGAAATTTTCTTGTTGGCATTTCAACAGCATGCTCTTCCACATGCAGTCAGAGGGGTGTTTATAACTGCCAGAAGTCAGTAAGTGCTGGCAGAATACTTGTTTCACCAGTGGGGCAGCCCAATAGGATTTGGCTGTAAAATAATGAGTTAAATACCAATTCTTATTGTTATCTGTTGTGGTTCATTTGCATCCCACCTGGAAACAGGCAGCAGAGTTAGTAAACCAGCAGCAGCGCAGTGTGGAACATGCAAGCAGGAATTGCGCAGCCTAACTATATAGCATAGTCCAGTGGTTCTCAAACTCTCTGGGAGAGTTTGAGAGCCACTAAGTTCTTGCTTGGGTGGGACACATACCCAAGCCCCTGCAGCCTCCCGGGGGTGCGGGGAGCCCAGTGCGACCTGCAGCAGAGCTCCCCGCAGCAGTGAAAGTAGATGAGGAGCAATTGTGCCCCTCCTCCGCTAAAGCATATGTGTACCCAAGCCCCTGCAGCCCCCATGAGTGGCGCAATCCTGGGGATCCTGGGGATCACGCCGCTGCCTCCTCCGTGCCTCCAGGCTACCCCCGCACCTTAAGGAGGCAGGGGCCAGGGCCCACAGGCTGGGGCGTCGTGACACCCCAGTTTGAAAAGCCCTGGCATAGTCTAACCTTGGGTTTCACTTGTTCCTATCTAGAAGTGCAGAACCCCCTAATACTGGTTGCCACTTATGGTACCCTTTACAGGTTGATCATCCTCAGTTACTAATGTAGGGAGATAGGATGCATTTGTCAGCAGGTTTCTACTTTCATATAGTAAAAATAAGCTATTATCATTATTCTAAACAACATGTAAATATTTCAAAAGTAGCTAAAGAACTACTATGACCCTTTGACTTCTCTTCTCAAACTTGCAATTCAATCAGTGACTTCTAAGATGTAGTTTTTTGCAAAATGTACAGTATGTAATCATTTCATTTTGACAAGATGTGGTTTCAAGTAACTCTCAGAAGGTTAAGGCAGAGTATGGCTGAGTTAATTTGAATCCAATGATAAATGAGCCTGCTAGGTTAACTGGTAGGAGCATGGGAAAATCAGCACTAATAGGCATTATTCTAACAAATTGCCATTTTAAATCATCTTCCTTGGGGTCTTTAGGCAGATTTCATCAATTACATGCTTACAGTTCACATTAGTGATAACACTTTTTAAAATATCCCATGTGAATAATTTAGATTTAAAAAAAAGAGGAACACACTTTGTGCAGGAGTAACTGTCTGCAGAGAATGCTTGGAAAAATAGTATATTACTGTGCTGCTGTCAATATAAATGGTGTATTTTAAAATTAGGCACACTGGGCGCAATCCTATCCTGCCCTGGAACAGGCAAGCCAAGAGGCTTGTGCTATATCCAGCGCAGGATTGTGGCCATAAGCAGCTCAGCCAGAGGCAAGGGAAAACATTTCCTCTTTCTCTGGGTAAGGGCCGCTAGCGCCTATGGGTCTCCTCGATCTTGTGTCACCTCTTGAGGAGGTGAGGGAGCCCTGCCTCCCGCTGCCTGCCTGCCTGCCCCTGGGGCCGCCCACTGCCCGCCCACCGCCCTTCCCCTCCCGCCCAGGAACACTTCCCTCCCGCCTCCTCCCCACCTTCCCCCACCTACCTTTGCTGCTTGCGTCAACCCAGCTGGGCTGACGCAAGACTTGTGAGGAAGTCACCCTGGAGGCTGGATTCAGCCTCTGTGTGCTGGTGCATCTCCGTGCGCTGATGCAGCTTCCTCCTGAGGAGGCGCAAAGGTGCCGACCCTCCTGGGGCAGTGCAAGGGACTTGCGCCAGCCCAAGCCCAGGTCAGGATTGTGCGCTCTGCGGAAGAAGCAAGAAGGACCTGGCACTTAAAATGCTAAGATTTTAAACCTCCACATTCTGTGGTACTCTTGAGACAATGCAACAGTCCCACTTTGTAGAAAAATGACAAAAAGAAAATAAATTTGAAGCAAATTTTGGAGCTCCTTCCATGAAGAAACATCTGATGATTTTCAGTTTTTCTGCCACACCTCTGCAGTACATATAACACTCTCTCTCTCTCTCTCTCTCTCTCTCTCTCTCTCTCTTTCTCTCTCTTAAAAAATGTGGCCCATTTTCAGTCAGTTTTCCCACAGTTCTCTGTTGAGAAAATCCATGTTTATGAGGCATCACTACCGAAATGCCCATAGTTAACAGATATACAGTAAGTATAGAGGAAAGCATGTATATTGCATTTGCTCCAGATTAAAGATCATTTTCTTTATATATATTTCTTTGATGTGGGTTCCATTTCTAGAAGCTCTTAGAGCCTGTCTATTATATATATGGAGATCTTAAGAGATGTCACAAAATGACCTGAAATGCTTAAGACCTACTGTTCTTAATTATGTGACATTCATCAGTAGTCACTGCACACGTTGGGAGAGAGAGGTTCTCCAGCCCAGTCAGTGCTACCATCTGTCAATGAGCAAAGGCTTTGTTCATAGATTTGCTTTTCCAAATCTGCTTTCTATGTCCCCACAACTGATCATGGATCAAGGAAGCTAAACCTGCTCCTTTCTCTGGTGATTCCAATATTTTGGAGTGGGAAGTAGGTTTTGTGCCTTCTCATCTGTGACTCAAATTGAAGCCATTAGGTTGCAATCTTAAGCATACTTACTAGGAAATAAGCTCTACTGAACTCAATAGGTCTTTCCTCTTAGAAGACATGCACAGAATTGGATAATCAGTCTATTTCATAGGAGACCCCTCCCCCCACAATAAAGCATGAGCAAGCAATTTGGCTTTAAATGCGCTGCAGTTTAATAAATGCATAATGCAAAACCTTCAGCTGACCTACCTATACTACACTCCGCCTCCTTTTAGTGCAGATTCCCCTTCTTGGGAGAGACAGCCTTGTACAGCTATTCCCACTGTGGGTACTCCCATCCTGGCCCTAGGCCGACAATCTCCCTCCATAAACACAGTTTATCCATGCCAACCCCTCAAGGAGACTGAGGAAGATCTGGAGTGCACTGGAGACACCCTCTTTCCCAAACGTGCGCAGTTTAAACTGACTCCATCTTAGTTTCAGAGTCAGGCAAACCTCCCTGATCTTTGAAAAGGGGTGAGATTTTGCTGGCTTCCACGGAAAGGCCCATCAGTGGTTGATTAAATCTGGGTGCTTGAGGTCTGACAAAAGGATAACCAGCAAGCACATAGTCCTACCTGAATATTAAATTGCAGGTAGAGCCTACTTATCTGCAGATTTTTCATCCATGGATTTAGTGCAACACAGGTCCTCCAGACCCCCGGTGAGCCACATTTGGCCCAACCTGAAGCCTAGATGGTCCATCAAGCTCTTTTGTGTCTCCCTAGAAAACCTCAGTCAAGGCCAGGAAGCTCAAAATACATAGCTCAAGAAGCTCTCTAAACTCCTTTGTCCTGCCAAAATTCCTTTTGTTTCCTTTGTGAAAAGTCCTATAACTTCCCTGCTCTGGAAGCAGATTGTTGTCATTTCAGAAACTAGCAGATGAGGGCCAGCTCTCTCTCTTTACTAAGAACCTGGGAACTTTGCAATCCTGCCTTGTTTGCTCAGGGAGGACTTTGCACTCAAGCCACAACCAGCAGACAAGGATATCTTACACCCCTCCCCTTTTGATCTCTCTCTCTCTCTCTCTCTCTCTTCCCCCAAAAGATTTAGCCACCTTTCCAACCAGCTCCTGCTGTCCAAACACAGATATTTGCAAGTATCTCTCTTCTGTAACGGACCTGAAATTTTCATGTGAAATTACATTGTTATATTTCTTCAATAAACTCTTTATCTTCTCTGAAAAGCTCTGTCTCGTGGTTACTGTAATTTTGAGGCATTTTGAGATTGTTTTGCACCATTCATCAATGTCAACTATCCCATACCTTGTCACACTGCTAAATTTGACCTCTTGCTTGCTAATTTCCCCAGTTTTCATTGTTTGTCTATGTGCGCATGACACGTGTAGGACACACATGTACACGTGAAGGAGCAGTGTTGGCAAGAGCACTGTCCTTCCCAAGCTGAGTAGGCTTTTAGGTTGGCTTTGCAATCCATGGACAAGGGGTTCCCAGCCACCATCCCCCAAACCGCTTGGGGGAATGCTGCTTGGGATCGGTTCTGCCCCCCTTTCTCAACCTTCTCTTTGTCCGGATGCACATTGATCCCTAAACCTAATCCCTACCTGCACCATACCTACTAATGACCACCTGTCTAAGAAAAACACTTGAGACGTAAGTAGGAAATAAGAATAACAATAAGAATGAAAACAACCTCCTGCGCCAATCAAGGAAGATAGCAAAAACATGCCTTCTCAGTCCCCTCAGCTGTCCAGCTAATTCCAAGTTGACCTCATGGTTTGGTGGGACAGGCCAATTGCAGCCAATGTCAAGTGCAGGGAGGACACTGAGGCAGTCAGCTAAAGTGGCCTAAGTCCCACCCTATCACCATAGCAGCTTTAAAGCACAATCCTATCTTGAGCTGGAACAGGTAGGCCAGGAGGCTTGCACTGTATCCAGCATGAGATAGGTCGCCAATGTGGCTCAGCCAGAGGTAAAGAGAAACTCTTCCTCTTACCCCTGGGTAAGCCACTGCAGCCCCTATTGGTCTCCTTGGACCTGCACCAGCTCCTGAGGTGGCACAAGTCTGAGGAGAGCAGAACGGCTTGCACTGCTCCAGAACAGGGGTTGGGTTTTGGCATAACAGCCAGATCCCAGCCCCGCCTCCCACTCCCCGCCTGCCCCTGGGACTGCCCTCCCCCACCCCAGAACACCTCCCTCCCAACTTCTCCCCTCCTCCTCCCTGCCCACCCCAGAGCCTTGTGTTGGCTGAGCTTGGCTGATGCAGGGCTTGCTCAGCAAGCCCCCATGGAGGCTGGATGCAGATAGGTCGCCAAGAAGGCTTGCTCCCAAGAAGATTCAAATGTGCTTTGTGGCATGTTTGTGAACCCCTAGGCAGGCACAAATCTGCACCAGCCTAATGGGAGGTTAGGATTGCACCCTTAGTGCACAATCCTAACCAGGTCTACTCAGAAGTTAGTTCTATTTTGTTCAATGGGACTTACTCTCAGGAAAGTGTGGTTAGGATTGCAACCTTACAGCCCAATCTTATGCATGTCTACTCAGAAGTAAGTCCAATTTGAGTCAATGGGGCTTGCTCCCAGGAAAGTGTGGATTGGATTGGGCTGCTAATGAGCTACCTACATAAAGCTTGGTCCTCGTGCTATGAGGGGGTGAGGTAAAATGCTGACCCCTGTGACCCCTAGAGGTTAGCCCCATAATCAAACTAGCCCCAATCTGTATAGCTGTAGCCCAGGTTCTTGTTTCTTGATAATTATGAAGCAGGACAAAATGTTAGGAGACTATGACAGACTGCTGAGACCTGGAGATAGACAGACCATAATTTATCTCCCTTAAATCTTTTAATCACCTTGAGCCTTTAGCAAGTGAGATGCTACACATTGAAACAGATAAAAAATGCCACTCATTAGAGGAAATATTCTGAACTCCCATTTACAGCTACCAGTGATTTGTCTGAGAACTCCTTGCTGCCAGATAAACCTAAGAATTAAACTATCTCATTTTTGGAACTGACACCGAAAAGGCTGTTAGCAAAGCAGCAAACCTCACATCTTCACTTGAAAGTGATCTATGGGAAGGCCAATATTTGCTATGCGCCCTTTATTAAAACTGCATCTTCAGGTAATGAGCTTTATGCCTAATTAACTATTTAAGTATATGCAGTCTAAGGGCTGTAAAAAAAAACAAAAAACACAACCCATGATAAATGGAAAAAAGCTGACAGTTGTGATCGTGTTGATTAAAGCTTCCCCTTTAGGAGACTAAGTAGAAATTGGCATTGCCAGCCCACTGTGCTTTTTAGGGAACTTTATTAATGTAGGTTCAATCTATTTTTACAGTAATGGTGATGCCACTGGCTGCTTTGCAAACAGTTGGTGAGAGTCAAGTTATAACACAAATTCATAATGATTTCATTTGTGTTTCTCTTCAGCAACCAGACATGAATTGTGGGATCTATTAAAAATATTCACTACTGTCATTTGATTTTAATGTCAGTGCTTTCTTCAGAATGAAAAATGAAACAAAACTATATTTAAGCACAGTTGGGGATGAACTTCAAATCTACATGTTGACTTTTAATGGAACAAAACAGTATCCAGGTGTCACGCCACTCATATTAATATCAGTTGCAACAGGAGTGGAAGTTCTAGGATTATTTTTTTCCTTGAACCATTTAACTGCTGTCAACATGTAGACTCAAATGTTCTAACCCTTTGTTTATTTGAACTATAAATATGTTAATACACTGATACATATGAAATACCAGCTAAAGGAGATATTCTTTCCTCTTTCCTCCTCCACTCACCACTTCTCACTTTTCCATTTATAATCACCATCAGCATGTATCTCATTGCAGTGGTACCCCCCACAATAAACACATGTGACATGAATCTTGGAGAAAATTTAAGGGCCACATTTCTTTAAGTCAGTACATTATTAACAGTATTTACATCACATCACATGTGTTAGTGTGCAGCGAGTCCTGCCCAGATGGTCAACCTCAGCTGTGTAGAAGAGGCTGTGAAAATCTGAGAGCTCAATCCTTACTGCTGGCGCGCACCTTCGCAAACATTCCATAAGGTGAGCTCTAACGCCGGGCAAGCAGACCGCCAAGACTTGCAGAGGAAAGCAAGGGTGGGGGGGAGGCGGGGAGGAGGCGTTCCGGGGAGGTGGGCGGAGGGTGGGGAGAGGACAGGACAGGACAAGATGAGGGAAGGTGGGGCAGGGGAAGGCGTGCTGGGGGGAGGGAGTGGGCAGGGAGTTGAAGTGGGACCAGTGGAGCAACACTCCACCGGATCCTGAGCCTTCTTGTCAGTCTTGGCACCTGACATGAAGGCTTTTACTTCACTGCAGACCTTTTGGTAGCCCCATTGTGGGTCCCCTTCTCCCAAGGTGCCACCTGTGGCTGCCGTGGAAGTGCAGGATGCAGCAGCAGCCATTTTTTGGTGCTGCCGCAGCCGCACACCACAGGAGCTCAGAATTGGGCTCTGCGTTTCTTCTTTGGGCATAGCTGTCCTGGTTCAGAATCTAAGATCACCTCGAGGCTCTCTCAGCTTCTTCACAGCCAACCCTTAATAACGGTCAAGTAAGCAGAATTGCCTTGCCAGCCTTGTGCCAGAAGGTCACTATGGCTGACTTTACAATTCAAACCTGAGGGTCTGTCAGCCTGCAACCCAGTGCCAGGAAGCCACTTGGAACTGGTTCTGGCTGCCCTTCATAACTCTTGCTTACCTAAGGACAGACACCTTTAGATCCCTATCTCTCATTGCTACCTGCACAATTCTGCTAGTAATGTCAGCCTGGCATTGCCCACAAGAAACACATAGTCTGGGATAGGCAAAAAAATCACGTTCCCCGAGCCAATCCAGAAGTGGCAAAAAAATTCCTCCCAGGCCCATCATCAGGGCGACCAGCAAAGCATCAGACTATGCATAGAGAGGGCAGGAAGGTGAGTTTCACATTCACAACAACAATGAAACTGGGCCCCAGCAGGTCCCTTAAAGGAATACCTGTCTGTTTGCTCACAACAAGTCCTGGTTCAGCAAATCACCCATGTGTGCCGAAAGGGGAGGGGAGTGTCACAAGTTAGCCCTGCCTGAGCATGCATGTGGACAGGGCGGTATTTCCTACCCCTCCACCTCACCAAAAAAAAGATTTGCTCAAGGGGCAGGGAACACAGTGAAGCTAGGAACACGTAACAGGAGAGTTGGAAATCTTGATGCACTGCTGGAACAAAGGCAGATCTGCTTTTCTAAATGTATTTTATTGTCTATATCCCATTTATATCCCACCTTTCCTCCCATAAAGCGAGGTGCCCAATCTGATCCGGTCTCTGTTTCCCTCAACTGACCATAGTTTTCCTCCTAGAGGAAATGCTATTTCCTCCCATAGGGGAGGCAACAGTGCTATCTTCCCTATCCCCAAGGGAACTCAAGGAACTGTAATTTTATGATGCACAACAATCTTTAAGGGTATTTTCAGTAAGCACACAAAACTCTATTTTCCAGAGTTCCCTTGAGAAAGCTATTAGATTGGAACACGTTGACTACTAGTTTAGTTTAGCAACTGTGCATGAACCTATGATTCAATGAATTATGTATTTATATTGCATCCTATCTACAATATTTCAGCTAAGTGGTATGCTAGAATTTGTAAATTGAAATATAATGTTCCTAAGTCTTTCCTGAGCATCTTTTATTGCTCTTCTTATTCTATGTATCTGATTCCTTGGAAACAGATATTCATGTATTGGCTGCCATGTGCCAAATTTCCACTCCATTGCATTTCATAGCAAGAAATCTCTTAGATCACATCATCTTGTTATGTCAGCTCCTATTGGCTTTACTGTGAGCTGAAGAATAACATGATGGGAGGCAGCAGAAGAACTGTAATGCAATCTGACACATCAAAAATGTTAAGGCTACAGAGAGGATATTCCTGGACTCAATTTAGATAGAAAGCTCAAATTCCAAACTCATCTGGAAGCTTCTAATAGAGTAAATTGTACCACCTGTGGAAAAAGGCCAGCTAAAGCAGATTATCGAAGTCCCTCTGGAAAATGTATACAGGAGAGTTAGAAAAAAATGGTGGTCCACAGACTAAACACAGCCCACCAGACATGTATGCTGACCCAATGATTTCTTTTTGGATTGCAAAAGGAGGCTGCCAACCATACACAGAATGCTATATGTGGTTGGTGGGCTATTTTCACTTTTATGAGTCACAAATCTAATGTCTGATATAGAACAAAATGGATTATCTGTAGCAATGTCTGATTAGTTGATTTTGATAAGAGGCTGATGACTTGTCGCAGACAGGTAATTGGTCTAAAATTAGGTCTGCCTACAACTGGAACATTCTGATCAGGAAGAAAGAATTTATATACTGGTCACCACTAACCGCCACACCTTTTGAGTAATGGTCTCATTTACTCACTTGAGCATGGGGTGGCATCAGATGTTGACCAGGTTGGGTAGCAGTCACAGTGGTGCCCCTGACAGTTTTCCCACCAGGGGCCACTCCCCAATTGCCGCCCCCCAACCTGGAAGTAATTGCAGTGACATCATCGTCACTGCAATTACATCCGTGCCACCTCCTCCTCTGCTCCCCCTTTGAAGAAAAAGGGAGGAGGGAGGAGACTGCCCGGGCTCCAATGGAGCCTTCCACGCCACTGCTAGTGGTATAGAAGGCTCCATCAGAGCCTTTTTTCCACCCCTGGAAGATGCCCATGAAGCAAGCACCACTTGCCTTCTGGATGCTGCTTCCAGCGGTGTGAAAAAGCTCCCATGGAGCCATTCATGCCACTTAGCAGCAGAGTGAAAAGCTCCATTGGACCTAGAAGCAGTGTGCGCCTCCTGCAAAATTGGAGGAGGAGGATGCTGTTTCTGACCAGTTATCCAGCTGTTCTGATGGCTGCTCTCTTCTCCTCCCCTTTCTTTAAAGGGGAAGAGAGAAGGGCAGTCCTCAGACAAGGTTAGACAGTGGCTGCAGGAGCTCTTCCACTCGATGCGTTGTTCCCTGCTGATCTGAGGGCTGTCCTCATCGCCTTCCCTTTAAAGAAAGGGGAGGAGAAGAAGGTGGCCCTCAGATTGGCACAGAACCGTGCCAACAGTGGCTGCTGTTCCTGTCTACAACTGGGCTCCTTGTGAATACATAGGCACTGTACAAACCCTTAGATAAGTGGTTCCCAAACTTTTTAGTACCAGGACCGACTTTTTAAAATGACACTGTACAGAAGCAATTTTCAACCAGTGTGCTGTGACACACAGGGGTGCTGTGAACAGTCCACAGGTGTGCTGTGGGAGTTTGATGGATTTATTTATTTATTTAAAATATCATTTCTTAATAGGGCCACTGAGGGATGTGAACCCCCCACAGCAGCATAGTGTGCCTTGTCAGTTGACAAAAGACTGATGGTGTGCCTTGACAATTTTAGTGCCTTGCCAGTGTGCCATGCCGACACACAAAGAGAGTGTGTCACACAAAGAGACTCACAAAGAGAGTCTGGTCCAACAAGAAGCTGACGGAACATACCAAGATCCAGGTCTACAGAGCTTGCGTCCTGAGTACACTTCTGTACTGCAGCGAGTCATGGACTCTTCGCTCACAACAGGAGAGGAAACTGAATGCTTTCCACATGCGCTGCCTCCGATGTATTCTCGGCATCACCTGGCAGGACAAAGTTCCAAACAACACAGTCCTGGAACGTGCTGGAATCCCTAGCATGTATGCACTGCTGAAACAGAGACGCTCGGTCATGTCGTGAGAATGGATGATGGCTGGATCCCAAAGGATCTCCTCTATGGAGAACTCGTGCAAGGAAAGTGCCCTACAGGTAGACCACAGCTGCACTACAAGGACATCTGCAAGAGGGATCTGAAGGCCTTAGGAGTGGACCTCAACAAGTGGGAAACCCTGGCCTCTGAGTGGCCCGCTTGGAGGCAGGCTGTGCAACATGGCCTTTCCCAGTTTGAAGAGACACTTGGCCAACAGTCTGAGGCTAAGAGGCAAAGAAGGAAGGCCCATAGCCAGGGAGACAGGCCAGGGACAGACTGCACTTGCTCCCAGTGTGGAAGGGATTGTCACTCCCGAATTGGCCTTTTCAGCCACACTAGACGCTGTTCCAGAACCATCTTTCAGAGCGCGATACCATAGTCTTTCGAGACTGAAGGTTGCCAACTACTAAGTGTGCCATGAGATGAAAAGGGTTGAAAATCGCTGCTCTATCAGGACCCACTTAGGTTTATCAGACTTTTTTTTTAGAAAAGGGAATCTAGAAATAAATAATGTTTTATTTATTGATTTATAAGTAATAACAACCAGAAAGACCCATAAACATTTATCTCCCTATATTTACATATGCTTGCCAACTGCAGCAGCTTAGCTCCTTGCAGAGCAGTTAGCAGCTACAGTATCTGATTTTTGAATAACTTCAGGGCTTGAGGCTTGAGGCAACTAGTTATCTGATCTTCCCATCACCCTTTGGTGACTCACCAAAAATCAGGTCATGGGCCACCAGTGGATCCCAACCCACAGTTTGGGAACCACTGGCCTAGATCTAGGGTTCTGCATTTTCAAATTAAAAGGGTGGAAGGAGATGATGACAGAGTGACTCTCTCAGTTGAGCATGTCAATTTGTTAATGACTGTGGAAGAACTGGTGGATGCACTTCCCTCAGCTGCTGCAGTCCTTTCATCCACCATCTTTCACCATGTATCTGTGCTGATGGAGCATGTTCTGCATTATATGGGGGGGGGGGGGAATTGGATAGCCAGCAAGAGGTAAGTAAAAATCTTTTTTACTTACCTCCTGGTTGGCCACCTGATCACCTATTTTGCTGGCATAAGTCTGAGGAAAGGAAGGGGATGGGTTGAGTTCACAAGTCAGGGAAGAGTATACATCTACTCTCTATTTACTTTTCCCAGAATCCAAAAAAAGGTAAAAATATGTGATAGTGTAGATGCTCCTAAGCATGCCATGTAGGGCCAGCACAAGGCTTCACTCCAGCCCCCCCCCCCCCAATTGCTGCTGACCCTGTTAACTTAGTTCTAGATGTTGTTTTTTGCTGGCTGGGTAGGTAGGAAATTCCAACTGAATACATAAAACAATTGAACCGTTAGTGGTAAAAGTGCCCTTGGGTGCCCTTCGGGGAGAAAGACTGAGTATAAATAAATAAATAAGTGGTGGCTGTTGTTCTAACCATTTTCAGTATACAAAATGTTCTATGGATTTTATCTTTATGAGGTAATCAAGATCCCTGCTGTGTAATAGCATGTTGTAACCTCAGACAGCTTTATAAGGGTAACCCATGTGCTGCAATGGTTTCTGTTTACCAGGGACAATCCCAGTTTTTCTGGTAGAGCACACTCTAAGAACAGCTTACTGTAGATGTGGTGGTGTATTTTGTGTGTAAGTTCATGTCTCTTAACAGACTGACACATAACTGAATCCCGGAAAAAAAGGAGTTGGAGGACACGGGAAAAAACTTGAATTTTCCAATACTCATAGCACTGTTCTCTCCAGGGATTATGCGCCTGGAACACTGCTTCATGGTTCATCACCTGTACACACACACACACACAAAATCAGCCACTTACCATGCTCCTCAGACAGCTCCTTCAGTTGCAGAAGTGTAGGACTTCCATTTTGGTTTAAAGCAGCTATTTTCAACTTTTTCATCTCATGGCACACTCACAAGGCACTAAAATTGTTAAAGCACACCATCGGTTTTTTTACCATTGACAAGGCACACTGCACAGACAGCAGGGGCTCGCATCCCTCTACTAACAAGTGATCCTCCCCCAAACTCCTGCAGCACACCTGCAGACCATCTGCGGCACGCCAGCATGCCACGTCACAGTGGTTGAAAAGGGATGGTTTGAAAACAGTGTGAATGAAGGCACTCCTTCATCTGTGCAGTCCCTGTAAATCAAACAGGAAGTCCTGCTCCTCCACACCTGATGAAACTTTGCCAGGAGCAAGGTAAGGAAGAGGGTGATGCACTTTCCACTCTCTTTTGGCAGGCAGGAAACAAATCAGTGCAGGTTGCATCTGTGGCAGGCCAGAGGGAGGTGGAGGTGGCATCAGGATTGGCGTGGAGGGCATCTTGAATCAGAGCTGACATGCATTAGGCACAGTGCATAGGGCCCATGATACTTTTAGAGGCCCACAGAAATGTTTTAACCTCTTTTAAAACTCGAAGAAAAAAGTTTCGAAGAAAAAAGTTGAACTTTTAGGGTAGAATAAAATGTGTTTTTTTAATCACATCAGAAAAAAAATGACGCTTTTGGGAACCATGAAAATCTATTAATTTTTGCCTAAAACAGAAAGAAATAAAATGTTGAAATATTTAAAATTATATCAAAACTAATATTAATATTATTATGGTGGGATGAGCTTATGAAGGCAAAAGTGCCTGGAGCCATAATGCAGCTCTGCCCTGAATCCACCGCCTCTCACTCCCTTCAACTGTGCTACTGATACAACCCACGTCATCTCACCTAATGCCTCTGATCCTCTGTAGACACTCCTTAAAAAGGGCAACTCCCAGCTGACCCAGGAAGTGTTCTGCCTGCTTGTCTCTTCCCACTCTCTAGTGCAGGGGTGTCCAGGCTTTTTGGCATGAGGGCCACATCATGTGTCTGACACAGTGTCGAGGGCTGAAAAATAAATAAGTAATAAATACATGGAGGACCAGTCTGCTGAGAGTTGGACTGAATACAATAAGTGTGTGGGGGTGGAAGAAGGACGGGAGCAGAGGGCAAAATTGATTTGCACAGGAAAAGGGAGGAATGGATTTTGAAAAAATAAAGCAACCTACAACACAAATCTCAAACTTTTGTCTCAGTTTTTACTCCATTTTAAGTGTAACATTATGTTTATATTCCAGGTCCCTCAACATAGATATATGTCTCATTCCACCACTAGAGGTGCTGAATGTAATGCAATGGAATGATTTCTATACATCACACTGCATTACATTCTGCATCTCTAGTGCCAAAATGTGGTACATACCTGGAAGTGCGTCATTTGGTCTATTTTTAGCCCTGAGAGGCTGGGGAACTTTGGTGGCCGTATAAAATCCTCTCAAGGGCCAGAATTGTCCCCCGGGCCTGGTTTTTAACACCCCTACACTATTGTGAAAGTCCACTCTGTAAGATAAATTATGCTTTGTCATTGGCTGCTGCTGCAGTGGAGAACCACCAGTTCCAGAACCACCATTCAGAGCGCGATACCATAGTCTTCCGAGACGGAAGAATGCCAATGCAAGTGGAGAATTTGTGTAATTTGGAAGTTCCTGTCCTTAAAATCTATCTAAAGTTGTAGTTTAATGCATTAAACTGCAGTGTTCCTCTTACTGACATCAAAAATAATGTTTTACAAAAAAACCCGTGGTTTTTGAGATGAGTGATCCAAGGCAGTGCTTGGCATTCACATTGATGACAACAGAACTGATAAGAAATGAAGGCCACTTTAATTCTCCTGGCCTTGACCTACAGTTCTGCTGCAAAAACAGATGCTGACGTGATAACGGTTGCCCTCCTGCAGTGCTTTCCTTTGTGAGATTTACAAGCCTAGAGCTTAAAGTAGTTTTCCACTGGCTTGAAAGAGATCTTTAAAATAAGGTTAAAGGCCTCTATCAAAGGAGGACACAATTGCTTCATAGTTGTAAGAAACAGGAGTGTAGGGTTTGCTTCCAATTTCTTCAGCTGTGAGCATTTTCTCATGCTGTCTTGTGGCTATGGGCTTGTTCCTCTTCAAGTTGTATTATTGACTAAAAGGTGCAAAACAGGATGCTGTGAGTTATCGGGAATGTTTTCTAATAACTGTTATAGACAAGAGCAGCTAAATGTTGCAGACAAGAGAGAATGCATTGCTAACATGATGAAGAGCCACAGTGGTTCCCACACTGCTCAAGATAATGTCAAAATGGCTCCTTGGACGCCAAACTGCAATCGTAAAATGTGTATTGAGGAAGCCCAGTGCACATTCAGCTAGAAAAAGTAACTACAGCATTAAATGGTCCATTTAATTTAGGAAGAGGGTGTTTACTGCTAGCAGTCTGAAGCCCTTGCCAGAACACACCAATGTGTTCAGTAGACCCCCAAGGGGGAAGGTGAGGTCATGCCCATTAGCCATGTTCCTGATCCCAACCTGACCTTTGGCCATGCACTGAGGGACTAAACATTTTGTATTTGCGGGCAGTGGGCTGAGCTACATATTCTGAGGGCTTCTCCATGTGATTAGTGGATGCATGCCTGCTCCCCCTCATGCATTCATTGAATGTATGGAGGGCATTCTGGAAAAGAAAAAAACATGAGAGAAATTGAAATTGAAAACAAACTCTTGTTTCCAAACAAACTCATGATTATATGGAGAAAGCAACACTAATTCATCTAGATGACTCTTTAGAAGACATTATTCTATACTCATTGCTTAGTTACCATGCCATGCTGATGACTTTTATGTTTATAATGACCAAATAAAATATAAATGCTTATAGTTGAAAAGAATGCTTTGTGAGAAACAGTACAGCACAGAAAGCAAGCAAATCAATTAAGCTACGGTATTTATTACTTTGGCTGCTTGTCCAAATTTTATGATGTTGCTTCATGGCATGATTCAAATGCTTCAGATCACTAGAGCAGTATGAGACTAGAGTTCCTTGCAAATAAATAGGAACAATTCTAGGTCAAACATGATATCTGATAAACAATTCCAGGTAAAACATGGAATAACTCAGATCTGCACAAGTTGTGACCCAGTCAGTTAAATGCATTCACCAGGGTCAATGTTTCTGCTACCTGACTACAAGAAACCAAGGGGTGGCTGTAAAGCAGGCTATGGGACATGGTAAAATTAGGCATTTAAACATATTGAATTACAAAGTTTTCAAAAACCAGTAGAGTGTGCTGTAATACCATTTACCCAGTGTTAAACCTTATTCGCATCCATCAATCCAATTAAAATTAATTTGACAGGTCTTCTTACTAACCTCATTAAAAGAGATGACACAATGTGCTTTTGCCTGGTACCATTATCTTATCTGCATACCTTTCCCTTGTGTCAGTGTCAACATTGAACACCTGTGGAGCCTCTCTGCAAAACTAAAGCTTCTTGTTTTTTCTTAAGACTTTTCTAAAATCAAGCAACCTTTTGGTTCCTTAAGAACTACTTCTAATGACTACTATGTCCCCATATGTGAATTACAATTTAGGGCAAAGACTATTTTGTCCTAGCTTTTGCCTATATGTACCTTTTTCTATTTTAGTTGAAATTCAAATAGTCTCCAAAAGCAGAAGTTTCCCTGGTACTTTTCCACTTTGTCCCTCTCATCTTCTTGCCCCCTCCTTACTTTCAAAGGGGGGGTAGCCTTGTCTCACTTTGACTTGTTCAAGGATGCTTGCTTATCTAATTAAAATGTTTGCTGTCTTCTAAAGTTCATCTCCTGTAGGTGTCTTGTGGTTAGCTAGCTAGACACTTTGTTAGTTTGCCAAGAAACATTGCCAACTGATAGGACTACCTTGACATTTTAGCAGAGCAGTTAATTTAGCAGAGCAGTTAATTTTTAAGCTTTCCCCTAAGTCAGTGATTCTCAAACTCTCTGGGAGAGTTTGAGAGCCACTAAGTTCTTGCATGGGCAGGAGGGGGGAGACAGCAGGGGCGGGGAAAGGCAGTGGCACGATCCCCAGGATCGCGCCGCTCAGGGGGGCTGCAGGGGCTTGGGTACATGTACCCAAGCCCCTGCAGCCTCCCGGGGGTGCAGGGAGCCTGACGCGACCTACAGCAGGGCTCCCCGCAGCAGTGAAAGTAGATGCAGAGCGATCACGCCCCGCCTCTGCTAAAGCCCTGCTCTAAGTTCATGCTTTCCCTGTCTTTTTCTTTCTTTCTCCATTACACTGTATTGATGGTTGCTACAGGTTTGGCTATCTTTTCTTGGGAGAGGGTCTGAGACAGGTAAGCAGGCATCAAAGTCATAATGAAAAGGGAACAATTGCATTGCATACACTTTATTTGATTGTGACTGCATAATGTTTCATATCACGTGTTTGAAAAACGTGACATTCTGATGAGATAGAGAGAAAGGTGAATATACCATTTAATTATATGATAATTCCCAGGAAATTAATGCCTCCTTTGGCATTATTCAGCTTCTGGGTCAGCACAGGCATATCATTGCCTCAGGAAAGCAATAAATGATTTCTAAAATGTTCTTTTTTTCCTGAAATGAGCTACTGCATTAATGTTGTAGGCATAAATTTGGCCTTGCACATTTTTTCTACCTGTCTATGCCCTTCTGTAGAGTTTCCCAGCTTGTGATGTTCAACGTGACCTGATGTCAGAAAAGTAATGAGTTGCCTGCCTTGACTCTGCCTACTCTGAACTGACATCTCTAATTCCCATAAAATTGTCATCACACAAGTTGCATGGAGGATAAAATTCTTTCTGGAATGTGGTTTTTCATTAAGCCCAAGGTCTGACAAAATCCATTGGATGCAACATTCCATCAGGTTTCTTCATCCTGAGGTTGTAATGAAGTTGTGTAATTGACTTCAGCAGGATGGGCAACTTTGGCCAGGAGTGCAGCAGAGCTGGGTTGCAGCAGAGCTCTGCTCCTGACCTCCTTCTGCAGCAGGGTGATGACATTATCCCCATTCACTCATTTACTTACCCCTGGCTAAGCAAAATTAGTGGGCTCTGAAGAGGCAGAAGAATGAGTAGCTATAGCTGCTCATCTTGCCTCTGGTTTCTGCTGGGTCCAGCATCAATGATACTGTAATAATGACTGGAAGAGGGAGAGGAGCAGGGCATTGAATTGGAGAGGAGACTAGAAATTGTGCCAGTGTCCATCTTTCCCTGTGTGTGACCCTGGCAGGTGCTGAACACACACCCCTTTTTTAAAAACAAAAACAAACCAAGTCCACAATACTACCTGCACATGCTTGGGAGTAAGCTCATTGAACTTGTTGGGAACTTACTTTGAGTAAACAGGCATATAAGGTACCTATGGAAAGAAGAGAAAAGGTATGTTTAAATAAATAACTTCCATTGTCCTCTAATTCTCCCTTCATCCATAGCAATTTCTTGCTTACAAGTCCTTGATCTTCAGTAAATCTCCTCACCCTGCTTAAGAATAGCCAAGAAATGGAGGGGTCTGTTTAGCAAAGCCCTGGCTCACAAGTTTTATTATTCTTCCTCAAAATGTACTTCAGTAAACCTAATCAGGCTTAAAATAGCTTTGTCAGATTGTTTATGGGCTAGCTAATTGCATTTCCTTCTCAGCCAGGTGTGTGTAGTGTTAAACACACAGTTCTTACATGCATGTAACACTTGTTGACACCTGCACACTGGCATGGCCCAGCTCTCTTCTTTCGTACAAATGGGAATCCATGAGATGTACTGAAATCAAGCAAATAGGTATTTTCTCAATTAACAAAGTGGTGCAGGGTGTTTAACAATCTGTCTTCTTATAAGAAATACTTATAGTATCTTTTACATATAGTGTGTATTCTCTTTGTTCTAAGATTTGCTCAAGGTATTTTAAATAGGGGCATCTTATTTTTATTCTCAAGTGGTTTTATGAGGTAGGTTAGGTTGAGAGATGTATAATAACTTCATAATTCACTGCAAATGTGGAACAGAACTAAGGAAGAAAAGATGTTGCTTAGCAACTCTAAGAAAGTAGTCAAATGGGTTCAAGAAGTTACCATGGTCTGCTTGGAGCAAAACTCAGGAATAACTGACACCAAACTGAAGCGTCATCTGGGACATGTATGGGTTTATCATTCTTTTCAAGGAACATGGTGTAAAATAAAAGAAATTTAAAGTTGATGTTTTATAATGGACTGCATGGTAATGGGAGCTGTCAGTGCAATGAGTTCCTGCGCTTCCAAAGTTTCCATAACTCCACTGACTTAAATAAGTCTGCAATGGGTACCAAAACACAGCCACCAGGGTTGTTTTCCTTTCCCACAGTAGTGACAAGACACACTGCACAGACAGCTGGGACTCGCATCCCCCTGCTAACAAATGATCATCCCCAAAACTCCCGTGGCACACCTGCAGGCCATCCGCAGCACACCAGCGTGCCACAGCATAATGGTTGAAAATGACTGGTTTAAAGGAACAGGGTGTGTTGTTTGCCGGCATGGCTGAAGCAGAGAAATGTTTATTGGAAAAAGGGGAAAGTTTCAGAAAAATTAGAATGCATTCAGTATAGTGCACCCAGAATTTGGATGTTCCTTGAATAATCTGATTGACTTTACTCTCAAAAGCCAAAATGTATATCAAGAAAAGGCTGTGTGTTTGATTGCATTTCAGGAGGCTGGTATTTTCTTTATTTTTATTAGTTTTGTAACTTTTGATATATTAACATACCTGCATTTGTTAGCTGTATTTAGCTGTAGCAGCCAGCCTGACATGGAGGCTCTGGATCCAGTGGATCAAAGCTCCACTAGTCCCACCTCCATTCCATCCCACTTCCTCCCCTTGCATGCCTCCTCCTTGCCCTCTCCCCGCCCTACCTCTGCCTCCCTGCTCCCCAGAATGCCTCCTCCCCGCCCCTCCCCCGCCTCCACATATCTCTCCGCTGCTTGGGAGCCTGCACAACTGCTGAGCAGCAGAGCTCCGGCACTTGCCCGTCGCCAGCCAGCACTGGGCTACCACCGGCAGTGAACTGGCACACAAAGCTTAGGATTGGTCCCATATTTTTCAGTAGGCTAGACTCTTCTATCATAAATTAATTTTTAAAAAATTCTATGAATATGTAAATATGTATTACTATGTCTATTAAAAACAAAACATAAGGTAAGTGTTGGATGAAGATATTGAAACCTCCACAGATTCGAGATTTAAAAGCACATTTTAGTCAACTGACGTGACATCCTTCTAGTGATTAGCTCAGTTGATATGGAATATTTGCGAATATATCAACTACTCAGTGGAAAAAGCAGTACTATCAAATTGTTGGTAACTATTAAATAGGAGGTATGCATGTTAATGTGTGTGTGAGAAACCCCAGAAGGAAGGGACACAGACAATGCATTTTGCATGCATCTGCAAATTTATAGTTATTTATTTATTTATTAGATTTGTATTCCGCCTTTCTCCCGGAAGGGCACCCAAGGCAGCTAACAATCAAATTAAAATACAAGGCAACAGATAAACATTAAAAATACAAAACACTTAAAACAATTAAAACAAGATAAAATACATAGCAGCAGATTGAAAGCACGTAGTAAAAATTTATATGTTTCTCCACTTGTGTGACCATTATTTGAGATATTCCTCCCACCCACCCCCACCTTACACACACATTCAATGAATGTGTAATGGCGAATGAGAGTGTGCCAGCTGTTACATAATCAATATTTTATTTCTGTTTTTTCTGCATTATTCAAGGCATGCTGGTGACAAAAATTTAAACATCTGTACTTGATGCTAGGTGTCTTCCTGGAGAGTAAAGGACCAAAGGACCAAACAACTAATATGGCTGTACGATGATTCCGCTACTTCTTGTCTGACAGGTCCCAGAAGGTGATGCTGGGAGACACCTATTCGTTGCCCTGGCCCTTACAGTTTGGGGTGTTGCAGGGATGCTGCATCCTATCCCCCATGCCTTTTAACATCTACATGAAACCGCTGGGGGAGATCATCTAGGAATTTGGAGTGAGGTGTCACCGATATGCTGATGACAATGAACTCTCCTTGCCCTCCCGCTTTGAGGAAGCTGTGGAAGTCTGGGGCACTGTCTGGATGTGATTGGGGACTGGATGAAAGCCAATAGGTTGAAAGTGAATCCTGATTCTGAATATCTCTCTCTTATCTGCTGACAAATGTGCATGCATGTGTATGTAAGTGTAAAAGGCTTTTTCTACTTTTTACCCTTTTTTCGGAGGCCTGAAATCAGCCTTGGGCCTCTAGTGCCAAAGAAATACACTTGACCAATTCAGAAGCCCTCTGGAGGGCATATGGCATTGGTCAAGAGAGTTTGTTTGGTGGGAAAGACTAGCTCCTGTGCTTCAAGTGGGTGAAATGCTTTCATGACCTATTCTTAGGCTCATCCCTTTTGCCTGTAGCCCTCAATTCAAGCTACAGAGAGCCAGGGATGGGCAATTTGATTCGTAAGACTCAGAATCTAGTCACCATAAACTCATTTCCCAGACTCCTGCAGACTCAAGACACTTGTGTTTTGAAACTGAAAGTGACTCGAGACTTGGGAGTTTTTCTCGAGAATAAGTGGTTGCTGGGGTTCGTAAAGAACTGATTGGTGCTTTCTGCACTGCTGCACTCACTCAAAGAACAGCAGAACTTTTGTTTACTGATGGGATGGGAGCATCAGGGGAGTTTTAAATGAGAACTCGGATGCATACGCACATCGCCAGCAACTCCGTTTTTTTCTGCGAAGCTGCGCCTGACTTGTTTATTGAAAAGACTCTGACTCAAGTCAAACAGAGTCCCAAAATGGTTCTGGCCAGGTCCCAATGACTGCCCGTGCATGAGTCAGGTCAGAGAAGGGTGAGGACTCAAGTCTTGCTGCTGTGGATCAGCACATCTCTGCAGGGAACCATTTTCAGCTTCAGCCTTTAGCTGAGTTCTGAACCTTTTGTAACCTGGCCCCTTTCCTCCCCTCCCCCCATATCCCAAAATATTCTTTCTTCTCCTTCTTGTTCCACTAAGAAGCCCAATTCATCTCTTTTCTTCCCTTCTCACCCCCCTACGTTTCCCCCCATTTCATTCTGCCACTTCTCATTCCAAAACATTTTGTTCTTCTCCCATCACCTTCTCTCTTCTCCTTCCACCAGCTTTCCTTAGGGCTCCATTGTGAGTGACAGAAGTACTCTTATGTAGTTTAGGAGTGAGTGTGTTAGTATAGTGAGTGTGTGAGTTCAACCCTCTGTGTTCTTGAATACTTTTCCGTACATTTTGATGCAGTTAACTTTGTCTCCATCATCTTTTCATGCCGATTTGCATAGTGTCATTGGCCAATTGATGGGGTCCCTGTGTTATTTGTGTTTTTAAAAGCACTACCAGTAACGCAGCAAGCTATAAATCCTGCATTAGCTGGTCATGGCTCCAGGAACCCCTGAGCTTAGCAATGTCTGCAAAAAGCAGGATGGAATGTGCAGTGGGTTCTTGGTATGATCTTGAATATTGACCAGGCAGAGTTTAAAACTGTGTGGAAGAACTGTCTGTGACTTTGCAAATTTAGTGTTGCCTTTTTCAGATGCAACACATTAGTGTGTGTGTGGGGGGGGGGAGGGAGGTGGTTCATGCCTAGCTAGTGCACTCCCATTGTTCCCTCATGCGTTTTCTGAACAGATGGAGCCGCAGGGTCTGAATAAGACTACAGTGGATTAGCCATAGCTAACTGGACTGTCTCACATCTTGATGAATTTGGAATTGTAACTCCTTTCCCCACCCTGCAAAAAAAGAATACAAAAGAGTTTATCCCATTTCCCATTTATTATTATTATTATTATTATTATTATTATTATTATTATTATTATTATTATTATTATTATTATTATTATTATTAACAACAGTATTTATATACCGCTTTTCAACAAAAAGTTCACAAAGCGGTTTACAGAGAAAAATCAAATTAATGGCTCCCTGTCCCAAGAGGGCTCACAATCTGAAAAGATGCAAAAGAACACCAGCAGACAGCCACTAGAACAGACACTGCTGGGGTGAGGAGGGCCAGTTACTCTCCCCCTGCTAAATAAAAGAGGAGCACCCAACTTGAAAAAGTGCCTCCAACTCAGTTAGCAGGGGTTCAGTTAGCAGGCCTGCAATTTTCTCTTTATTAATCAGAAGCCCATTTTTGAACACCTTTTATATAAATGCACTTTATAGCTGAGCTTTTTTTTTGCTTTTTTTTTTTTTTTTTTTTTTTTTAAGAACGTAAGCTATTTCTTAGGCATGCACTTACATTACTAGAAGTACTATAGTGGACCAGTGATATTTTAGAGGTATAATTCCAGAGTGTCAATTTAGTAGAAAAGACTTATTTCGTCTGTAAGGTCATATGTAATAATATGGAAAGGAAGAATGCCTGCATCTTTGAGTGTAAACGTACAGTATTCAGAAAAGTTCCAAATGTAATTATTTGTTTTTTAAAAAGTTTCTTTTCTTGCTTGTTACTCATTGCCCTCACAGCACAATTCAGTTCTTGTTCTTCGTGAGTCCAGGACTAATTCATACAAACAGCAGATACATATCAATATTTCACAGATGGTACCACTCCACGGGGCTGGCCCATCCATGCCAACTGACAGCTCCTGCACTGTAAAAGGCAGGCCAGCTGGCCTGCACTGTATTCAGCACAGGGTTTGAGGTGGATCCTGCGCAACTCAGGGTAAGGGAATTTATTTCCCCTCACCCGCTGTCAAGAGGTAGCCACCTCAATGGGACTACTTGGATCTGTACCAGCAAAATAGCTGGCGCAAATCCAAGCAGCCTGGTGTAATGCCAGGCTGCTCAGGAGATGAGTTAGGATCTGGCCTAAGTGCTGGAGGCCAGTCCCACTCCCCTCCCAGGTCTGGCTCACCTCCGGCCTGCCCACAGCCTGCCCTCCTCCCCACACCCCTATTCTGCTCTCCCCAACCCCCTGTGTTGGCCTCCTCAGGCTGGCGCTTACTCACCTGGTCCAGGGTTGGATGTGGCCTTCAGTGTGCTGGTTCATCCGGCTCTTGAGTCATCACAGGTGTGCCTTATGCCATGTTTGCTACAGTCCTGGGCCAGCACAAGGGATTTGCGCCAGCCCAAAGAGCGCTCTGGATTGTGCTCTGAGACAGTTGATCTCAGACAGCAGATTGATGAGGGTTCCCACTATCCACTTACTCACCTCCATTGCTCCCTCTTCCTGCTTCTTGGATAGGAAAAGAAAGTGTGAGGGAGAGGCTAGAGCTCTTTCTCTTTCACTCCACCTCCCTCTTTCTTTTCCAATCCAGGGAGCTCTAGGAGCAGAGACTGGCATCACTGGGTAATGCCAGAACTGAGGAGTTCTCAGACCACAGCCCTTGGAAACCCCCCTACCCACTTTCCTTTTTTTCTGTGATTATCTTCTTGCAGCAGCAATAGAATGTATATACAAAAGTAAGGGCTACTCTTGCAAAAGATGCTCCCCCTCACTTCTTTGCTTGTAGAAGGTTAATTGGGGGGGGAGAGAATATGGGCTAACTCACAACAAAGTCAGGCAGCCCAATCCTAACCCGTGCTGGAATGGGGAGGCCAGCTAGCCTGCCCAGTATCCAGAGGGGGATTGGGGCGGCTAGCTGCTCAGCTCATGGCAAGGGGAAGTCAGCCCCCTTACCCTAGGTAATACTCCAGCAGCACCAATGAGGCTACTTGGATCTGCACCACCTAAAGAGGTGACACAGATGTGAGCTGCCTGGAGCTGCTCCAGGTCATCCGGGACTGGGGTTAGGATCTGGCACAAGTGCCAGATTGTGGCCCCACCACCCACTTGGCCATGACCCACCCTCCCCCCAGCCCAGAATGCCTCCTTCTCGCCCTCCTTGAACCCCCTCACCGGCACTTTCGCAACACCTCTGGACTGACCATCTGAGGGTCGGGATTGCACCCTAACTTAGGGGGCAATCCTAACCAACTTTTGAGCACTGAGGTAAGGGCAATGTATCTCTGAGGTAAGGGAACAAGCATTCCCTTACCTTGAGGAGGCTTCTGTGACTGCCACCCAAGTGCAGGATGCAGCTCATGCCCCATTGGGACAGTTACTTCAGTGCTGGAAAGTTGGTTAGGATTTGGGCCTTAATAATAATAATAATAATAATAATAATAATAATAATAAATAATTAATACAGGTATTTATATACCGCCTTTCTTGGTCTTTATTCAAGACTTTATTCAAGGCAGTTTACATAGGCAGGCTAATTTAAATCCCAGGAGGGATTTTTACGATTGAAAGAAGACTCTATCTTTCAAGAGCCACAACAAATTCAGATGTTTCGTTCTGATCTGGCCTCCATCCTTGGCCTTAGTTTATTAGCTGAGCCAATATTCAAAACGGTTCTGGCTTGGGATCAAAATGGAAGGGAATCTGAAAGCCCACCCACTTTCCAAGTTTAGCAGCATCCGTGGTCCTGGCAGGCAGTAGAAACAACAGATTTATTGAGCAGGTGGAATGCTATCTTTGGGTGAGTGGGTCAGAAATTGTACAGGCTTCACTGTTATAGCTAGAATTTAAATTTTATGAATGGTTCACAAGGTCAATTATGATGTATAAGTATGCATGTATAAACCGAAGTCAAAATCTGTCTTGAATTAAGATCCTGAAACTTTCTGTTCTGTAATCCTGTAATTGCCAGAATGAAAAATTTAAAAAAAACAAAACAAAAACACATGCATATGAAGTTGTTCTAAGCTGACACAGAATGACCTATTTGGAGCCAACAAATAGATCTGAAGTGTAACAAAGGCAAATTCTTGCTGACATTTGAAGCACAATATCTGCAGTTCCTGATGTGTGCTTGATAGGTCATGTCAACAAGGGATACACAAAATTATGTAGGCATTTTTTCTTTTTCTTTTATTATCTAGAATGCTTCCTTTTGTAAACATTATGTACAACTGGGAATAATTTGGCCCAAGAAGTATCATACTTAGCAAAGTATCTGGCTGCAATATCATATTTTAGAAAGCCAAAACAAAGCACACCTTGATTGCATTGCTTTTACTACATCTAATAGTTTCAATTAGGAGTATAATCTGTCCCTGAAGTGTACTTCAGTGTATTTTTTCCAAAACACCCAGTTTGAATCTGCTAAAATATATTTGATGATATCCCCATTATTGATGTGTATTTCCAAATTAATAATTGACAACTTGCTTTAGTGTGAAATGCAACAATATACTGTGATGGAAAATTTGATGCACAGTTAAAACAGGCTTCATTATATCATCATTTCAAGTTGGTATAATTGCTATTAAGAGCAGTCTCAGTGGTGGGCCTCCAATTCATTTGATGGGGCAAATGCCCCAGGTACAGAGCCTTGCGCACCCTTAGGACCCTGTGGAAGCCTCTCTGAGGCTCCCGACAGGGTTGGAAACTGTACTCCTGGTTTTCCGGAAGCACAGTTTAAAGTGTTGTGGAACCTCAGAGAGGCTTCCCTGAAGTGTCCTGAAGTCGCGCGAGTCTTTGTCATGCTCCAGGTAACTGGTTGGGGGTGGCAGTTTTGTACGCAAGGGATGAGGACATGCCAAGGGAGGGTGCCATCGCAGACGTTTACCCCGGGTGCAGGGCTGGGGAGGTCCATCACTGTTGAGCCTGCAAGCCCTCAGTTCAGAGGAAGGCCATGGCTCACAGGCAGCATACACGCTTCGCATGTAGAAGGCCCCAGTTTCAATCTCTGGCATCTTTAGGCAGTGCAGAGGCACCTTTCAAAAGGACAGACAAAAGAAAACATTTCTTTATTCAGCGTGTAGTCTGTGGAACTCCTTGCCACAGAATGTTGTAATGGCATCTGGCCTGGATGCCTTTATAAGGGGATTGGACCAATTTCTGGAGGAAAAATCCATCACGGGTTACAAGCCATGATGTGTATGGGCAACCTCCCATTTAGAAATGGGCTATGTCAGAATGCCAGATGCAAGGGAGGGCACCAGGATGCAGGTCTCTTGTTGTCTTGTGTGCTTCCTGGGGCATTTGGTAGGCAACTGTGAGATATAGGTAGCTGGACCAGATGGGCCTATGACCTGATCCAGCAGGGCTGTTCTTATGTTCTTACCTTGAAGAATCACTGTCAGTCTCTATTAACAGTACTGACCTAGATGATCCAATTATCTCATCTGATGTAAAACTGATTCTTATGATTGCTTGGTTTTTCTAGTATTTAAATAATCTTGTATCTTGCTGCCTGCAGGCATGTGTGTCAAGATGCCTTATGGTGTCATGGCACACTTACAGGGGCACTGCAGGATGTCCCTGGTGGCCCTTTGTATCTGTGCCCCTGGGCACTAAGATCCAAGATGGTGGCACCCAAATCTCTCCCTTGACTTTCTTCCATGTATATTAATAGTTGGGGAAAAGTCAATGCTGCAGCTTATATTTGGGGACAATATTGCAATGAGAGTAAACCGACCCTTCATTCCTGAACTTGAATAGCTTTACCCCAACTAACTAACTAATAGTGATCTGTCTGTTCCTCTCATGAGTGTTCCTAATCTGGCTCTGGGCCAATGACAATTATAGCTTATCAATATAACCCCTCAGGGGATTGATAAAGATCTGGATTTTACCATCCCCCAGCAAGCTGAGCTGACTTTGCAATGCATGGACAAAGGTTCCCAGCCAGTATTCCTTTCTCAACATCTCCAAGCTGAGCTAGTTTTAGGAGCAGGTCTGCACCCACTTTGTCCACTCCACTTCCTCAGATACACTCTTGAATTGTGCCTATTTTTCATTGAAAAGTTGTTGAGACTTATATAGACACAAAGAAGCTAACTGGGATTTATTTCAGCTTTACAGCCAAGATCGCTTGCTAATTGGTTGCAATGTGTTTAATATTGGCAGGCTACCAGATATCTCCCCAGCAATTGTTGCATAACATGGCTGGACTGAGGCCCCAAACATCAAAATTTGAAAGGGAAACAGTGCCACATGCAGTTACAATAGATTTGTCCCAGGGTAATCTGTGGCTAAGCATTTAATTGCCTGGCAGACTCACACAGCAGTTCATGCAGAGTGCTTGGATTGCAAATGTAGATAAACTCCAAACTGACTTAGGGCTCAATCCCCCGTTGGGCTGGTGGACAGGTAAGCCCATGCCAACTGTGTCAGGCCGGTGCGGGAGCTTGGGGAGGGCGGGCGAAGGGTGGGATACATTTCGGGGTGGGGGAGGGTGGGCAGCAGCAACAGGTGAGGGTTGAGCAGGGGACGAATCCTAGCCCCACTCCTGGGTGGCCCGGAGCAGCTCTGGCCTGCTCAGAGTTGCGCCACCTCCTGAGGTGGCACAGATCCATGTAGTCCCATTGGAGATGCTGCAGCTTTACCCAGAATTCCCCTTGCCCCTTTCTGAGCCGCAACCCCATCCCCACTGCTACCTTCTCCAGTGGGTACAGCAGGGACTGTCAGTAGTAAATGAGCGCTGCAAATTTCTGCGGCAGTGCTTGGAAAATGGTTGAAAAACCCAGAAAGCTCTTTTCCACTGTCGTGAATGCCTCCGCCTGATATCCCAATCCACAATAGAATTGGGCTGAATGTCATTTTTCAATGTCATTTTTAAAATTTTGTGATATTAAAAATTATATATATTATCTCTATATTAGATAACTTAAAATGACAGAGGTTACCACTAACTGCCTTCCCAAGTTTTCTGGCTGACACACAAAGCAGGCACAGAAACATAATGAACATTTGACATCCCCGAGAGTAAAATGATGTTCCTACCAGCTTGATTCATTCAGTGAACTAATTTCATTCCTTCCTGGGGCACAGCTTTTAGTCAATTGCTTAGATTAATACATTTTAAAATGTCTGAAAAAAGTACTCCTAATTATTTGGGAAGCAGATGTAAAATGACTGAATTCATAATTTTTATTACAGGAATTAAAACAACAAAGCAAAAATTTGTGGATTGGTCCATCCATGAAGTGGGGTTGCATCAGCAGTGGATGGCAAGGGGGCACAGGATTTGAGGCAGTCTCTTTAAATAAAATGGGAAGTCCCACGTGTCCTGGTTTGTGAGAAACCATGTGACAGAGCATAGTAAGAGTCTTTTTAGCAGACCTCAGCACTAGCGAATCTGGGTTGGCATGGTATCGGGTGGCATCTACAATCACCTGTCCTCGTTGTGGATGGTGGGAATAGATGTTTGAGTCAATCCCTTTTTCCTGTAATACAGAAGAAAGTGTTTCATGCCAGTTCTTGCCTTCACAAAACACCCCTTGAAGTTAAGCCAGCTAAATAGCTGGTGTAGATCAGAGGATACCCATTGGCAGTCAGATGGCCTATGGACAGGTAATATTTTTGCTGATCTCTCCCAGGCCACCTGGTTGTCCCTTCATCATAGGATGCAGCATATGCTCTGGCAGTGCAGCTGCATCATGTAAACTGGAGGATTGGGGCACTATGTACTGCATGCAGCAAGTCAGATAAGACCAGATGGCCTGTGAGAGTTGAGTAAAAATATATTTTGCTTGCCTCTCCATAGACCGCCTGGTCTGCTTTGGGTCTTCTCAGACCTATGCCAGCTTTTTGCTTGCATATGTCTGAGGAGACTCCTGGGGTTGGATCCAGGCCATGAAGAGGGGATAAGGATCTTGGTCTGCACAGCTGCCACCAAGAGCCTTGTGTCCCTGGCCCAGGTTATTCCTTGCTCTCATGCACCACTTCCCCCTCCACCAACCTACTTGCTCCAGCAGAGGTTCTGTGGCCTGGCACTACTGAAGCGGGGCTTACCAGCTCTTGCACTGTTGGCAGTGAGCTGCAGAACAATGGTATAGCTACATGAGCCAGCAGTCCCAGTTTTACACTGGGAGATCGCAAGATCTGCCAGTTTAAGACTAGCATAGCATTAGGCCATTACCCCAGGTAACTGTATACAATCTGAGCCTAAAGTGCTGCTCACGCATTAAAACTATATCTGAGTACATCTGGGTACAGTCATTTTCTGTGCACATAAAGGTACATGTACATTCACATGTAGATACAATATGTTTACCTTGTAAATACATTGTTAATCTGTAGAAATAAACCAAGTTACAGTTGTTCATGTGGAAATGCATGACTGGCTACAGTAATTCTCTACTAGTAACAGCATACACTTAATGGATCAAAGCAAGCATTTAAAGTTGTGATTTCTTGTTTGGCATTCGTGGTATTCTTGACATTTTTGAAGAATTTATAAGAACAATGATCTATAAAGTGCTTTCAGAGTGTGAAAACAGTGGACTTTTAAGGACAGTAACATCTGTGGTGCTAGAGAAGAAATGCAGGAATCAACGTTCAGTTAATGAAACAGCAGGACAAAAGACTGATCATGGAGGAAAAGTATTGCAGATCCCACTCTCTGCACTCTCTGCATAGCTGTCTGTGTATCTGTATTGCAACAGCTTTTAGAGAGGTTTGAAGAAAGAATTAAGAGAAAGATGGAAGCAAAAATTGAAGGAATGCCACAAAAACTTTAAAACATCTGTGCTGAGTTGAAGAAAGACTCAGAAATGTCATCAGAAGAAAAGCAGAAGGAATGAAGTACAGAACAGAAGGAAGTACAAGAAACAGAGGAAGACGAGGGCAGAAATTGAGCAAAAAAATATTGGTCTGCAGTGAGATGTCTGTGAGAGAAGGAAAGAGGAGAATCAAGTTGGACTAGACCCGCTGGTGAAGGAAAAGGAGAAGACACGCAGAATTATGGCAGGAAGAGTTAGAATATTAGTGAAATTAGTAGCACATATACAGAAAGAATGATAAGTTGGCATGAATAGGAGATACAGAGATAAAAAATGGAATGTTAAGGAGCTGGTAAGGGGTAGATACTGTTGGATCTTGTATGGAAAGGAGTTGGTTAAAGCATATGAGTTACTAGGTAAAACATATGAGGTGGAATACAATAATGGAATATGAGGTGGAATACAATAATGGAATAAGAAGAAATTAATTGACAAAAAGGGTGAATTAATTACTAAATGCATGTTTCAGAGACAATTGTTTTTAAGTAATGTGATTTTAAGTAAATTACTAGGGAAATGTAAAAAAAACCTTTCATAATATGAGGTCTGAAATATAAAAAAATATATTTTAATTTGAGTTTTGAAATTTAAAACAAACAAGAGGAGGACCCTTATGATATATTGTAGATGTATGTGGAAGTATTTTTTTTTTTTGAAGGCAAGGGGCAAAAGAGTGGCAGTGTATGGAATAAAAGTGGTAATACAAATGGAGTAGTTAATGCAGATGGACAGTATTACAGGGGGCAAAGAGAATGAAGGTCAGTATTACAGGGGGTAAAGAGGAGGAATTTTCTAGGTAGTCACTGCAAATATTTAAAATAAATTACTGCAGATACTGACATGGGATTTTTCAAATTATGCAGGTGCCTTTATTGACTGGAAGCCTATTCAGTCCCCTTTCAATTGCCAAGTTTTTAAGACAAGCTGTTCAAACCTTCTCTAATTTCCTTCACAAGGGCTTAGGCACATGCTTGTTTTTTCTGAATGAATACTGGAACTGTACATCTGGGCTGTAGATCTATGCCCAAGTTCATGAAATACAGGCAGAGAATACGTACTATATTACTAATCTTGATGGCTAGTAATGCATGGCTGCAATTTTTGATGCTTCAAGTTGAATATTGTAGCAACGCAAATGTACAAGTATGTCTAATCAACTCACCTAGGCTCAGATAGATATATGATATAGATGATATGTTATCATTAACATGTTGGCATCCTTCAGTCTCGGAAGACTATGGTATCGCGCTCTGAATGGTGGTTCTGGAACAGAATGTCCTCTCCAGTGCGCGAAGCCTGGGTAAAGTAGATTTGGAGGATGGACTGTTTCCCATATATCCCCTGGGGGCTGGGGACAAGAATAGGCCCTCAGTTTGGCTGTACTTGTCATAAGAGGCGACTAAACAGCCACCGGGTAGGTGGGACCCAGGTCAGCCTGGGAAGGCAGCTCATCTGAGAGAAGGAAAACTCTGATCCCAAACCTCCACTGCCTTGTGGCTACATCCAGTTAGGGAAAAGGTTTCAGGAGTCAACCTCGAGGCAAAATCCGGAGCCGGAGTCCCTGAGGCAGTTCATGGCTGAACACAGTCACGTTCTGGCAACTCCTGTGACGTCGCTGGAACCAACCGTATTGGCCTCTGCCTTTCCATTGGACCATTTCAGTGACGTGGAGAGGGGGGATTTGCTGCATGGGTAACAGTCTATCCTCCATATCTACTTTACCCAGGCTTCGCACAGTGGAGAGGACACTCTGTTCCAGAACCACCATTCAGAGCGCTATACTATAGTCTTCCGAGACTGAAGGATGCCAACATCATGTGGAAGTAGTGCATGTACAAGTTGACTAGGAAAAATGGGAAATAGGTGTGAGCAGGAGATACAGAGCAAATAAAAAATGGAGTGTTAAAAAACTGGTAAGGGGAGAGATATAGTTGGATCTTGTACAGAAAGGAGCTGGTTAAAGTATATAAGCCCCTGGGGCCTGGGGGATAAGAATAGGCCCTCAGTTTGGCTGTACTTGTCATAAGAGGTGACTAAACAGCCACCGGGTAGATGGGACTCGTCAGCCTGGGAAGGCAGCTCATCTGAGAGAGAGAGAGAGAGAGAGAGAGAGAGAGAAGGAAAACTCTGATCACAAACCTCCACTACCTTGTGGCTACATCCAGTTATGGAAAAGGCCTTCAGGAGTCAACCTCGAGGCAAAATCCGGAGCTGGAGAAGTGGAAGAAAGTCCCCATCTCCCGAGGTGCCTCCCGCAGTAGCCTGGGGTGTGCAGGATCCAGCAGCAGCCATTCTTGGTACTGCCAAGGCTGGGCACTTTGGGCAGCTCAGGATTGGGCTGTGTGTGTTTTTCACTATTTATATATTTATTTATTTAGAGCCCAAACCTGTGCTTGGCGGCACGACTCCAAGCCCAGTGCTAGCCCAGCACCAAGCTGCAGAACGGTAGGCGGGGATGGTGACAGGGCGGGAAAGAGGCATTCCAGGGAGGGGGGAGGCTGGTGGGGGGCGGAGAGAGGGCGGGCGGGAGGCATGCCAGGGGGAGGGAGGAGGATCCATGGAGCTCCACTCCGCAGGATCCAGGGCGCTCGTGTAGGGCTCTGTGCCCTACACGAGCGCCTTTTCCTTACTGCTGACCTTTTGGTCAGTGGTAAAGTGGGTAGCCCCATTGCGGGGCTGCTTACCTTACTTGGGGGAAGGGGACGAATGTCCCCTTCTCCCAAGGTGCCTACATAAGGCGCCTACATAAGCATGTTTACTCCCAACCTTACTCCCAAAAGGGAGGTGATAGCGTGGGAAGCTCTGGATTTGGCAGCATGCTAACCTTTTGGGAGCCCACAATGGGGCTACTCACTTTACCAAAATGTTGGGAGTAAACATGCTTATGTAGGGGGCCGAGCCCTCCACAAGCGCCTTGGATCCTGTGGAGTGGAGCTCAGCAGACCCGCCTCCCTCCCTCCCCTGGCACACCTCCAGCCTACCCCCTTCCCACGTCATGCCTCCCCCCACCCTCTCACTCCCCCCGCTGGCCTTCCCCCTCCCTGGAACACCTCCTCTCCTGCCCCCACCCCCACTCCTCTTACCATGCCGCAATTTGGTGGTCTGGGAGACTGCCGAGCTGCGGAGGCTGGGCGGGACTGCCCCGCATTAGCCCAGCACCGGCTGGCACTGGGCTCGCACAGGCTGGAACCCGGCAGTGAGGCTCGCAAATGTGCCCTACAGCACATTTGCAACAGTCTGCCGTGGCACAGAGCCGCAGCACAGAGATCAGGTTTGGGCTCACATACTCTCTCTCTCTCTTGCCCTCCCACCCCCTCCTATCCCTGCCAGAAGCACCAAGTCTTCTTCCCTCCTGTGCACAGGAAAAGTTTACAAAGCCAGAAAATGGCTTGCACTCATGCCCAATCTGATGCCTGACCTCTGCAACAGCCTTGGAGGACCTCGCAATGGGCATGCTTGCTGCCACTCAGCTCACAGGGAAAACATGGAGGACTCTGAAGCTGTCTGAAGTTTTGCTCGGCCTGCTTCATGTTCTCCTCTCCCAAGCCTGGCTGTGTTGCATGACTATTAGGGGATGGCTACTATTGGACCTAAGGTGGGTTGCTAGGCAACAGGAGCCTGAGCTCTTTGGAGAAGACTGCCTGTGGAGAGGGGCTCAGTTCTTAGGAAGAAAAAGGTAAAATAGAGGACAAAAAAAAAACTTTTCCCAGACTGCCAGGCAAGAGGCTGAAAACCTGGGCATAGCCAGGAAAATCCAGGCGTCTGGTTACCCTGACGTGTGAACATCTATCCTGGTGGACCCAGCTAACTTAGCTAGGTGGACCTAGCTAGCTAAGGGCAAAACCACCTTGCCACCAACCTATGGTTTTGGTGTCCCAAGTTTTTCAATGCCAACCCCTGGAAAGGGGGTCAAGGAAGCTAAATTGCTCTGCCTATCCCAAGTCAGGCAGCCTTTGAGATGGAAATTGCAATTCAACTCTGAGGGATCACTAGCCTGCATCCCCAAGCCAGGAAGCCTCTTGAGATTGCTTCTGGGTTTTCCTGTGGCTTGCATGTACCAAAGGCTAGACACCAAATCCGTACTCCTACTCCTTGGCCTGATTGTACCTGCCAGCTGTGGCTACCCTGGCTAAAACCCACCTTAAGGAAAGTCTGAGGTAAGTGTTTTAAAAAGAAAAAAACTTCATTCTGATAACTAACCAAGAGTGAAGCAAAAAATCCCTATCTGCCCCCTTAATGGTGTCCAGTTAATTTCACTCCCCAATAGTTGAATAGGTTGGGTCACTCACAGCCTCAGAATGCTGAGGGTGGAGGTCACATGCTTAGCATGCTAAGTTGTTGTTGTTGTTGTTGTTGTTAACAGTATTTATATACCGCTTTTCAACTAAAAGTTCACAAAGCGGTTTACAGAGAAAAATCAAATAACTAAATGGCTCCCTGTCCCAAAAGGGCTCACAATCTAAAAAGATGCAAATAAATACCAGCAGACAGCCACTAGAACAGACAGTGCTGGGGGTGAGGTGGGTCAGTTACTCTCCCCCTGCTAAAAAAAGGAGCACCCACTTGAAAAAGTGCCTCTTACCCAATTAGCAGGGGTTATGTAGCATGCTAAATTTAATGCTTCAATATTGTTTCAGTAAGTGTATTGATTCTGCCAAATGTTTACTGCTCATTATACCCAGTGTGTCTTGAAAAATATCTGAATTGGTGCATTTCTATAATGTTGCGTTCCATTAGATGTTACAGTGTAAAATCCATATATGCAAATCTATCTCCATTTTAATGTCTTAAATCTTGTTTAATGTATTTATTAAATTGTCACATTTAACACCTTCATTCTCTTGTATGCCCATTTATTTCAAATCTAAAGGTCTAGCTTTACCAATAGCATATTAATTCATAATAGGTCAAAAACTTAGGGCACAATCCATCCTAAGGTTAATCTCTCTGGCAGAGCAATCCTATACATGTGTGTTCCAAAGTATGTCCCAGTTTGTTCATTCGAGCTTGTTCTCAGGTAATTGTGTTTAGAATTGTAGCCTGAATTCTGTTGATTTTCAGTGGGAGAGATTGAAAGCATTAGGGATGCAGGAGTCTCCCCTGGCTTCACCTGAAAGGCACCAAGGAAAACAAACAAAACCGCTTTGTGAACTTTTAGTTGAAAAGCGGTATATAAATACTGTTGATTGTTGATTGATTGAACATGTACAAATGCTCACCGTCTTGGCAATGATTGGATAAAGTGCTGACAAGGCAGCCAAAAGAATCCAAACTTTGCCACTTACACTGTCATTCCCTTTCTCGTTCTCATTCTCAGGCACCCAGAAGTTTATCTTGGGCTGGGGACAATGAGATTTGAGAAATCCAAGCTGCCTCTGCCATGGTCATTTCCCTTTCCCCCAGATTTGGGGTACCCAGGGGTAGGGGAAAGCAATGGAGAATCAGCACAGATCAGTTCAGGACAGGGCATCTTTTCCCACCAGGGTTGCATTGAAACCCTGGTGGGAACATGGTTTCAGTAGCCTCTGTGCACCTTTCCCCGTTAGAAGTAGCCCTAGTGCAGTGTCATTTCCCTGCAGGGCCTGTAATTCCAATGAAGCCCTAGCGGAAAAGGATGTTCCGCTGGGGCCGGGACCAACACACATTGCCTAAGTCTTAACAGCACTTCTAGAGCAAAACACAAACAGGGTATGTGTTTTGAGGATGACTTGGGGCTGGGAGAAGGAGAGGTAGCAGAGGCAGCTTGCCAGAAGGAACACAACTCTGTTTGTGCACAAGATTGTGAGAAATTGATTGGGGGGGATTGATTTTCCCCAACTGATGTCTTGTGACATCTCTACATGTGCTTATTAATCATTCATGTGCTTGTTAAGCATTCATATGCTTAACTCTTCCATTTAAATCACTGAGGCTTTAAAGTGCTTAACTTTGGCTGAATTATGCCCATGTGTCAAATGTGAACAGTGAACTTCTGTTTTTTTGTTTAATTGCAGTACGGCATGTCAGAGGTGCAGTCATTGGTCTGTCTTATGTGAAGTTAAATGCATGTGATATTTATTCATTTTCCCACATTCGTGTCCTGCTCTTTCTCCAATGAGCTCAGATTGGTGTTCACGGCTCCTCCCTTATTTTGTTCTCACAGCAACCCTGTGAGGTAGTTTAGGCTGAGAGAGAAAGTGACTGGACTAATGTCTCCCAGTGTCTCCCAGTGTCTAATGTCTTCATGGCTGAGTGGGGATTTGAATCCAGGTCTCCCTAGCCTTAGTCCAGCATAAATACAATGATAATTTACATAATAATGTGATAATACACTCTTCTTTAGGTTAACCAGTTTATGCAAACTGGTTTCAACCAGTTTGTAACCAAAGGTAACAAGCTAACCTTTGTTAGCCCTCTGAGGCAACAAGCATTTTTGTTGTTTTAATGGTAGTACAAAATCAATTTCAGTTCAAATGCACATCTTAACCCTATTCACATTATTTTCAGATCACTTTGTTGCTGGCTGATTCTTTAGTTTTTTGGATTATTTGAATCTTCAGCTTTAGAGGAACTCAACCATTGTCTGGTTTCAGTCTTCAGACAAGGAAAGAGTCCAATGAAAGTTACATGAAAAACTTTTGGACTCCCAAAGACTCCCGTGGGTGGGTTTCTTCTATGTATCTGTCTGAAAACTACATGAATATGGGGGAAAAAAATTTGGATGAAGAAATGGAAACACCACCATAGGAGTGACACTGGAAAGCAGTTTGTTTTCAGTGAGCTTGATCATATTAATGTAACTTGTCCACAACTTGTGACCCACCAAAATAAATGTAGCCCACCAGCCATGCTTTGCAACCCACCAGGAACTCAACAAAGTTTTCAGGAGTTTTGTTGATGTTGTTGTTTAACTTGGCTGAAGTTGCTTTCTGGAAGGCCTCCATAACTTATAGTCTTTGGGTGGTTTGGTGGTGTTGCCCAGTCTTGGGGACTGATGGGCAAGTTCAACTTTAACGCTGTGTGGGGTTAGATGGAAAGAGACACATCAAAGACCAAAGAGGACTTACAAGTCACAAGACTTTCTGTTTATTCACTTGTAAGTGGGTTACACCTGATCCAACATGATCAGTGTGGCACCGAACAAAGGAAGACAGAGGGCACAATCCTAACCAGCAGTTATGCCAGCATAGGCGCCCCTGGAGGGTTGCAAATGTGCCGTAAAGCACGTTTGCACCTCCGTGGGAGGAAGCCGCGTCGGTGCATCGAGATGCGCCAATGCACGGAGGTTGGCAGAGGCCTCCGCAGCAGCTTCCTCCCCACCGCTTGTGCCAGTGCACCCGTGCCGACACAAGCTGCGAAGGTAGGCGTGGGGGGCGGGGAGGACGTGGGAGGGGGCATTTCTGGGGGGGCGGACAATGGGAAGCCCTGGGGGCGGGTGTGTGGGGAGCCGGGGCAAGCGGAGGGAGCAGGGCAGGATGGGGGCAGGACCAGTAGAGTATCCTTTTTCAGGGCACAAAAAGCAGATCAACGTGAATTGCACCTGCATTTGTTCTGTTACCCTGGGGTAAACCCCAGCAGCCGCCATGGCTCCTCGGACCTCTGCCAGCGATATCACTGATGGACACGTGAAGGTGGATTAGGCCTGGGAAGGGGGTAGGATTTTGCAGGTATCTCTGCCACTAAACCTGCCTCCTTCCTGGGCCTGATCCATTTTCCACTCTGCCCCATCTCTTTCCTATTTTGCCCTCCCTCTGCCCCGTTCCACCCCCTTCTCACCTCCCACCTAACCCCTGTGTGATCTACCAGCACTAGTACGCATCCTCTGTCCATCTTTGCATGGATCTGGCCACTCACCACTTGGGGCAGCCAGGCTATGTGCTCTGGCAGTGTCTTGTCTGTGACAGCCAGAAAGCTCATTATGTATGTGGAACGCACATTCCACCAGCTTAATGAGTCCCTAGGATTGGGCAATCAGTTACACAGACTACTGAAGCATACAACTGTTGGAGAAAATTAAAATAGTTTCCTCTTTGGGGGGGGGGGAAGCAGAATAGCACAGCAGAGTAGACCCCCCCCTTTGGGTAGCAGCCCAGGGAACCTCCCTCACCCGGCTGACTGCTAATCAATAAAAAGACAAAGAGGCAATGGTTTGTTAAAGTTGCAGAAAGGAAGTTACTTTCTTACAGTTCCATTGAATGTATATTTACAGCATCTGATTAGGATCAGAGGTTCAGCTATTACTTAGAGATAGCAAGGCCCTGGAGCTGCCTCACCCTGCTTGCCTTGTGCTTAAGATGGCCTGGGCATCAGAGCCCTGGTGTGTGCATCTTGACGTCAAGAGGAAGTGCTCAGAGGAGAAGGGAAGGATAAAGGGTTAGGGCCACACCCCACAAGGATCACAGAGAGAACAGGTAGAAAGGTCAGCGTCACTGGGCCATAGTTTGACCCCTTCTGGACAGCATCCTGCCCCCTCTGGACAGTAGACAGAGTTGCACCAGCTCCAATAACAACAGGTTATGGGTCTAAAACTCTATGCAAGTCTTTTCATGGTTCTATTAGCAGTATATGGCTGATCTGTAGCTGGTTAGGCTAACCATTTCAAGACATTGTCATTGGAAGTCAAATTCATTGCCAAGCCTCAGCTGCTAAGATCAGAAGTTAAATACGGTACAAAACATCCCAGATCGATATATCACACTCCCTGGACTGATGTGCATCAATCAGTATCCACTCTACAGTTTCCTGATATGAACTCCTGGTAGATAATGCAACAATTCTGTGGTTACACACTTTAGAAACTTTTTCAAGTGTATTAAAGATTAGAAAGCCTCAACAAATAACTTTCTCAAGGAACTTGGGAGGGAGCAACTGTATAAATTTGGCAGTGCAGCAGGTACAGAAGGAAATTAAAAATTCAAAAGACTCATTAACTCACATATTAAGAATATAAACTTCAAGTAGCAGCAATTACTTTTAAGCTCGATAAAATAGAAGCACATGTTCAGCCTGGAATCAGCAATAAAGATTAGCGGAAGCTGACAAGCTTGCATGAATGGTTTCCAAGGCAAACACACCCAGCCTTCCCTGCAAGAAGCAGTTGCAGATTTAAAGGCCGGATCTGAGAGATCTAATTTGCATCTTTTACAAACATGTTGTAAAATGAATGTAATGTACAATGAATAAAAGATGTTCAATGTGAAGAAAAAAAGAAAGATTGATGTGGTAAAACGTAAAATGGGACATCCTTAGAAAAGTAATCAAACATCCCTGCAGAAGGTCAAAATTCTTCAGTGACGAAATCAAAAATTTAGCTAGGATAAGATAGAATACAACAGGTTATAAGAAGAGCCAGGATGGTATGTTAAATCTGATGAATACTTTTTCCAGATCTGTGTTTAGACTGGACATTCAATATAACTTCTATTTCTGAGACACACCCTATTGTCCAGATTGGCAAAATATATTTCTACCTGACCAGTTAACATCTTCACAGGTGGCCAAGCTCTCTAGAAAGCTAGCATTGCATACTGGTAAAAGATTCAAAAGTTATATGATGTATTATATGTAAGTTCAGGTAATGGTGGGCAATTGCATATCAAACCTAAAGAGAGATGCAACATTTAACTGTGGAATCAACATTTAACTGTGGAATATCTTCACATGTATATTTCTGGAGAAAAAAAAAATCACTTTAATTTCCACTATGATTGAATGCTGGACAGATCTTTACCACACATTGATTCAAAGGCTAAGGCAACAAATATGGTGACACCCTATAAGCAGCCAGCATAATGAACTCCTGGATGGTTCTTGCTTTTTTTTTTTTTTTTTTTTTAATGGCAGATATGTTTTCATATAGATATGATGGTAATGAGGTGTGTCTTCTTCTGATTTGTAACAACACAGTGAATTCTAGCTAAATCAAATCTGGAGCAGTATCTTCAGACATGAAAGAACAAACCAAGTGGAAGGAGTTCCACTATCATCTTGTGTACATGTTAGAGACTCATTAAAATGTCCTGCATGACAACTGACCAGGTTTGTCTCATCTGGTCAGACAGATGAGGAGGTCTGGTCTAGAGGGTAGAGCCTCCATTTGCCTGAAGATTAACATCCACAAGGTCGCCAGTTCGAGGCCACCGGCACCGTGCGACCTTGAAGCAGCTGGCAAGCTGCAGCTGAGCTGTTCCATCTGCTCGGAGCGTGGGAGGATGGAGGCCAGAATGTTAAACCAGATCGGAGTGTAACAGCTTGAATGTGGTGGTTCTTGAAAGAGAGAACCTTCTTTCAATTTGTAAAAATCCCTGCGTGGATTTAATAAGCCTGCCTATGTAAACCGCCTTGAATAAAGTCTTGAATAAAGACCAAGAAAGGCGGTATATAAATACTGTATATTATTATATATATATTATTATCTCATCTTCTGGACTGATCAGTCCAGGTTCCCACTTCATTCCAGAAACTATGCGAACTCGTTTCTGCAAATTGTAAGGCTTGACCCATTGAAATAAGTCCACACAAAGAACACAACATTCTTCTCATTATTTGTACCTTCATACATAAACAAGACCTTTATTGGCATAGTTAAAGGAGATACCCAACGAACAAACAAACAAACAAAGCAAACAAAAAACAAAGTAAAATAATCATAGTCATCCATTACCCCCTCCCCCCCATTAGTATGTACCTTCATACTAATCAGGTGTGACTGACAGTCAACATCCTTGGGGTGACCAGCTTCCTGACCAGGATGGCTTGACCCCCACTGGAAGGAACCCCATCTTTTTGTGTTTCCGTGTGTCAAGCTCAAAGGTCCTTCTGTTCATCCTATGTATTATGACAAAAGGCATCTTAGTAACGGCGGTGAAGAGCCATAGCCCTTCGCACCCCCTTTATTGGCCGCTCTGGATCATGCCAGACATTTATTTATATTTAATAAAAATATATAAAAATATCTATTTATGTTTTATTTTTGTATTTAAAGTACAATATTTGTATCCTGAGCTTCAGCCAACATGGCTCCCACGGTAGCTAGCTGAAAATCAATCAATGGGAAAATTGTTACAAAAGAAAAGGATATGCGAGGTTATACCTTCACTGACTTCTTGCCCTCCTCCTCCACACAGGGCAGTTGGTGGTTCTATGGATTCTGGGGGCAGGAGGGGTTCATTTGCTTAAAAGTTTCCAGCACATGGTGATGTGGGGGAAGGAGTTTATAATTCAGCATAGGTTAATAGCAACAGCAGCTGAAGTTTTGCACCCACCCAAGTTTCCTCAGTGTTGCTTCTCCCCATCTCTTGTTCTTTTAATAGGCCTCCAAGACTATAAGTAAGCTTCCCTCTACTAAGAGAAATACATCCGGAAAGAACAAACTTCAGAGGTAAAACTAGGGAGAAGGAAGCCTCCTGCCTATGTAGCATTGCAAATGGCCTCCAGCATCCCCCACCACTCTGTATGAAAATCAGCACAGCGCAAGTTGGGATAAGCCACATGATGCCTAGTTTGCTGCTAAAATATGAGAAAAAGGAAAACAACTCTGGAAAACATATTTCAGCACAGAAGTGCACTGTTTGAGTTGTACACTGACCCGACAGTGAGAGATTTGTAATTTTGAGTTAATTTACAACCTATGTAAATTTAAGTCTCCAGACTGAAACTAATTACTTCCATTGCTCATTTCCCTGTTAAATGCTATGCCCTCCTCTTGTTTTTGCGCTATAAAATATTGAAGCCATTTTCAACAGCAGGACCATGAAACTGTTGCTGAATGAGAATGTTGCTTGCAGATCCAAATTAACAGTCTAAACTGCTACCTTCTAGATGGCTTTTTTTGAAATTAGAAGATAATGTTGGCATGTGTGGAATGTGTGGAGTGTTTAAAAAACAAAAAAGAAAACCCAGCTTCCACAATCAATCAGCGTCCAGATTTTCCTTTCTTCTCCTTTTAAAAGATAACACTTTCTAAGAAAGACAAGTATCTCATATCTATTTTAATACAAACAGGAAAATAAGTAAATTGATAGGTCTATCAAACAAACCTTGGCTATTGCAGAACACCAACTGTTTGTTCATAATATAGCAGTGTTTCCCAAACTGTGGGTCGGGACACACTAGGTGGGTCATGAACCAATTTCATATGGGTTCCCATTCATTTCAATATTTTATTTTTAATATATTAGACTTGATGCAACTATGGTATGTGACTGCATTTGGGGAAATGTTACAGCTCTGTACTTTTAACAAGCTACTATGTATATTCTTTTAATAATGATAGTAAATGGGACTTACTCCTAGTTAAGTGTGGGAAGGATTGCAGCCTAGGATTGCGAAAAATTTTCCTGCTTGATCATGACTTCACTTCTGGTGGATCCTGACAGATTCTCATTCTATAAAGTGGGTCCTGGTGCTAAAAGTGTGAGAACCACTGTACTATAGCATTTCACCTTACACAACAAGCCTTCTGGCTCAAGCCCTGAAACTTTGCTCCCTCGTATTGAAGATTGCCCACGCTTTACAAGCATCCCTCTGCAGCCATAAGGACTAGAAACTTGATTTTCGAGCAGCCCAGTAGTAACCTCCCTTGAGTTCTGCACCAGCTTCAAGTGTTGTAAATGCGCTGCAAGGCACATTTGACTGAACAGAACAGAACTGTACAGAACAGAATTCAAGAACAGGGAGTACTGGCACAAAGACATGTGCTGGCCTGTTGGTGCTGGATCCACTCCCTGTACCAGCTGGTACAGGTAAGTTTGCGCAGGGTGGTGTTGAGGGGAGTAGGAGAGCAGACCTCCATCGTATCCTAAACCCTCTCAGCAGGCCTGAAGTTACACCAGGCTTCTTGGATTTGTCCCACTTAAATAGCTGGTATGGATCTGAGAAGTCCCATAGGGACTGCTGGGGCATTACTTGGGGCAAGGGGAAATATATCCCCTTACTACGAGGTGACCTCCAGTTGCCTCTTAATCTGCATTGGATACAGGCTGTACCAGTGCAAGTTGGGATTGTGCTGTAAAAGTGATATCTAAGATTCTCAACAAGATGAATTCTGTGCCCTGTCCCAAAACATATACCATTTCTCCTTCACTTCCATTCAGTTGTAGCATGTATCAGTGCCTCATATCCTAAATGTCAGTACTGTTTTGATCTGGGCTTCACATATGCACGTTTCAAGTAGTGTATACTCATATTTTAACTAACCCGCAAATCTTCATCCCAGAAAATATGGAGATTTGTCCATTTCCATCAGAGCCCCAACAGGATACCAAGATTAAGGGATTAATGCAGTCAATGCTAAGCATTTTAATTCCCATTATTTTTTGGAATGTGCTCAATTATCTCCTGTTGAAATAAACAGGATTTTTCAAAAACAAGGTACTGAACTTTGACTGCACATCTGTAGCATGTAAAAGAATAATAGTAGAAAGCTCATATAATTCTATCAGTCTTTAATTTACAATTAAATTAACTTCGACCTGTGTTGGCCCCAGCCAGAAGCACATTCTTAAGGCAATAGATTAAAAATGGGTCTAAATAATTTGGGCTAAACTACACACATTCTGACACATTGAAGATCTTGTGTTTTTCAGAGCTATAGATTATTTTAAAGTATTTTTTGCCCTATACAGACTTGCCCTATACAGGCTTAGAGTGCAGTCCTACTTACATTTTCTTGTGAGTAACTGTCACTGAGCACCACGGGGCTGACTTCTGATTAGACATGCATAGGATTGTGCTACAAATGTTGTTAAAGCTATAGTTGACTGGAGTGCTTTGATAAATAATAAAACAGAACTTTCAGCTTGTCTTTCATACAGTTTTATTTAATAAAAAAGATAATATAGTCTATTCCCTTATTTAAATTTAATACTGTTAACATCTGAATATATTACCATAATGGCAAGCTCATCAGATTTTGATTTAAAGCTCACATTTTATTCTTTTTCCTTTGCACTTTTTTTTAATGAAAGGAGAACTTTTTTTAATCTAGAAAAAAATGGATAATCTGAATTGAAGAAGTCACTTAACTGAAAGTTATGAAATAAAAACAACAGTTTGCTTAAATGGGAAGTGATAAAAATTGGAGGGGGAAGCAAAGAATAACTGTTTCTACTATTTCTATTAACAATAACTTTTAATAAACAAAGAGTTCAAGAGATACTTATATTCTAACATTCTGTCAATGGTCTCACCCACTTTACAAGTGTTATAGATATAACCATAGAAGAGCAGCATGAGTGTATGTATTGTATAAGATAAGATAAGATACATAAGTGTATGTATTGTATTGTATTGTATTGTATTGTATTGTATTGTATGAGTGTATGTATGTATAAGAGCAGCATGTCAGTGTATGTATTGCATTTCCATGCAAGTGCAGAAACTACTTGCAATGCAATATTGGGGATATAATTCTGTGTGTCAGCTTTTATGTATTTAAATTGAGTTTTTATAACCCTTTGTGATTGTCAGAGGCGTACTGCCCATGCAGCAAAACATGTGCCATGGGTGCAAACTGGAGGGTGGATGCAAGAGCATGCGCTCCAATTGCTTCCCCACTCAAGAAGCAATTGGAGCGTATGTGCTGTCTCAGCAGCTGGTCGGGCAAAATTACTTGACTGACTGCCGAGCGTGCCCTCATGCTCCAACTGCTTCCCAATGGGGAAGCAGTTGGAGCACATGTGCTTTCTCAGCACTCTCCGACTGCGGAGCAAGCGCTCAAGCTCTAACTGCTTTCCAACTGGAGAAGCAGTTGGAGTGCATGTTTCCTAATGACGTCATGAAGCTGTGTGGTGTCATGATGTCATGGTGTTGCCGTGGGCACCAAAAGCCCTCAGAACACCTCTGGTGACTGTGTAGAGTTCTGAGCAGAAAATATTATGGAAATTTTAGCCTTAATGTGTATGTCACAATAGTTTCACAAAGAAAAGAAAAAATGTTTCACAATCACAACCAGATTTAACTTATGCTTTAATATTCTCACACATATTAAAGTTACCTGTGTGTACAGCATTCTTGGTTTCTTGTTTTAATTGTGCATAGTTCTGTTGATTAACTTCTTAAATGCTGTTTATTTATTTGTTTGTTCATTTGTTTGTTCATTTTCAGTAGCTTCTGATATTCCTAGTAATTCCAGCAAGAATCAAGTCTGTGTATTTATTCAGCTACTTTAACAAATGCTTCATGTTCTCAAGTTAAGGACAATGATGGGCAAGCAGGAGACTGCTCAACTGGAAAATATGGAAGGGGGAATTGAACTTTAAAAGAACACTCAAAAGATCCTTATTTATTTATTTATTTAGAAGATTTATACACTGCTTTTTCCTAGGCTAAGAGCCAGGCAATCAGGCTCTTAGCCTTTTCCAGTTCCCTCCCCTGTCAGTTACCAATAAGTTGCTGACATAATTTTCTGTGTGTGAACATGGGTCTGCGTGCATGGTCAGTTGTCCTTTTGAATATCACTATTCAAAAGTACTATTCAAAAGTACTGGTCAGTTGTCCTTTTGAATATCACTATTGCATTTTAAAACTGACAGAACTGAAAATACTGTTTATATCTTGGCTGTTATATCCCTTTATAAGTTTAGGATTCTAGGTTTGGGATTTAAGATTCCTTTCTACTTTGTGTTCATAATGTGTGGGATCAATAGTCTCTTATGGAACAAAGATCTAATAAGATTTAACAGACTGCAACAGAAGGAATAAATGGCAAATAAGTACGTTGTTAACTTCTCTCATCCAGGTTTATTTTTTTTTTTTTAAACTAGGGAACATCTCTGATACCCTCAGCATTTTGTGCATTTATAGTCTTTAGACCTCAAGCAGTGCTATCTCCATACATATACCGATAGACCATATTTAATAGTCCAGTGGAATTATTTCAAGTGTCACTACCATCCACTATGAAAATAATTGCAGTAGGTAATGTAACACTAGAATTAATGCATGTAATAAATGTGACTGTATTTCCATCCAGGTCATTAAACTTTTGAAACCCTTTTCTTTGCAAATCATTTTTATTTTTGCATGAATAAAAGCCAAAGAATGACACCTTAGTATAAAATACTGTGAAGAAAGTCTCATTTTAGCCTACTGTGGGCAAAAAAAGAAGTCAAATTACTATAATAGAGAATATCTAGTGGAAGAAATATGATATTGCTGATTAATTTCTTATATATTAGATATTTCTGCCAGTGAAAGCAGTGTCCTGCTATATTATACATTTTTAAAAGTCAAGCATAAATTGAATAAAATACTTTGGGTATAGAGACAAGGTATTTCAGTACAGAATTTTGTCAAGTAAATGGATGACCAAAGGCTAAGCAAAGTCAACAAGAGTTATAAGACTCCTTTTGGAAGGTGAAACACATTTGAGAAATTCTGGGGAAGTGAATGAAATGAACTCTTTTACTTGTGAGTAAGTACACCCTCACTGCCTTATGCTTCCACAGCAGGGAAGTGTGAAACCATCCCAAGAAATGTCATGAGTCTTATCATTTCTGAACAGACTGCCTTCCGAACCTATTGCATTTGGAAGGACCAAGTGTAATGGCTCACGGCACAACTCAGTAGAATGGAATGGAATGAGAAGGAAGGCAAGGTTATAGGTGCAATAGTAGATAAATTTTTATTGTGGGGTTAAGAATACAATACCTGGGAGGAGGAATCAAAAACAATAATACAATGCAATGTATGCAACAATCACACACCTAGACCCTAATAGTCAGTGGCTCTTACTTAGGAAGAAAGAGAAAGAAGAAATCTTAACAAGGAGAAGCGGCGCATGATAGTGAAAACAGAAGAGGGACAAAAGGAGAAGGGAACATGATTGGCATCTTAGGGAAATCAGAGAAATTACCTAACTGTTAGAGCAAGGGTGTCCAAACTCCGGCCCGGGGGCCACTTGCGGCCCTCAAGGCCTCTCTATGTGGCCCTCAGGGAGCCCCTAGCCTCCAATGAGCCTCTGGCCCTCCAGAGATTTGTTGGAGCCCACACTGGCCCAAAGCAACTGCTCTCAGCATGAGGGCAACTGTTTGGCCTCTTGAGTGAGCTGTGGGATGAGGGCTTCCTCCACTGCTTGTTGTTTTACGTCTGTGATGCAGTAGCAGCAGGAAAGGAAAGGCCAGCCTTGCTTTGTGCAAGGCCTTTTATAGGCCTTGAACTACTGCAAGACCTTCATTCATTCATATAAGTTCATCTTTAATATATTAATTGATGTAAATTTGAAATGTAAATTAATTCAGCCCCTGACACGGTGTCAGAGAGATGATATGGCCCTCCTGCCAAAAACTTTGGACACCCCTGTGTTAGAGGGTAGAGGGGCTGAAGTACTGGAGGTTATGCAGTTGGGGGAGGGGAGAAGAAAGAGCTGAGAGAGAAGCAGAACTGGGAAAGCATCATGGCTTTGTTCACTATTGCCTGAACCAGGGACACGGAGGACCTACTAGGTTGCAGGAGGCAGCAGCGGGGCACCTAAGGGGCCGGCCTCAGCAATGTCATCCTAGCCCAAGTGGCCTCAGTAGAGTTGTAGGGGAAGAGGGTTGCATCACCCAGGTCCTTCTCCCCACTGCCTGGGACTCTCACTGCCCCAGGCTGCTTTGGCTCATGGGCTGGCCAGCATTTGCTCCAGTCAGTAGCTAGCCAGTTCTGCCTTCATCCCTGGCCAGGCTGGGTTAAAGCTGGAGACCAGCCCCCTTAGGCTCCGCCCTTTCCTCTCTGTGAAGGTTATAATGCTAGCCACCTGAACCCTCCTTCCCTCTTCTCACCTGTGCCTCTTCCTCCTACTCTGCCTACCAGCCAGGTTGCAGGGACTGCTGCCCACATCCTTGCCCCTGGAGTGGGCTGGACTTGCAAGCAGTGTTGCCCCCACAGACTGGCAGGCAAGGGGTCAACGGCAAGCCCTGGATCTCCAAGTAGTCTGCTAGAGGCCCGCCCAGCTGGTCAGGGACCGTTTTAAACCCCCATGGCCCCAGCACCTGGCTCAGGAACAGGCCAGGTTTGCCGCTGAGTGCCTGGCCATGGCTTGTCAGAGCTTGCTCCCAGGAGTCGCCAGGTCAGTTCCCTCCGGCCTTGCTACTGCCCTCTTCGTGGATGTGAGAGTCCGCCTGTGCTAGCCCCATGGCTCCATTTCCCAACACTTCAGTTTTTTGAGGTGGGGGAAGCCTGCTTATCCCAGTATGTGGTTCTGCTTGACTAGTACTGCATTTGATCAAACAGCTGTCCCTTACCCAACAGCTGGGTAATTGGACCTAGGCAGTCCAATCCTAGCAAGCAACAGCTTCCATTTTATCCAGTGCTCATCAGGAGCAGACTGGAGGTCTTCTTGAGATAAGGGGATTTTTCCCCCTTACCCCAACTAGTGCCCCAGCTTGCCCTATTGGGTTACTCAGAGCTCCACCAGCCATTTAGCTGGAATAAGCCCTAACAGCCCTGTGTAACACCAGCAGCCCCCCCACCAATCCTGCCCCCCCAGCCTGATCATATCCTCCCAACTTTTAATGCCCCCTCCCAGCCTCCAAACCACCCTCCATCACTTGGTGCGCTCTTGCCTGCACCATCTAGTGGAAGAGCTGGATACAGTGCAGTGCAGGCCTCCCCACCATCACTGCTTACTCTCCAGGTGTCACAACATGACTTACAACACCCTCCACCACACTTGGACTGCTGCACTGGCAGATCTTCTCCTTAGGATACTTCTACACCCACCCACCCCGAAACTCAGAAATCTCCCCCTACTCACCCTAAGAAGGTGAAGCAGCTACACTAGACTGATAAGGAGATTTCTTGCCCCAGAGGCCCTCTGTGAGGTTGTCAGCTTTTCCTAAAATTTGCATCAGGGTCCACTGGGGCATGGCCAGTTCTTGTGCATATACAACACCATTTGCCTCTTCACCCTGACCTTGCACAGCTTGCTTCTCCCCATCTCACTCCAGCACAGTTCATCCTTCCCTTTCCTCTCCAAGGTTACCTGGGGGCTGACTGGGTAGTTCACTCTCTGTAGGTGAAAGAAGTCCCTCTTTCCTCCCACTGTCCTGCCCTACAATGCTCCAAAGTAGCAAGATCAGCATCTGTGGCCTCTTTTCCTCTCCCCACCAGTTGTTCCTAGTCCTAGAGGGACTTAGGGTCAATCCTATCCAACTTCCCAGCTCCAGTGCAGCCATGCTGACAGGGTGTGCACTGCATTGTGTGGTGGAGGGGCAGTCACAGAGGCCTCCTTAAGATAAATAAATGTTTACTCCTTACCTTAGACGCTGCACTGCAGCTGCATTAGTACTAGAAAGTTAGATAGGATTGGGCTCTCACAGTATATATTGGGCAGATAGTTGGAGGCCCTTAAAGGTGATGCGTTCCTGGCACAGGCTTCGGGTAGCCCACCCTCTGTAGTTGGTACTGGCTTCTTCCACTTCGCTTTCTGTTCAAGCAGCCTGTTTTCTTCAAAACCTTTGCAGTACCAGAAATCTCTTATGGTAGCATGGGCATGACCACTAAGGAACTGAAAATATTTGCAAGTGATTCCCAACTGTCAAATGGAATGTGTGAACCCAAATTTGTATTTACTTACTGGCAACCCAATCCTTTTCAGCCCCACACAGAGTTCAGGATTTGGCAGAGCAGAGCTCCGCCAGTCCCACCCCCGCTCACCCTAGTTCCTCCCCCATCCTGCCCTTCCCCATTTCCCCAGAGGCCACACTGCTGCCTGACAGTTTCACTTTCCCCCAGCAGTGGCAAGTCCTCCTCCTGCCAGCACTGGACCTAGCACCTGACTGGCATGGGGCCAGTGCCAGACTCCCCACTCTCCTGGGGCTGCAAATGTGCTTTATAGTACATTTATGGGACCCAGTACTGATGCTGGGAGGGTTCTAAGGGATAAGCCCCTTAGTTATTTTCTTATTTTGGCAGGAAATGCCTCAGCTTATTTCTGAACTAATCTTATATGACTCAAAGGGTTCATCCATTTCTCATTGTGACCAACCACTGGATAATAGCCAAAATGTAAATATTCTACCCATTTGTTGTTCAATTTAAATGAGCAGCTGCTCCTCTTTGATAATAGTGAACTGTTAACACCACTTTACAGACATGATTTTCAATGGTAAATCACTTCTGTTGAAAAATCTTTGTGTGTGTGTTTTATTTTAAAATTTCAATCTTCCATGTTGTTCAATTTTAAATTTAAATTTTAAGACATTTCTAGCTTGTACATTCTATTGGCTGAATGAACATTCACTGGCTGGACTGGGACCATATAGAATACAATAACAAACAAAATCTATGTTTATATGCCACAGTTGCAGGCCCATGGGACAAAATGCGCATGCAAAATGTGAACTGTGTGTGTGTTTGCCTGGCTGGAAGGCTTGATATAGGAGCCAGGGACACACAGCACCTGTTAAATTGTGCTTAATATTGCAGATGTTTGATTGTGAGAAAGGAATGGGGTGGGGACAGTTTACGGTGCAGTCCTAACTCACTTTCCTGCACCAGCATAAGGGCAAAACAAACAGTCCCTTACCTTGAGGAGGCCTCCGTGAGTGCCACCCAACTGCAAGATGCAGACCAAACCCTATTAGCACAGCTATGCCAGTGCTGGAAAGTTGGTTAGGCTTTGGGCCTTAGTTTTCTAGATCCAGCTTTCAATTATGGAAAATTATGTGCAGGCTGCTCCTGTCCTCACCCCTATGTGTATATGCTTCCTCTTATTAGATTGGAACAGATGCATTATTAATTGGATAGAAATCAATACTTTGATAAAGGAGAGGAGAGACAGCTTAAAGGTAAAACAGTGTTCTTGGCAGGCAGAAAGTGCAAGGTTCATTCCCTGGAATTTGTATGTAAAAGGACTTAGATAAAAGGACTAGAAAAGACCTGAGATGTCCAGAGGACCACATGATACTAGATGGTCTAATGGTCTGACTTGCTACTAGGTGGCTTCCCATGTTCATTGAACAATAAAGCATTTTTTTCAAATAAAGCATTTTTTTTCAAAGCAATTATTTTTACTGACAAAAGTGCTGCTGAAGAATCTGCTTTGGTACATTTGAAATGTATATCTCAAACTTCCTCCACATTGTTACACTTATTTTTTGCAATCCTCAGAGGTTTGAGTGACTGAACTCATTTTTACCCTATGGGTGACCTTGAACAAACATTTCCCCCCACAACACAATTATTCTGTTTCAAAAATCTGTATTGCTTTGATGGAAATGGAAATGGTTTCAACTCAATTCTACTGTGGAATAAGAAGGTGAGATAGAAAAAAAAAACTGCATTACTCAGCAGATTTTGTTCCCATGAAAAGGCTTATTGAACAGCTAGTGAAGTGGAGCCTAGGTTAAATAACTCACTGTCAGCTACCAGCTGTCATAAAAGATTAGACGCAGCAGTTGAACACATAAAACTGTTAATTTGATTCTGCATTTGTATTCCTCTTTGATGTACGTTTCAAAGGTTTCCACCCCAGCTGCTACAGATTATCCATTATGGACTTTTCTATAATCATTAAGGGTAGAAAACCAAATACAAAAACAAGGTAATATAGAATTAATCTGTACAATACAAAAGGGGGGGTTATAACCTCCCCTCTCCTTGAAAAGAATATTCCTGATCAAAGGTTATATTAATTTTATTTGCTAGCACAAAAGGGTATGGTTGTATTTTTGAATCAGAATTGAAAAGCATATGAAACGAAAAAACGTTTGTAAAAATGCCCAGCAATAGAGGGCAGGGTCATTTGTAGTCGACAGGGTGAATAAACACCTATTAGCATTTCAACATACACAGTTTTTTGTTGGAAGCTATCTAAAGTCTTGACATATGTATGCATACATGTATATATTCATTTGTAAAAAAATCTGTATATCCCATTTTCCCCCTTCTCCAGGATGTGCCCAAGGCAGCTTACAGTATTTTTTCTACATATTAGTAGAACACAAAAGTAAAGGGCTGTGAATCCCTTTCTGGCTGTTACTCTTCCTCCTCTTCCTCACAGGGCACTTGGTGTTTCTATATGAGGGGAAGAGACACAGTTTAGCTTAAACAGGCACAGGGAGGTAGAGTTTGAGATGGTGATACTTCACCTTGTGGCCTTCTCCGTCCCCTCACAAAGCAATCTGTTTCACTGCTCAGAAGACTCTACAGCCGGTTAGGACAAGGGTCATAAGGCCAGTGGGCCGAATGCACCCCTTAAAGCAGTTTATCCATTCCCCATTATAATTGGGCTCTCTCAGCTTGATAATCGGGCTCTCACAAATTTTGAAAATATGAACACTGGCGATTTCAAGCAGAGGCTCGACTCGCACCTGTTGGAGATGCTCTATGAGTATTTCCTGCTGCAGGTAGGGGGTTGATGACCTATTAGGCCCCTTCCAACCCTATGATTCTATGAAGCATTTCCACCACATGTCAGAGTGATTCATGACTACGGGCCACAAACCAGGGCAAAATGTGGTTACACTTAAGAATAAAACTAAAACTCTAATTGTATCATTAGACATTGTTTCCCTCCTGTCTTGATGTGGGGAGAAAATCGGAATTGGGACCACAGCATGGTGAGGGTACTTAATCCTTTCCTGATATGGTTGCCCCTACAAAAAAAACACTTCAGCCCCCTAAACTGCTAAGAGCCCCAAGAAGAAAGCTAAACTCGGAGCAGAATTTGATTTTTAGACCATTTTTCTAACTGAAAGCACTCAAGGTGATGCACAATAAAATGTTTAAACAACCAACCAATCTAAAATCCAATTACTAACATGGAAAGCAAACAAGAACAAGAGAAAAGATCAAAGGAAAAAAAAGCCACAGCACTATCAATGGATAATTCTGACAGAATCTGAAACCCAAGTTGTAAGCTAGGTGAGAAATTGTTATGTGAGAAGCCTTTATTAAGGTGGAGGTAGGGTTTCCATTTCTTCCCTTTTTATTTGCCGTGAGGTGATGGGATGCCATGATCTTAGCTTTTTTTAAATATTAAGCCACAATTTGCACTTTCCTCTTTCACCCTCTTCAAGAGGTTCTTTAGTTCCTCCTCATTTGTGCCATTAGACTGGTACATCTGCATATCTGAGGTTCTTTATATTTCTCCCTTAATCTTAATCTTCATTCCAGCTTGTGATTCATCTAGCCCAGCCTTTCACATAATATACTCTGCATATAAGTTAAATAAACAAGTTGACAATATACAACCTTGTCATACTCCTTTCCCATTTTTAAACCAATCAGTAATTCCATATCTGGTTCTAACGGTTGCTTCTTGGCCCGCATACAGATTTCTCAGGAGACAGATACGGTGGTCTGGTACTTCATCCGTTTAAGAACTTGCCACAACTTGATCACAATTCATTGTGATGCACACGGTCAAAAGCTTTCGTGTGGTCGAAGCAGAAGTATATGTTTTTCTGGAACTCGTTTGCTTTCTCCATAATCCAGTGAATGTTGCCAATCTGATCTCTATTAATGCAGGCTAAAATTGCATTCACCTTCCTTGCCGCTACATCGTACTGCTGATTCATGTTCATCTTGTGATCCACTGCAACGCCAAGATCCTGCTCACATGTTGTGCTGCCAAGCCTGGTATCTCTCATTTTATACCTGCATCTTTGGTTATTTTTGCCTAAGAGTGCAATCCTAACCCCTTATGTCAGTGCTTTCCAGCACTGACATAAGGGCAATGCAGCTCTGAGGTAAGGGAACAAATATTCCCTTACTTTGAGGAGGCCCCCATGAGTGACACCCAACTGCAGGATGCAGCACACGTCCCATTGGCACCATTATGCTAGTGCTGGAAAGTACTGACATAAGGGGTTAGGATTGCGCCCTCAGTGAAGAATCTTGCATTTGTCCCTGTTTAACTTCATCTTATTCATTTCAGCCAGTATTCCATTTTGTCTAGGTCTTCCTGAAGGCTTCTACTGTCTTCTATTTGCTACTCCTCCCAGTTTGGTGTCATCTGCAAATTTGATGAGGCCACCTTGTATCCCCTCATTCCAGTCACTGATGAAGATATTAAAGAGAACCGGGTCCAAGACAGAGCTCTGAGGCACCACACTCAAAACGGACCTCCAGGTTGATGCAAAGTTGTTGACAAACACCCTCTATGTACGGCAGTCCAACCAGTTGCGAACCCATCTAACGGTTGTATCATCTAATCCGTATTTTTCCAACTTGCTGATTAGGATGTCATGTGGAACTTTGTCAAATTTTCCTTCCTTCCTTCCTTCCTTCCTTCCTTCCTTCCTTCCTTCCTTCCTTCCATATCTTGTTCACAAAGAACACATATAAATAGCAATTTTGAAGTTGTTAACTCTAATGGAAGCTATTTCTGAAGATTTTCTTTTTTCAGCATGATGTAGTGTCCTTAAGCCAGGGTGGTACTGTTAAAATCTTCAGGATTGCTTTAGTAGTCCCCTGGAGTTTGATGCTGATTCCTGGGGACTCCAAGCCAATCTTTGTTACTAGCAGTGCTTTTTAAAACACATGCAACATGCACATAGGAGAAAAGCAGTTTGTATGCAGGGTCATGGCCAATGACGTGGCTGTATAATGTGATGGTGAAAGAAAAATGAAGAGAATGGTGAAGGTGCATTCAAGTTTGCTATAGTGCTCAAAAACCAAAAAGGGGTCTCAAAGTGACTTAACTCAAACTCTAGATAGGAACTTTTTCTGCTAATAATCACACTTACTAGCATTGTGCAGTTAGAAAGAGAAGAGACTAAGAGGGGGAGGAGAGGGGAATTCTGAAGAAGAAGAAGGGACACGGCAAAGGGGATTGAAGGGATATAGGCTGCAGTTGGAGGTGGCTCCCTGCAGCCTGAACAAAGGAGTGATATTGGAAACAGGCTGTGAATACACTTGACACAATTGCAGTGGAGGAGTTGATTTCTCCCACTGAACAAGCATTCATACTCCTGGCCTCCAAGGGAGATTACAACTGGCATATGAGTTTCTCCTTGTTTTAAGAGTATTTGTTGGGTCAGTCAAATAGCTTGTTGGGGAACACGCACACACAAATGCAAACACAAAATGTTACAGCACCCATAGGCAGAGAAGTAGGTGACAACCACTTACAGCCTAATTCTAATGTAACCTAGTGCTGGCGCAAATGTGCCCATAAAGCGCATTTGCAATGACTTTGAGTAAGGAGTGGTAAGGCATGCACTGTCCCACTGGCATTGACTCCAGCTGAATTGCCACTGGGGCAGGCAGTGGCATTGCTAGGAGGGTGCATATGATGTGGGCTGCACCAGGTGACAAGCAAGGGGGGTGACCTTTTGATAGCCTCCCCTACCCTCCCCTCACCTTCCCTCCACCCAGAAATGCCTCTCCCGCCACTCTCCCCATGTCCCACACTACTTGGCTCTTACCTGTGCTCCAGAAGTGGTCAGGGCTCCAACTACAGTATTGATGGGGTGGCACAAGCCTCCCTGCCTGAGTCACTTACTCCCTGGGTGGTGCAAATGTGTCTTGCAGCACATTTGTGACACCCAGCACAGGCGCTGGAACTGTAGCACTGGGACTCAGGCAGCATAGGATCGGGCTGCCCCTGACTCCAATTTGAAACATATCATAATGCAGAACTTGTTTATTCTTAAATTCATACAGCAAGGTCTGTCCAACAAGGCTAAGTCAGTGTATAAGAACTGTGCATGTAACCCAGTAGGGGCTATATAAATCTCCTGTATTTGCTGAATGTATTTTCTCCCTCCTTTGTTTAACAACCTTTATTAATTAGTTTCTATTTGTCAGACATATACAGTCAATTCTCATTACTCTCCATACCCGCAGATTTGCTTATCTGTAGGGAACAAGAGTGTGATTTACCTCTCACCATCTGCTGCCTGTTCTCAGCTATCCATGACCATTCAGAAGCTATTGGAGACCAGGCTGCAGTGTTCATAGCCATTCTGCATCTGTGGTGGCCATTCTGAAAATATCTGAGGCCACTTTGAAGCATTCACTGTCATTTTTAAACATCCACAGCTATTCTGAAGCTATCTGCTTCTGGCATTCCTCAACAGGTGCTACCCCTACCCCAACCCCTGTTGATCCCTCAGGATCAATTATTCAGTATCTGTGGATTCAGGATACGCTGGGGTTTCCAGGAACCTAAGCCCTGGGGATAACGAGAATTGACTGTATTTACATAGACTACCTGAATTGCAGAGGCACTGTTAAGCCATTTCTGCCCAACACTGCATATATGCAACAAGGATCAAATGTCTACACCTGTGCGCTGGGTAGAAATGGATTTTAATGAGAGAAAATGGTAACGAGCATTATTTTTAAGGAATGTTTACATATAGCTTTTCAACTAAAATGTTCTACGCAGCAGTACAAATGAAGAAATGGTTCTTTGTCTGAAAAGGGTTTACATTTGAAAAAGAAGCATAATGTGACACACCAGCAATAGCCATGAGAAAAGATACTACACTTAAGTAAATAAGGGCAGTTGTGCTCTCTCATTGCTGAATATGTGTCTTTTCACCTAGTGTCTTATAGCATTTATCCCATAATTTGCAATTTAAACCATGTGGGTGGGGTGAATCTTTTCATAGACAGAACTTGTTTTCTCCGAGTTCTCATTTATATGTGTGGGGTCTCAAGGTGGGGGGTCACCTGGGGGCATCATCCGATGGCACTGGGGTATGTGGCTGGATGGCCTCCTTGGTGCCTCCCTAGGCTGGGGTGGCCTCTTCCCTTAGGTTCCCTGCAGAGAAGGCCTCAAACCAAGCCTGGTTTGCGCTACCCATCTTCTCCATCCTGGAGGCAGGAATTTGGGTCTTGGGCTCTCAGGTAAGGGGCTCCAGCTCCAACCACCTGTCCTTCCTCTCCAGAACTGCCCATCACCACAGGCCTCCCTACCTTTATCCTCCCCAGCCTCCCTGCTGGCCCTTCCCCTTCCTGCTCTGTAAGGCTTAAAGGTGCATTGCACCAGACCAGCTTCCCTCCTCCCTGGTGGCTAGTGGGGCTCCCATCCTGCTTGCGGCCCTGGCTTGGCGTGCAGTGAGAGGACTGCCTGTTCACCTTACCCACCTCCTGCGGTGACCCCGAAGCTGCTCCACCAGCATCTGCCCCCCACTTGGGCAGCGAAGGCCCTGTAGGTGCCGGGGTTCCCCAGAGTCCTCCTGCCTCTGGTGCGCAGGCATCATGAGTTGCCCGGCCCCTCCCCTGGAGCCAGGTGACATCGCAGTGGCCATGGCAGCCTCCCGGATTGCCAGTCCCAACCTGAGAGGGCCGTTCCCCAGCCCATGCCGCCCACCTGCTTCCTCCAGTGGCAATGCGGAAAATTCCCCGACCACGCCCTGCGCCTGCGCCTCACCCGACCAGCTGGGGAGGAGGAGGTCACCAGGTAAGGCAGGGGACGGCCCAACCTCCAACTGTACCATTTTTTCAAAACTTTTCATAGTCTTTTGAGAAATGACAAATGCTTACTGAAAAGGAAAGAAGAAATTCTTTTTGTTGCATAAATTAATGCTGTTTGAAGATACAAGTATTGTTCTTCTATTATTGCGGGTCTAAAGCATCTGAAATAACTAAATAGAGCTCTCTTGTCAATGAATTTGTTATAAGCAAGTTCTAGAGTTAGTTCTCTAAGTACTAATTACAGCAGGTAATTAAACTTAAACCTTTTGACAGCACGAAGAAAGTAAATAAATCCAAATATGCCAAGAGGGACCCAGTGGGGAAAGTTTCTTTAGTACTTTGTTCTTTTCTGTATCTCTTGCTTGAAAACTCCACCTGCTATATGGTTTATTAATTATGGACCATCTGTTCCTGCACATAGTGATGAGAAGTAAATTACCGGTCATGAAGCTACATATCACTTCTTACAGTAGTAATTGTGCTTATGTTCTGGTTTTTGACATTCGGAACCAACAAGTGTTCATGTAATATATAAATACATTGTAGGCCATCCATTCCAGGGTTGTCGGGTTCGTGCTCCAATACTGACTGCTTAGCATTTATATAGAGCTTTAGGGTCTTTGAAGTTCTTGTGTTATCTTGAAATCTTACAGTAACCCTCTAAAGTAGAGCAGTGATGTAATCCTCCTCTTGCAGGCGTAGGATGAAGGCTATGACTGAGAGAAAGTGGGTTACCTAAGCCATCTGTTGAGTTCATGGTGGATTAAAATGAAAACCATGCAATTCTCAGTTTAGAGTCAAGAAGGCAGTGAAGTGAAGATAAATGTTCCAAGAGCAGCTTCATCTGTATAAATCTGAACCATAAATTGCTTGCACTGAGGAGCCAAGCCAGAATGGTAACTTCACAGAACTGGTTGACACTCTATTGGCCTCTTGTGACACCCGAATCTTACTCAGTTGCTATTTGTTTTTATTTACCTGGGAACTTCTGCCCTGCCTTTCTGATCCTAAAGGGGCCCTCAAAGTGATTTACACAATCTTCAGAAAATCAATAATCAATTTTTTTTTAAATGAAATGAACAAGCTATTTAGTTATTTGATTTTTCTCTGTAAACCGCTTTGTGAACTTTTAGTTGAAAAGCGGTATATAAATACTGTTAATAATAATAATAATAATAATAATAATAATAATAATAATAATAATAATAATAATAATAAAAAAATTAGATGACAAAACAGAACCATTTGAACAATCTATGAAAAACTAGTCCCAACTATGGTTAAAAACCAGCTGGGAGAACAGATGGGGGCGGGGTACTAAGTTTTGCAGCGAGCGGCTCCTCCCCTCCCCTTTGGAACCATTTGGGCAGAGGGTGGGGCAAAACGGAGGTGAATGGCTCCCAAGGGGAGGGGGAGAAGCCGCTTGCAGGGAGGCTCCCTGCAAAACTTAGTACCCTGCCCCGCTCTAGCTATGCCAGTGGTACAGAGAACAAATATGGGAGGCATCAACTGAACAGTGCAATCCTATGCAAGTCTACTCAAAAAATAAGTTCCATTGTGTTCAAGAAGACTTACTCCCAAGTAAATGTGGATAGGATTGCAGCCTAAAGTGACTATCTAAACAAAAAGGCTGACAACAAGGAGGCCAGATTTCCCTCTTAGTCGTTGCAATATATCTTCCCATCTGGAGTATGTAAATTTCATGACATTTGATTTTTGCTGTGAAAGTTGCCATTTCAGGCAGTGCAAAAATATTTAGCAAAAAGCTCCTATACTATTGTTGAGAATTTCTGTTGCGATCTTTTTTTAGCAAATATTCTCCCACTCCAGCCTGCATTTCTCATGTTGTTCCTGACAGTGAATCATAATATTTATTTTTATTGTGAAATTACCTCCCTTTACCTGAATTATTGTTGGAACAAATTGAGACAAGCACCAGTAATGGGGCCAGTAATTCATGTCATCTTTGAATTTATTTTAATAGTCGAAACTTATATTAAAAAGCTGAAACTATAAATGATAATGTATTCTAATATGCATAATTGTATTGCATTGGTAGGAGCATTTATACCTACATTATCAGCAGAAATAAATATTTGAGAGAGAACTTCTTAAAAAGAATAGTTTGGTCATCTCTATTTAATCTGATTGTATCTTAGAGGTTGGTTGATTAGCTTAATTGCAGCATACCTCATAACAATATTTATGAAACTGGAAAAAAGAAATATAAATATGAAACAGAAGATGCAATGTGACAAACAAGGAAGTAAATTCTTTGTAGAACTCTAGCCAGTGAAATGTGTGGGGGAATTAAAAAGTGATGTTTTCCTTTGAGGCTTCAACACGTAATTGGTTAGGTGTGCATTTAGCATTGTTTTAATTTATTGCTATCTCAATTAAATGCCCCAAGATAAATAAATGTTGGATTCTGAATGAACTAAGCTGAGCAAATCTCATTTGCCACATCTTAAGCGCTTTCACAAAAACAAAATCTCTAATGTGCTGTTATAGTTATTTTTACTGTTGTTTTTTTTTCTCCTAATAGGATGGCCCAGATATGTACTAAGACACAATATTTGATAAAAATGCCTTTAAAAAGCAACAGCAGAATTCAATGCAGTTCTGTACAATGGAAAAAAAATCTAACTCAATATCAGTTGAAAACATGAGAGGCTAACTAACTGGGGGACTAAGCCACATGTAGAACGGGGAATGGCAGGAGGTGTGTTGGAGGTGGGAAGGGATGGCACCCAGCTTGGGTGACTTGCACCAGATGCTATCTTTTCTGGAGTGAGCCTCCATGCCCCCTTTGTCTCTTCAGACTTGTGATTAGCCCCCCCCCCCCATGCAGCACAGCCCGTTTTGGGAAAACCATAGAATTGGGCTGTGAATTGCATTTGCTAATTGCATTCACTAACATGTTTCTTTCTCACAAACACACACACGCACGCTTTTAGCAAGGCCTGCCAAGATTTTGAACTGACGATCAGCCTTAAGAAAACACAGGTCATGGTTCAGGATGTGGACTCACCTCCCTGCATTACAATCTCTGCACATGAACTGGAGGTTGTCCATGACCTTGTGTACCTTGGCTCAACGATCTCCGACACTCTTTCTCTCGATACCGAGCTAAACAAACGCATCGGTAAAGCAGCTACCACGTTTTCCAGACTCACAAAGAGAGTCTGAGAGCAAAATCCAAAGTCCAGCTGAAATGTCTGCGTGACTTCCTCTTTGCCGACGATGCAGCTGTCACTACCCACTCTGCCAAAGATCTCCAGCAGCTCATGGATCATTTTAGCAAGGCCTGCCAAGATTTTGGACTGACAATCAGCCTGAAGAAAACACAGGTCATGGTTCAGGATGTGGACTCACCTCCCTGCATTACAATCTCTGCACATGAACTGGAGGTTGTCCATGACCTTGTGTACCTTGGCTCAACGATCTCCGACACTCTTTCTCTCAATACCGAGCTAAACAAACGCATCGGTAAAGCAGCTACCACGTTTTCCAGACTCACAAAGAGAGTCTGGTCCAACAAGAAGCTGACGGAACATACCAAGATCCAGGTCTACAGAGCTTGCATCCTGAGTACACTTCTGTACTGCAGCGAGTCATGGACTCTTCACTCACAACAGGAGAGGAAACTGAACGCATTCCACATGCGCTGCCTCCGACGCATCCTCGGCATCACCTGGCAGGACAAAGTTCCAAACAACACAGTCCTGGAATGAGCTGGAATCCCTAGCATGTATGCACTGCTGAAACAGAGATGCCTGCGTTGGCCTGGTCATGTTGTGAGAATGGATGATGGCCGGATCCCAAAGGATCTCCTCTATGGAGAACTTGTGCAAGGAAAGCGCCCTACAGGTAGACCACAGCTGCGATACAAGGACATCTGCAAGAGGGATCTGAAGGCCTTAGGAGTGGACCCCAACAAGTGGGAAACCCTGGCCTCTGAGCGGCCCGCTTGGAGGCAGGCCGTGCAGCATGGCCTTTCCCAGTTTGAAGAGACACTTGGCCAACAGTCTGAGGCAAAGAGGCAAAGAAGGAAGGCCCATAGCCAGGGAGACAGACCAGGGACACACTACACTTGCTCCCAGTGTGGAAGGGATTGTCACTCCTGAATCGGCCTTTTCAGCCACACTAGACGCTGTGCCAGAACCACCATCCAGAGCGCGATACCATAGTCTTCCGAGACTGAAGGTTGCCAACAACAACGCTTGTATTTCCTACCGTTTAATCTTCTGGTTCAGTTGCAGTTGATAAAGTTTCAGTGACACCAACTTGAATCACTGACTGATTACTTGAAGAAATAAAATCATGACACACAGGCAACATGCGATCAAATGAGTTTGAAGAGGTCACCTACAAATAAGACAACATGTTGATATTAATGAGGTATGCAAAAAAGAAGGGGATTTAACAAAGGAATTGGAAAACAGCCATTAAGGAGAAACTCACTTTGCTGTCTGTGAAGTCTTGCATGAGGCCAGCTCCTACCCTGAATTTGCACTTACAAATTCCTGTCATTCTCAAGAATACAAAGATACATTAAACTATAACTAAGGACCTAATACTATCGCCCACTAGTCCAGTGCATGCAGTGCCACTGAAAGGGTGCTGGTCTCCAATGGGCCTCCATTTGGTGCTCTACGGACCCCCCCACCCCTTCCTGACAGCAGGTGGGATCAACCCACCTTGTTCTGCAGCGACAGGGGTCCGTCACCCAAAAGATGTGACTTTGCAGCAGCAAGGCGGCAGCCAGAATGACAAGCAGTAGGCTGTCCTTGTGGCGTGAAATGTGATGGGTTAGGGTAGGTAGGTGGTAGGAACATCTCGCTGGTGTCCAACCCAGGGCAGCAAGGTTGAGAGAGTTTAGCCAGTACCACTCTCATGATGCCTGACTGGCTCGAAAACAGGCTTTAGGCACTGGAAGCCCCTGGAGGAAGGACAGTGAAAGTGAGTGAGTCCTTAGACAGGAGAAAAACTTTCACAGAAACTGAATTGTTTAATTTGTCGGTATGGCCTGTTTCTGACAAGCTGAAAGGCTACTTCACTGGGTAGAAGCAGCATGAAGAATGACAGTGAAAAAAAATATTTATATTTCTGCAGACAAGGCGGGAGGGGGTGAAACTGGCCTGGTGGAAGCCCACAGATAAGCTGGGGAGGTGAGGCGTGCGACCCCATTGGGAACAGCAGCACAGGCAGCAGGCTCCATCCAGGGAGGGCCAGAAAAAAATTTAAATATAAAATTTATATAAATAAATTAGAGATGGAACTTCGATTAGTGAATAAATGAATGAATGGGCTCATTCATTCAAACTCTCTGGCCCTTAGAACACCCTCCAGATGCAACCAGAGCACAATTCCAGTCATGTTCGGCCAAATGAGCCAGAGACTTTCAGGGGACAAGAGGCTGACAGCGGGCCGCATCTGGCCCCCGGGCCGGGGTTTGGAGACCCGTGCTCTATATCGTTGCCTAGGCTGGCTGATGAATGATGAGAGAATCTTGAAAGTACGGGATGCCAGGGACCTCACATAAGCTAAAGCTAAAGCTAGCCTGGACCTATCTGGCTGCTAACCAAATACTTTTCGGAATCCTGTAAGCAACCCCTAAGCAACCCTTGAGTAGACTAAAACAACCCTTCCCATTAGAATAAGAAGCAATGCCCAAAAAAGTGGCCGCTACCACCGCTGCTGCTACTGCAGTAGTATTATTCCAACATCCAACGACAATTTGCCCTTGTCCTCATGTCCTGCACCCCTCTTCCTGCCTGCAAAACCCACTTGTCCGTATGGGGAACAAGGGCTGCTCTTGCCCCCCTTATCCCGTCCCTCTCCTGGAAACGCGTCTTTCAACCAATGGAAGCTCTGGAGATGCATCCTCCAGTCAATGGATGCTGCGGAGGCACCTCGCTGTCTGGGTTCAGTGCAAAACTCAGGTAAAATTGATACATTTTGCAGAAATTGCAGCAGGTGCAGCATCAGGAGACCCAGCCAATTTTTTGGAATGCAAACAAAAAAAGTTAACCCTTTCACTCCAGTGCCCAGCCCATCTCTGAACATAGCGTACCCTGCTAGCTGCTGATGCTGGAGCTCGCATACACCAAAAACAGCTTCCCAGATGAACACAAGAGGTTTTTCTTGAGAGAGGGAGAAACGTGGCACATGTTGACACGTGACTCAAGTCGTTGGAGTGGAATGTGAATCACAAGTTAGGGGGGCCTGGCCTTTGCTTCCCTGCCGCTTTTGCTTCACATCTGTGAAGCAGCAATCAGCAGAGAGAAAACTCAGTCCTCAGCTTGCGTTGTGCAGTTGCTTCAGGCCAGTGTGGGCTCCAACAAGTCTCAGGTGGGCCAGAAGCTTGCTGGAGACTGGGGTCTCCCTGCGGGTAAGATACAGGGTCCCCAAGGGCCGTAAATGGCCCCTGGGCCAGGGTTTGGGCACCCCTGAACTAAACTAAAAACCCTTCTCTAGTCTGCTCTCTCCAATGAAGTAGGAGTTATCTCAGCTCCCTGGGTCGTATTCATAGCCATTCTTTTCTCCCTTCCTTCCCCCTTTTGCTTTCATCTTGTTTCATTGTTTCAGTGCTAGTGCTTTCTTCTTTTAGGCTGCAATCCTATGCATATTTATCTGGGACCAAGTCATACCGATCACAGTAGGGCTTAATTCTGAGAAGACATGCATAGAATTGGGTAGTCATTCAGTGCTGGGTATCGAGTGAACAAGGTGTGATTTTTTTTAATATTCATATTATCCCTGAAATGATTGTGAGAGGTCATTTCACTTTAAAATATATGTAATAAAATATGAATGAAGAAAAGCTATTGTTTACCTTGTGTTACCTTCTCTATGACTATCTGAGCAGAGCTTTTTTCCCTGCCTTCTTTTGTGGGGAAAATGAAGCTCTGGAAAACCTAGCACCTATCTGCAAAACTAGACATTTACTTTTGAGGAGGCATTATAATAATGTGCAGTCTAAACTTTATTGCGGAGGCTTTAATTGAAGCACTCAGACCTTGCCATTAGACACTGGAGGAGAGCTATTTCTGTCTACCTGCCTTGTTGCTTTCGTGCTGAAACTTGCAGCCTGCTGCTTTCTGCTACAGGGTTAAAGAACATAGCAAAACACAAGGACTTTCAACACAGCCTACTGTTTTCATTTTCTTTGTTAATCCACGGAAGGAACAATGCACTGGGAATGTTGTCACGATGCAAGGCCCTCTAAAATGAATGGGAGAAACTCTTCTGCAGCTCATGGGCACTTCAGCAGGATTGGGAATTCCATTAGTATGTACCCTTAGCTATGTAACATTCATCAAGTTTAACTATATCAATACAATGAGGGGGTGAGGGTGGCAAACTTTAGCCGATGATTTCCAATATTGAGGCAAATTGATATTCTTTACTTATTCATCTGAAGTCCGGGCTTCATTGCATGAGATATAAATCAGGCTTTATCCCAAAGCAGCTACTTATGCAGCTGTGCCTGAGCTTATTATTAATTTATCCAGCTCTGGCTTAGCACGGAGAGTGAAGGATATGATGAAGTGATACATCACATAAACAATTAAAAACCATCCTTGTGGCATTCGACTAGTGAAGTGATGTAGAGCTTGTACAAAATGCAGCTGTCCTTGAATTACTTTTGCCGTTAAGCACCAGACAGTATGACAAATCCTAGTCCAAGTCATTCATTGAGGCCGGTATCGAGGAAGCCCTGATCTGTCCCTATTTATCTTTATTATTGTTAGATAACTTGGGTTGACACAGAATTGATATCAAATACAATGAATGCTGCATGGATTACATTAACAGTGTTTACATGGCTCATTGTCTTTCTCCCTGCCCCACCCCCACCTATTAATGTGACAGGTCTGGGAACTGTGCAACTAATATCATTAATTCAACTTTACTGAGCGATCAATTCATTTCAGGAAAATATCAGCCCATCTTCCTTGTTTTGCACATTCACTAAAATTAGCATTTAGCCAAGCTAGATTTTACTTGACAACGCAACTCATCTTTCCCTACTCTCTACCAGAAACTTAACATCCACCTCAAATTCATACTTATTAATTGGCCCAAAGAATACATTTCTGTTGTGTATTGTGACAGTTTTTATTTTCAAACTTCTTTCCTACCTGCAAATCCAAAGACGCTCAAGACAGAATATCTAACACATTCTCAATAAGATCTAATCATCTTTAAAATATTTTTTGCAGAGAAAACAAGATGACAGATAGTTAGGACACACAATTTATAGCTTCCTTTTAAAGATCAAAATGGGCTTGTAAATAACCAGACTGCTCTATTGCCTGAGTGATGTTCAACCTATCGAAGGGTTCTCCACTGTTAAAAATCGGAAATGGGAAGTTCATGTGCCAGGTTCCACATCCACCTGTAAGTCAAGCATGAAGCTCTCCAGCATTCCTGCCACCTTATTTCCCCCCACTGGGCCTCCGACCAGGATTTTTGTTTGTTTGTTGTGCAAGCCATTCTGCTACTCCAGTGGTTCCCAAACATTTTAGCACCAGGACCCATTTTTTTAAATGATACTGCATTGGGACCCACCCAGTTTCACAACACACACAAAAATCATCTTATAAGCTGCCTGGAGGGAGTGCTTTCTGGAGTGTTTGTTGAGCTCCATGTTCATCAAATCAGGACCATTCTGGTGGCCTTGCATTCCCCTTCACCTGGCCTTAGATAAGAACCTTGGCATGTTTGCCTACTTGTGAGTAAATATACACATGTGGGTCAGTTTTGCTTTTCATAGGGCTCAATACATTTTTCTTGTCCGCTTGGGGGGGACAACTTCCCTTGAGTGTTTGTGGGACCTGCGTACATCGATTGGGACCATTCTGGTGGCTTTACATTCCTCTTGGCCTGCCCCAAAGTGGCCTGAGGCATCTACTTGCAAGTAAATACACACATGTGGCTCAGTTTCACTTTCCGTAGGGTTCAATGCACTTTCCTTCTTAGCTTTCAGTTTTGTTCGTTTAAGTTTCGCGACCCACCAACAATCAAGTCATGACCTACTGTTTGGGAAATACTGTTCTACTCCAATAAAGGAGTCACCAAGGTGGCTTACAATTTCAATACAAACAATTTAGCCACAAAATTTAGCCTCAGAATGCAGAACCAACAAGTAAAATAAAACACAACAGATATGAACTAGCAGACAACACGAACAAAGTAAAAGCAAGGCACAGCAGAGTACCATTTATTTTAAAATAAAGTGTGTAAACATGTTACTAAGCAGGCTGCTAAGCTCATGCATATTTCCTGGCTCAGAGGCAGGGAAACCTGCAGGATATTTCTGTCACCATTACCTTGGTTACAAGGCTCCTCTTCCCAACACAAGCTGCACGGTTAGGCCAAACAGCCACTCCTAAACACCACTGAGAATCTTGCTGAGACCACCACTTTTGAGAGCCATGTGCCATCCACAGAGATTCCTCCTGAGGATCTTTGGATCTCAGGGAAATGACTGCTCCCATCTAGACCATGGTTCCTGCTCCCAGTCCTCCTCCATCACCTTGGGACCTTCAGAACAACAATAATGCAGAGTCAGGGACCAGTCTCAAAAATGGCAGAGGACTGATTGCTTGGCTGGCTAAAAGCACTCCATTGATGGAGTTACTTGGAGAGAGAAGGAAGCAGGTCAATTTTGCTCTCTCTGGGAGCTCTCTGCTCCCTTTATAAGCCCTTCATTTACATCCTGGAGCTGTTTGGTCTGTCCTTTCCACTTGAGAGTGCCTCTGAAACCAGCTTCCACACTGGCTCCTTGGATCCCCTGTTTCTGTCCTACATTCGTCCTTCTCCCCCTGAACCTGCCTCAACCTCTGGCATTAACTTGTCCTCCTCCTCATCTTACTGCCATATGTTGCCATCCTCTACCTTTTAGCCTCCAGACTACTGCTCTGACCCTCTCTAGCTCCAGTGTGCAATTGGAAGCAGAAACTGGGAATGGTGTCTCTTGTGAACGGGACTCCCCTGTCCTAAACTTACGTGCATAAGGAACTGGATCCAATGGTCAAATTAAATGTAACACAGGAATGCTGAATGCATCTTCCAATGTGTATTCCTTTTGTTGCAGGTAAGCCTGTGGAGTTCAATTCATATCAGGATCACAGTGTTCTTGGGGGAGTGTCAGATCCTTTTCTTCTGTACCACAGATGGAAGATTCAAACTTTCCCCCTTTAACAGCTATTAGATACAATTGTGCTGATTGGTTTCCCTTCTACAGTTTTTGCAGCTCTGAGAAGCAACTTGGATCAGGATTGCAGTACAGGGGGAAAGGATAAGATATCCCCCTCCCCCAATGCCATGGCCCTAATCCAATCAGAACTCCTTTGGCAAAGGAAATAGATATTGAGAGATTTAGGGCGAAATCCTAACCAATTTTCCAGCATCAAAGATTGTAAGGGCAATGCAACTCCAGACATTGCCTTCCTTTGACGAGGCCTCCATGACTGCCTCCCAACTGCAGGATGTAGCACATGCCAGTGCTGGAAAGTTGGTTAGGATTGTGCCCTTGTTCACATATCTCCCACTACATGTTTAGTTTGACCTTAAGAGTTGGCTAATGGATGTGTGTTTTATATTTACTGATGAATTCATGGAATGATGGAGATTATTTAATTATACAATTGACACAGTACTTAAATAAAACTTACAAATACATATTAAATTACAGCTCCCTTCCCCTTGAAATGTGATTACATACGTCATCCACAATAATGCAAACACTGCTAATTCTTCTCATCCCAAGAATGTGACAGGTTCTGAATACAGATAGCTTCAGTCACAGCATATCATCTCTTTATTGAAAAGCGTGATGGTATTTTTGTTATGCTGCAGCTTTGGCTGGAGCACATGATAGAGGAACATTCTGCACACAATTTTTTTTTCCAAGAATGCATGAATTGGCACCCTGTTGTTCTGAGAATATTCAATAGCGTACCAATTTGCAAATCATAGGGTGCAATCTTATGCTTACTGTTAAATAGTGAGTCCATGCAAATAAAGGAAGGCATAGAGATAACAGCTCAACACATTTATTTCAACTTCAGAACAGAACCTGGCAATGAAAATACAAGGCAACCACCCCTGGCTTTATATCCCTTAGCTCCATCCAGATCCCCTATGGTTGGTGCTGTTGAAACATTAACTAGAGGGCCAATTGGATGGTAAGATTTTGATCTGCCACTCGATTGGCCAGCCATAAGACTGGGTCAATTGGTTATGCAGGATTTCGATCCTGCATAACTTGCATAAATAACACTTATTTTCCTAAGTATAAGTCTCAAACACAATAGGACAAACGTCTGAGTAAACATGCCTAGGGGCACAATCCTAACCAGGTCTACTCAGAAGTAAGTCCTATTTTCTTCAATGGGGCTTACTCTCAAGAAAGTGTGGTTAGGATTGCAGCCAGGATTGTGCTGTAAGACACATAGAAGTCAGACTGACTTAATAATGGTACTTTAACATTGAACAATGGTTTTTGTTTCTCAGTTGTAATGACCTAGTGAAGGAATGTTTAGATTACAGTCTTGGAGACTGGCTAAGATTCAAAGAACTCTAGGACTGCAATCCCATGTTTCCTTTCCTTTGAGTAACAGCTCAATTCTAAACTTCCTGGTTCCCCCTGGAGCAGCGGTGCCAAAATAGCTACCGCTGCATCCAGTGGATGCTGGGAAGCAGCTGGAAGTCTCCTCAGGGGAAGACTTGCTTCAGAGTAGACATGCAGAGGAATGTGCTGTGAGATTCATTTTTCTGAACCCAAAATACTTGTAAACTTTTTTTTTTTTTAAAAAAGAAAAATAAGTCCCAGTAACCCATTGAAAACTGCCTTTCAACCAACTTTAAAAGCCGTTTGAAAATCGGGCTCCCATAACATTTTGCAAAGGAAAAAATAACTAAAAATTCTACTTGGTTAGCTCAAACCCTTTGCTCAAGCATAAAAGAGCTCTTTGTATCTTAGTAAGTGTCGGATCCAACTTCCCAGCCCTGATGCAGCCATGCCAACAGGGTGTACACTGCATTCTTTGGTGGGGCAGCAGTCATGGAGACCCCCTCAACGTAAGAGAACATTTGTTCCCTTATCTCAGAAGGCTGAATTGTGGTTGTATCAGTGCTGGAAAATTAGATAGGATTGGGCCATAAATAGATTAAATGTGCCCACTACATACATCCATCTGAGAGTAGCAGAGCAAAAGGGCAATGTAGGAGCAGATATGCAGTATGAAACATACAGAGTTGAAACATACGGAGTTGACATGCTTGCATTTTTTGAGGGAGAAGAACAGTAAGAGCTGGGCCGCATGCAAATAAACTGTTTAGGTGGATATTTATACTGCAAACCATTTGAATGGTGGCAATGTGTGACCCAAGTTGAATGTACGGACCAGGCGCAGTGGTGTAACTAGCTGTCCACCCTGGGTACCACCCTTGGCAGGGTGTAACACCACAAATGCCCCAGCATCACTAACATAGCAAATGTTAGGAGTAACCCCATCATGCTATATACCGTTGGATGTGGACTTTCCAGCGGAATGCAATGCAAAAAACCAGATTGAAATATCTGCTTTCCATCAAATGTTATGGCCAAAAAACCGGAAACAAAAAATGCATGGAACCCTATGGAAAATGACTGAGCTATATCGCGCGTTTACTCTCGAGTAGGTGAACTTGCCATAGTTCATCAGAAAGGGCAGGCTGAGAGGAATCCAATGACACCAGAATTGTTCCTATCCAATGAAAGCAACCCTCCAAAAACACCCAAGAAGGAAGTCCCTCCCTCCTTGGCTCCTGGTCAAATCAGGCAAAGAGGAATGCAAGGCTAGCTGCATGGTCCCCATCTAATGAAAGTGGAGCTCAACAAATGCTCCAGAAGGCAGCCCCCTCCCCGCAAGAATAAACCAGAGGCTTGAGCTGGTAAGGTGGGCACTGGGCAGGGCTGAAAATCTCACTGCTTTATCTGTGTGTGTGTGGGGGGGACTGTTATTGCAGGCAGGCTACAGAGAAAATTTACTTGATCAAACATGGATGGCTTCCCCTTATTTATCTGTTTTTCTTTAATTTAATTATTTATAATTATTTTATTTTGCTTGATGATGTCACTTCCAGCCATGACATCACTTCCAGTGGTTCCTAGACAGACTGTCATTCTAAAAAGTGGGCCCCAGTGTTAAAAGTTTGAGAACCACTGCCTTAACTCAAAACAGACCAATGATATCTCATTGGTATCCTGAAGGGGTGTGTGTGTGTGTGTGTGACACACTAGTGACCAAAATTCTGGAAATTGTGGCTTTTAGGAATAATACCATCATGTTAGATACCATTTGATGCAGAAATTCATCCATTGCTTGTGGGGAAATATTCACTGCATTTGTTTTTCTGGCCATTGTTATTATTCATTCCATGTCATGACTATTACTCTTTCTGTCTCACCTACCACACAGGGTTGTTGTGAGGACAAAATAAGGGGAGGAACCATGTACACCACCCTGAGCTGCTTAGAGGAATGGTGGTATAAAAAGTGAATTAATTAAACAACATAATTTATTATTATTATTATTATTATTATATAAATATATATAATATATATAATATATAAATATAATATAATATATTAGTATATTAATTAATTATTAATATAATAATAATAATAATAATAATAATAATAAACTAATTAATTATGTCATATGGGTTGACAAAAATTTATGGGCCCCGGGTGTCAAATGACCTAGCTACGCCCCTGACCAGGCCTACATGGATAGCATAACCTCTGTATTTTGCTTATGTTGAGCGGAATGTCAAATGTTCCCTTAGGAGAAATTTTGTGTCAACTCTAGTCCCAGTGCTGGTGGAAAGCATGCAGACCCTACCCAACAAACTGTATTGCTATATTCTGTGTATCCAGGCTAGGGTAGTGAGAAACTAAGAGCCCAATCCTGAGCTCAGTGCTTCCCACTGGAGCACACAGTTGCAAACGTGCCATAAAGCATATTTGTAAGGGTTAGCACCAGCCTGCACTGGGCCAGCACCAGTGGGAGGCTGGCGGTCCACCTCCCAGCATTTGCCTAGACTGCCTGGCGGTGGAGAAGTGAGTAGGGGCATGGGGGAAGTGGGGAGGAGGCGTTCTGGAGCAGGGAAGGTGGGGGAGGGTGGGAAGAGAGTGGGGGAAGGCATGGCAGGGGAAGGGAGCAGAACGGGAGGGAAGGGGGATCAGCAGAGCTCAGCTCCATCGGATCCTGAGTCCCACGTTGGGCCTTGCAGCCCAACATGAGACTCCTTGATTCTGCACTGGCTCAATTACAGAACTGAGTAACCCCATTGCGGGGCTACTTCCCTTACCCAGAGGAAGGGGAGGAAAGTCCATTTCTCCTGAGGAGCCAGTGGCAGCTACCCAGGGCACGCTGGCAACACTGTGCACTGAGCAGCTCAGGATTGGGCTGTAAGGGCCCAGTCCTCTCCAACTTTCCAGTGTCTATGCAACCACAATACAGCCCCAAGGTAAGGGAACAAGCATTCCTTTACCTTGAGGAGGCCTCCATAACTTCTCCCCCACTGCAGGATGTGGTGCACACCCCCTTGGCATAGATGCATCAGCACTGGACAGTTGGAGAGGATTGAGCCCTAACATTCTTTTTGGCTTCTCTTGAATTTCTTCAGATGACTTGCTCAAATGAGAACCTCCAAATATGTCTTGAAATTTCATGTTGAGTAAAATTTTGTGGCAGCTATAGATAGCATGAATATGTTCATAAATGTAAGGAGCATAACACAATTATGTTTGTACAAGTTTTAATCACTGTTGTGACACACAGGAATAACCTTTTTATAACTTACAAAAGCTGCAATACTTCAGAATCTTGACAAATAGAAAGTGATACAGGATAGTCTGACTATTTGAAACCAAGGAGATAAGTAATGATGAATTACCAGTGATAACAGGTGACAACCATCAAGGAACAATTTTATCCACCATCTGAAGTCATTCATTATTTTTTATTCAATAACTGAATTTCTGCACCATGCTTAGAATCTAGGTGTTCTCTTCAGTAAGCTCACACTGAATAAAGAGTTGAATAAGTTCTCCATTTTCAGTACTTCATTGTTTGTCATTGGAGGAGGCAATCACTGACTCTATTCCCGCCAATTCAATAATAAGAAAAGTCAAATTGGACTATCTCATGAAATATAACTTTGAATCTTTAAGAGGGGAATTGTTTTTAAAAATATATTGCTTGAATGTACACAAAGACAAATCCTTTAAAAACCACCTTCAAATAGAGAATTACTACCTAACTTTAATTTGGTAGATTGGATGGCAAAACTACTCCTGAACTGTACTACTTCAAACTGTAGGTGATAAATGCTGGAGGCCTTATGGTCAAGCACACCTTCTCCACAGAATGCACATAGAAAACTAACCTGTCAGGAAAAAAAAGATAGGCTAGGACTTTCTGTCTGTCTTAGACATGGCTAGTTTGCTATGTGATGCTCCATCTAAGCCTCTGAAAGCCACACTTCATAAGGAGCTGCTTTAATCTGTGATTCTTGTCCTTCAAGGGGAGGTCTGTCCCATCCAGGAGAGGTGAAATATCTAATCCTGGATCAGGCAGTTCCCCAACTAGCAATACCTCTGTCTTATCTGGATTAGCAGTCCAATCCTATCCACACTTTTCTGGGAATAAGCCCCATTGACTCGAATGGGACTTACTTCTAAGTAGACAAGCATAAGATTGGGCTGTAAGTTTCAGTTTGTTCTCTTCCATTCCGATTCTCATAATCAACTGATAATGGTTCAGAGTTTCCACCACCTCCCTAAGATTTGTTGAAAATGACAGACAGAGCTGGGTGTTATTAGCATACTGCTCACCAAGGATGGCTTATCCATGTCTCTCTTTCATGTTTCTTATGCTTTTTATTAAATCTTTTATGGCTTAGGGCCAAAGTACCTCAAGGACCATCTTCTTCTATATGAGACAGCCTGTCCCCTGACCTCATTGTTCACCCCATCCCCTGGGCTCCTGCAGGTAATGTAAGTTTCTGAAGCTTGACTGGTGGTGAAAAGAGGAATGGCCTTCTCTATAGTGGCACCCCACCACAGTAATGGAACTCCCTCCCTGTTGAGTTGAGAACTGAATCCTCCCTACTGGCCTTTGACTGGGGACCCAAGACGTTTTTATTTTGGATCACTTCGCACCTTAAAATTATTGTTATCTGGCTGTTTTTGATGAGTTTTAATTTTGATTGTGTTGTAATTTTATTGTTTTAAAGTTGGTTGTCAGTAATTTTAGGCCACAATCCTAACCAAATTTCCAGCACTGACCTAAGGGCAATGCAGCTCTGAGGTAAGGGAACAAACATTGTCTTACCTTGAGGAGGCCTCCATGACTGCCCCCCCCCAACTGCAGGATGCAGCACATGCCCCACTGACACAGCCAGGGCTTTTTTTTCTAATGGAACATGGGGGAACAGCATTCTGGCACCTCTTTGCAGGGGCCCCTCCCCTTTGGAGGCATTCCAGGAGGGGGGGAGCAAAACAGAGGCATTCGATGGGTGGGTGCTGCGGGGTGCAGGGTGGGCGGGTGCCTGGCCCCTGCCTGACTGCACATTGACCCCCTCCTGCCCCATCTCCAAGCTCTCGCCTGAGCCCAGCCCGCCTCCCCTCCCCCCGCGCTCTGCTTCCCCGCGCAGCTTCCAAGCCGGTGGAGGGCACGGGGGACACGCGCTGATGCCGAGGAGGAGGACAGCCAGCCAGCCAGCCAGCGAGACGGGCTGCGGCACCCACGGAACGCCCAGGTACTGGCTTGGAGGAGGAGGGGGGAAGGAAGCTGGCTGGTGCAGCCCCCATGCCAATCTGCAGCATGAGCCTAGGTGTGTCTACTCAGAAGTAAGTCTCATTGTGCTCAATGGGGCTTGCTCCTGGGAAAGGGTGCATAGCCTTGCAGCCTGAGAGCCCAAGCCTATGCATGTCTACTCAGAAGTAAGTTCCATTGTGTTCAATGGGGCTTACTCCAAGGAAAGTGTCATAGCCTTGCAGCCTGAGTAGATGGGCAGAGGAAGGGTTCTGAGGCTGCAGTCTTCTCCACCCTTTCCTGGGAGGAAGCCCCATTGACTCTAATGGGACTGACTTCTGAGTAGACAGGCACAGGATTGGGCCCTGAGGCTGCCATCCTATCCCATTCACTAAAGTGGACTTCTGAATAGACATGCATAGGATTGGGCTCTTAGGCTGCAATCCTAGGCACTTTCCTGGGAGTAAGCTCTATTGACTAGAACAAGACTTATTTCAGAGTAGACATACCTAGGATTGGGCTCTTAATCCTGGCAGAGATATATATCTGCACCCGTTTTCACATGCTAAGGGCAGGTGAAAAGGGATTCTACGTGTGTACAACGTGCTGTCCAGCCTTGCCAGAAATCCTCCTCATCCTTCCCCCACAAGCATGCCCTTCACCAGCCAGCATTTGCAGCTCCTCTCCAGCAATGCTCAACAGCTGCTCAGGGCAGCAGAGAACATACAATTGCATGCCAAGTGCCTTCCCAAAGACACAGAGTATTCTGATACCTGAATTAAACCATATTTAATAGCTTGTTTGCAAATGTAGCTGTTTCTATGTGCACCTAAGGACCCCTCTCGTGTAAGAATTCCTTTTTTGTTCTTACTCCCACAGTTGCTTAGAGTTCCATTTTACTACATGGAACTCATGTAAGCCATTTTTTGGAATCCATTCACTGCTTCCTCTCCTCGAAGTAGTGCCACACGCTACAAGTACACCTGTACAGTATTTTTCCCCATGTGTAGAAAAAGTAGCTAGGGGGAAGGGGATGTGGAGATTGACAGCCCAATCCTATGGATGTCTACTCAGAAGTAAGTTCATCTTTAGGATGGAAGCACATAAAAAATATTTTATTTCTCCAATAAAAAATGGCTTAAAAATAAATAAATAAATAAATAAATAAATAAATAAATAAAAGATTAACAAGTTGTGAGTTCCTGCACCCTTTTTTTTTTAAAAAAAAAAATAAAATAGAAAAAAAGCACTGGGCACAGCTATGCCAGTGCTGGAAAGTTGGTTAGGATTGCACCCTGAGTCTTGTTTAAAGAGAAAGGTGGGCTATACATGTTTTTAAAGAAATAAGTATGAATGTGCCCATAAACAATTACAATGTTCAGATTTGAAAAATATAACTTTCAAACCATGGATAAATACATCTGATCACACAGGAATGCAATCATCAATAGTTTTCATCATGGAAGAATGAGATGAAAGCTTTTTTTCCCTAGCTGTACATGAGTGGACTTGGTAAATTCTATCAATGTTTGTTATTCTTCTACAAAGTTTTGTACAAGCACAGAAACAAAACTATGCTACATACTGAACATTGCCCCCCCAAGGCACAAGATGCTAATTCAGTCAGCACAAGGCTCTGTTAGGATTGGGGCTTTGGAAAGCAGAGTTAGGCATTTGAGCAAACTGTTTCCCAGCCTTGGCTGACACTCCAGCACCTATCATGATAACACCATGCAAGAGGTGGGGCCAGTTATCACCACTACCACCCCCACCCCAGCCAATGACTGTGAATGGGGCAACATTTTGCAGATCCTATCCAAGTTCTCTTTCCTTCCCTGAAAACCTTATTTCCAGGCAGCTATGCCCAAATTCACTGCTTGTAGATGCTTTAGGTGAAATGCAGTGGCAATTCTGGATCTTATCAATTTTGCCCACAGCATGGAAAGTGCATTCTCTATCCTAGGAATCCAATAACACATCAATTCCTAGTGATGCTAGGTGATGCTCACAACACACTTTGACTAAGAATTTGAATGAATATTTTCTCTCTGAGTTCCTGGGATGGGTTCCACTGAGAAATTCAATGGCAACCTTGTTGTTATCACATTTCTTATGCTGGAACATGGCAAAAGTGTAGTCTTTCACAATGTCCCAAAATTTGTCATAATGATATTGCTGTTTTGTCTGTCACCACAAGCAAATTTCAGAATTGGGATATTAGTTTTATTATCCAAATTTACATTTTATGATACTAGCCCTTATGATAACTTACTCTCAAGTTTATTAAGTTAAATTGCAACCTCTGAAGCAGCCCTGACTCAATTCCCTCTTACCTCCGGCCTCTAGAATTCAACTCCTACATAAAGAATTTTCTGTGACTTTTTCCCCTCCATGTGCAATTTCTCTCCCCAGGCATTATTTCCCACAGGTGGATAAGTTTTGTGCAGCCTCAGTGATTTATTGGCTTTAAGTTGCCCTAGCTTACTTATCACTTCTACCTTACTGACCTTGAAGTAATCCAAGATAGCAAGTACAAGGCCAATAATAGATGACATCGGCTGGTTCCTTTTTAACTGTGTGCACTTAGTAAACATTTTTACATTCTTGCCTTGCTGCGGCTTTCTTGCTTTATGGGTGCAACTCCTCCTGTATCAGCCTGACTATTTCTGATTTATTCAACTGTTTAGCTATATCTGCTCCAGTTATGTCAGTAGTTCTCTGAAATCTTTCTGCAAGTCCCAAAATGAATTTACCTCCCATAAATCCTCCTCAAAATCCTCCTGTTTGGATTTTATTTGCTATGCTTGCATTCCACCCTTCCTTTTAAAAAGCTTAGAGTAACTTATATGGGGCTTCCAGTGGTTTCTGTCAGTGTTCTGGTCTGTATTCACTTACCTTCAACAATATAGCAGCATCAGGTTCTCCCAGACTATTCAGAGGGACAAAAATTTGGTTGAAAATTTGGTTGAATTAGTGTTTAAAGGTACACGTCCTCACCAGCAAGGGAGATCTGCATTTTAAACAGACTTCCACATGTAACGTTGTCATGTCCAAATTCAACAGGTTGATTAAACCTGGAGGCAGATCTTACTGAAAGGAGAATGAAGTGAAACCACAACCAATTGATACTGATTAAAAATAATTATGCTTTTATTGATGTTATAGGTGTATTGGAATTGCGGAAGATATTACCAAGGAGATAGGGTGTGGTGTCCACAGTGCCCCTTGCTCTGAGTAAATGCAGGATTAAAGCCCAGGTGGTAGCTGGAGGTGTGCTGCACAGCTGCCGCCACTAGAGCATAAGGAGATCCCTCAGGTATATGGGGAGCACCTGAGGCAGAAAGGGTTTGGTGGGTTTTGAAGGAGTGCAGGTTGGAGGTAGGAGAGAAGAGTGACTGACTTGGTTTATGGAATTGGGAATCAGATGGTGGATTGTTACTGGACTTTGGCTTTGGACTTTGATTTGGATACCCTGATTGGACTGACCTACCTGGAACCTGACTTTGGATTGTAACTTGGCTTATTGGCAACTCTGATTGATTGGACTGGTTTACAAGGCCCAGTGGATTGGGATTTGGCAAAACAATAGGCAACAAGAGAAAGTTCTTAAATGTCTAAGAGCACAATGCTAGGTTTGTCTACTCAAAATTAAGTCTCATTGTTTTAAGTTGATCTTACCTTCAGGGAGTCTGCATAGAGTTGCTGCCTAAGTTCCTCAGCTGCTATCCAATCATTCTGACAACAAATGCATTTGATTGGTTGACAAACCCAATAGATAGCTGGAAGATTTGAGGTAGGAAAACTGGTGATGTCCACATATCTCCTTTTCTTAGGCATCTCCCATCCAAGTGGGCCTTGAACTAACAATATAAAGGGAAATGGTGGTCCTTGCTAAATAGGAGTTGATTGGAAAATGTATTTGCCCAGAGACAACTGGATTACAGGGTTGACATTAGGGCGGAGAGTTGCAGCCTTTCTCCTTGGTAGTTCAGGCTCCCTAAATGTGGATATCATCTTTTAGCAGACATCCTGTTGTTCTATACATCTCAAGGAATAACATAAGATTAGAATTACCTAACTTTGGCACAGATCTGATACAGCGTGCTCTTGCAGCATTTGCAATACGTACGAGTCTTTAACTTGCCACTCTTCCTACCGTCCATAATCTGTCCTGCTGAAGAGCCTCCATTCCTCAGAATGCCTATTGCCCTGTTGCCTGCTGAACTTTTCAGCCTTCTGTAAAATTAAATCCAGCCATGCTTACTCAGACACACTCTCTATACTCAATATTTGCTCATTACAGGTCCAGCCTATTTATACACGGATTTTTTATACAGGGATTTGACTCAACACAAATGGCCCCTGCAAATGAGAAAGCATGTGCCAATCCCTGGAGAAGGGGGAAAATGCATCCCTTTAAAATCAGTTTTAAAAACTGAACAGTCCTTTAACAACAACCTCCTTAATGAGAGAGAGAAGGCAGCAGGCTAACAATCCATCAGTCCTTCTCTCCCCTCAGCTCCCCCAGCGCATGAAAGAAACGTGATCATTTTGCATTGATGAAGGGAGGGGCTGAGCGAAGTGCTGATGGATTGTCTTAATGACTTTTATCTTAGAGTCAAAAGGTCAGCAAGGCTGTTTTTCAATCACTGGAGCAAAGAAACTTTGTTTTTTAAATTGATTTGTTATAGTGCAGTTTTTTTAATCCACGTGAGTGCTTGGAACGGAACCCATGCGAATAATCAGTCTCAACCTGTATGTATTTTTTGCATCTTGTGGTTACAGTTTGTTAGCAATGCAAAATCACATTTTCTAATACAATATGCATGCCCTGAGTTAAACATGCCATTGACCAAAGTTCTTGGTAGGCCTTGGGGTCTGACATTGCCAGTGTGAATGGAAAGAGGTCTGGGTATGCATCTACAGCTGTATTGTGATGTTCATCTAATCCTTACTGAACTGGTAGATGAGACTGGGATATGTATTGCTGACAAGAGCAATGAATTACTATACATTCTCTCATTATCCATATCTAATTTGTTCCTGAAAGTGGCCTTTATACTGGAAATCTATTATTACAAATATTTCATTATTTTCAATGCGAAAAATTCTTATTCCAAAGCCATTCCAAAGTTCACCCTTCCAAACACCCTAAATGCCCAATACTATAAGGAAAAGGTTGTGTGGCATGATAAAACAGAATAAACAACAATTAATGACAACACTATACAGCATCAATAAAGTGATAAAGTCAATGAGGATAAGGTTTCAGATGTTCTAGCATCACACAATGAAGTTTAGCATCTCAAGCTCTTGCAGTTGCATCTAGTATTTTTCCACTTTTATAATGAGTTTTTTCATCGTCTTCTGTTCTTTAGGATCCATTCTAGAGGTGTTGGGCAGGTCCAGAGAAGGCAGCCCCTGTTTGGAGATGGACCCTGTTTGGGAGCCCTCAGGAGGCCTCAGGTTTAGCTCAGGGGGAGGGGGTTAAGTCACCCTGGCCCTCCTTCCTGGTATAGCCCTTCAGACTGGGTCCTGGGCAGGAGCTGTTGGAAACACAGCCTCCTGCCTCTCCAGTTCTGGCTTTCTGTCCTCATCGTGGGCTTTCGCCCTTTATATGGACTACTTCCTCCTCCAGCCCATCCCTTCCCTGCTAGAGGGGGGCATAAAAGGGAACCTGCTTGGGGCCTCCCTCCCTGGTGCTACCTCCCTTGTCTCTCTCTCCCCGCTGACTTCCTGTACTCTCGGGTGCCTTGGGCAAAAAGAAGGGGGGCCCTCCTCCTGCCTGGCTGGGCTTCCTTTCCCCTGGACCTCCTTGGCCCCCTTGCAGGGTAAGTCTGGGTCAGGCGAGGCAGAGGGCACCCCCACATCCATATTCACAGAAAATTGTACAAGCAGAGCGCAAAAACAGATACACTGTGAAAAGGAGTATGTCATGCATGTGCCTTGTGTGGGGACATCAGGTAGTGCATCTCACTTGAAGGAGGGCGCCTCTTCCCACCCTGCATCTGCTAGGGATCCTGCAGAGTGCTTCCCCTAAGGCTGATGAAGGGTGCCTTTCTGCTAGGATGAGAAATCCAAGATTCAATCCAACACCCTTGAACTCCTTCTTGAGTATGCAAGGCAAATGCATTCCTTTGTTTACAGAGCTCAAATTGGGGGGAAAGTCTACCCATTGGGTAGAATGGGAAGTAAACAGTGCCTCCATGAGGGATTTGTTCTCCATCATTTCCAGTCCTTATATTGAAAACCTTGGTATGGATAAAAAGGGTTGATCTTGATTGTATTGAAGTATTGAAGTGTGGAAATCCTTATACTGATACAGAGAGAACAGTGTACATGACTAGTTGCCTTGGTTACATTTGAATCATGATAGTTATGGATATTTAGTGCTTGGTCCTAATTCCTGGCAAGAATTTGTATTAATAACAATTAAAACACAATCCAACAAAATTACAGTTGCCAGTAGGGATAAAGGCTCTACTTTGAGCTGTTGATTTATTTTACTGAAAACAAACATAAGAACATTAGACCTGTGCAGGCTCAGGCCAAAGGCCCATCTAATCCAGCATCCTGTTTTCCACAGTGGCTAACCAAAGTCCACCAAGAACTTTGGTTAACACAGATCTCTTTGTCTGTGTTGCTTCCTTGGAACAGGCATTCAGAGGCATGCTGGCTCCAGACCTGGACGCAACGTACATTTTATATTTGTCTATATATTTTAACTTGTACTTTCCTATTGCCTAGGAGTCAGGATGCATTTTTTGTTGTTCTTCACTGTTTGCTTTTAAAAATGGTCTATTGGATGACAAAAAGAGTTTTTAGGAATTGGCAACTGGGAATATACCTAACACTAGAGAGTAACTTTGCTAAACATTGATATTTTGAACCTCCCTAAGATTTCCTCAGATGTTTCTCCCAGGTCTTCTAAACTCTGCAGCTATCTGGAGAGTTTCTTCACTGCACCTGAAGCCCCAATAGGATGCATAATACTGTGAGATGCAGCTGCTATGTGCACTACATGCACAACTCACTTTTGATTCCCAGTGAGTACAGATGGGAAACCCTCCATCAAATTGTTAAAACTCTTTTTCCTTCCCTCCTTCAGATGTTTCCTGCCAGCACAAACACTAAAGTTCAAAATGTTGCTTTATTAGCAACTCTTATAATGTCTCTAGATGGGACTACCATAGCCAGTCGCCTATAAGGCAAAAAATTTCTGCCAATAAATCAAGATTAGCTCATCCCCTCGCTTTATCTGTGAGGTCACTCATGGGGTCAGGGCTGAAGCAAGAGGACAATGCAGAGATAATTAGGGCTATTAGAGCCCAGTCCTGTGCCACCAAGCACAGTCGTACCATAAGGCATGTTCACAGGGCTCACTGCCAGGCTCCTGCCCGTGCTAGCCCAGCTCTTGCGGCTCGGTGGTCTCCTGGACCGCTGAGCTGTGGAACGGTAGGCAGGGGTGGGGATGGGGGCAGGGAGGAGGCGTTCCAGGGAGGATAGAAGCTGGCAGGGGGCAGAGAGAGGGCGGAGGGCGGAGGGAGGTGTGCTGGGGGGTGGGCAGGAGGAGGATCTGCAGAGCTCTGCTCCGGAGGATCCAGAGTACTAGTGTAGGGCTGCATGCCCTACACAAGCGCCTTCTCCTTACCACTGACCTTTGGGTCGGTGGTAAAGTGAGTAGCCCCATTGTGGGGTTGCTTACCTTACTCAGGGGAAGGGGACGAATGTCCCCTTCTCCCGAGGTGCTTCCCATGGTAGCACAGGAGGCGCTGGATTTGGCGGCAGCCCTCCTCAGTGCCGATGAGCCTGGGTGCCCTGGGCAGCTCAGGATTGGGCTGTCCATCTCCATGACAACCCCTCCAAGGCAAACCTGCAGCCAAAGTTAACCTTTTATCCTGAGGTATAAAGCAAGTCAGGGCTCTAGGCTTCCATTGAAATCAAGCAAGCTTCTTTCTCTCTGGCAGACTCTTCTGCACCCTCGTTCCATTTTGCAAATGTTTGACAGAGGTCTGGTTTTGTTTTTTTTTAAACACCAGGATGAAATCCTCATTTCCATTTGAAACAAAGTCCAAGACTACAATTCAGTGCACTATTACTTAGGAATAACATCCATGGAAAGCAATGGAGTCTATTTCTGAGTAAATAGGGTTGCAACTATGCGTAACTGCACTTGCTCATGCTTGTTCCTTGTTGCTTGTCTTTCCACTGTGAATTGAATTGCATACTCCCAGTTATGAGTTATAAGCTGTATATGTAGAGCCTCTGATTTAACATACCAGGCACCTTAAAGAAGGATTTGATTAATGGTTCTACTGGTATGTTGTTTACGTGCACTTACTCTGATAGTGTTTACAAAAAGGTGGTGAAGATCAGATTTTAAACTGTTAATGAATAAAAATGCATCTTATGATCTTTTACTATATTTTTAATAGATACTGAACAGTTCTTAGGTAATAATTACTGGTAGGTCATTTTTAAGAACCTGGCCTCAGGTAAAATCAGACAACACTATAGTCAGACACACACACCCCCGAAGTTTAACCCCCAATTTTTTCAAGGGTCATAGAAAATTCCATGATTTTTGGCTGGAAACCTGCCCTTGACTTATTTGTTGGATTGACTTAGAACCCAATCCTGTGCTTGACGCACTGGCTTACTGCTGGTGCGCACTGTCGCAAACGTGCCATAAGGTGCTCCACCAGATCCAGAGCCTTTGCATCAGGCTCGGCGCCTGACACGAAGGCTCTTACCTCACTGCCAACCTTTTGGTTGGCAGTGAATTGAGTAGCCCCATTGCAGAGCTACTCTCTTTACCCAGGAAAAGGAGATGAATGTCCCCTTCTCCCAAGGTGCTGCCTGCGGCTGCCACGAGAGCTCAGGATTGGGCTCTTATACTTGGGTATCTATAGTATATTGAAAACTCATAATTAAAAAAAGCCAGAGGAGAAAGATCAGTGAAAAGAATAAAGGTACATAAATTTTTCATAAATTTGTTTTTTATAAATGAGAGTTCAGAAAATATTTCTAACTCCTTTCATTAAGACTGAATCCAAAGAACCAAACATTACTAAACAAATTGTTCAATGTAATCAAAAATATAGTGAGATACAAGGAAAAAAATGTACGTGATCATTAATAGTAAGTGATCATCAAAGGCATTTTCAGATATTAGTTGAGCTACTCCAAATTACAGTGAATTGCAAGCACAGAATGGAAGAGACCAAGGTGGTTGTTGAAAGGCAGCAAGCCAATTTCATAAAAAATATATTCTGATGATATGGGAACTTGCAGTCCAACAAGCCAGATGCATCCACACTCACAGCTTGTTGGAGATTTTTGTAACGTAATCTAAAGAATCAAAATGTGTGTGAAAAATGGAGTGCTTTTCACATGAACAGACACATCATAGATAGGGCACCAAGGCCTCTGCTGGAATTGGCACCTCTGAAGTGTATAAGAAACAATAAAAATTCAACATAAACAATTTTTATGTTGCACAGTGTTGTCAGTCTCAGTCACAGAGACGTCATTTTCATGACAAAAAAGATCTAAATTACAACCATTGAAATCAGTATGGCCCCCAAAACAGCACTAATTTAAACAATACTATTTAAAGAGAATGATAGATGGTATAGTGGTGGACAGCCCAATCCTATTCAGCACTGGCCACACAGTCCAGTGTCATATCCAGCACTGCCATTGAGCAGGCTGGTGGTCTCCTCAGAGTAAGGGAATGTTTTTCCCCATTCCATGTTGAGCCCCAGCCTGTTTAATGGGGCAACTTAGATTTGCACCAGCAAAATTGCTGAACAGCCCTGGGAAGGCCTTTCAGGCCCAGATTGGGATAGGATTAGGATACCCATCCTGAACTACCCCTCCCCCAAAAACCCATCCCTACCTCTGTTCTGGCCTCCCCTGCACTGTATGGAGCAGATCTTACCTGCTCTGGTGATCATAAGTCCTGAATATAGCACCATTCAGCAGGTCTTCTTGCAGACACCATCTACTCGCAAGTTGTCACAAACATGCTTTATGGCACATTTGCAATTGCTAGCACAATGCTACTATAGGATTGGGCCATTAAGGTGCAGTTGATCTGTTTGCAATTTGTCTGTTAGTTTGCTCCATGTTCCTTTACCAGAGGTGTCAAACACATTTTCATACAGAGGAAGAAAGTTTGTATTCATAGTGCTTGCTGAGGGCTGGAAATGACATCATTAAGCAGGAAGTAATGTTATTAACCCATTTTTGCCCAGCCGCAGGTGTACACATTTGATCCCTGTTGTGAATATGTAACATTGGGCAGAAATGGCTTCAGAAGACGATGGGCAGATATGTGCACTTTGTTCTCACATGAAACTCATTAGCTGCAAATGATAGAAGAGAAAATGTGCACATCTTGCTCAGATTTTCAAAATATGAGAGAGCCTAATTATCACAATGGGAGAACCCAATTATAATGGGGGCTGGATAAGTTGCTTCTGGGTGCCGCATTTGGTCTGTGGGCCTGATGTTTGACACCCCTGAATTATACGATGATGACAAGGGATCAGGAGGGAAGTATCTTTTTCCCTAGTTGCAGAATCCCTACTACTACAGAGAGATTAGTTCCACTTCTCTTTTAAGGCCACACTAGATGTATGCAACACATGTGAAACAGAGGTGTGCCCCCAAAAGCCTTCACTGATGCCTGTTTTAGAATTCTGTATTTATCATCCATGAGATGGGTAAATGTCTTTTATGCATTTAATTTCTTGATCATATACTACATATCTATGATTTCTTACTGTCACACAGTTGTATGGATTGCATTATGATATATAGTACAGATATATCCCAGTATAGATATATATGGGTAGATGGTATTGCTTGATGGTAGGGTACATGTATAAACATGCTAGAGCTCTACAGCCTTCTCCACTCAATGCTCATTTTGTATTACAGGTGTGCCCTGGTATCTGCCCCAGAGTTCCGTTCTGGACTCCCCCATGGATACCTGAAACCATGGATTCTGAGGACGCTTTAAAAAACTTGGTAAAACAATATTTTTTAAATGTATCCCTATCTTTTTAAGAGGTGTCCCTGTAATCCATGGTAACCGTGAATAACTGAAACCGTGGATACTGAATCCATGGATGCCGAATCCATGGATACTGAGGCATGCCTGTACTACATTGTTTGGCATACATTGATGTACTTTTTGCCCTGAGTGAATTAATTGCATAAACAGTTGAGGTAGAAGAAATTTCCACTGAGTACATTTGTATCTGAGTACAATGTTTGTGACCAAGATTTAGCATTGAGTAGGTCAGGAGGAAAGTCATTCAGGATGATTCACAGACACAGATTAAAAAAAAAAGTTGAATCGATCAATAATTTGCTATGAATTATTTACTAAGTTCTAGCTGCTAGGGAATGACAATTGGGACACTTTAAGTATTGTCCAATTTGACAATAAGGTCATACTTACATGAGGAATTTGCAATCAATATCTAATGGAAAAAATATTCCTCAAACCCAATAGTAAACAAACAAAGCTATTGTTGCTTTCTCCTTTCTTAGAGGCAGAATGAATTGTGTTGGTGTTCAGAATAAATGTAAACCAAGAAAGTAATTTACAAGTATTGGGCAAGGGATCATGGGTCACAGAAATCTTGGTTCCCAATGTGACATTAAATTACATTGTTTCACATGCCAGCCTAAGTGAAAACTGAGCCTTAAGTATGCAGTTGCCACTTACCTATTCTTCAGAAGTCTGGGCATTGGGTCTCGGTGCTCAAAATTCAGACTTGAATGCACAGAGAAATTTACTGGTTATGGTAGTGGTTGTTTTCCTTCCCCATCTTTGTTTTACAGATGTTGTTATATTCAGGATTTGTTACTGTGTAAACAAACAAAAAAGTGATGACCATGATATGTGAAGATCAATGGAGGCAGCTACTGTTTGAAAAATGTGAAGCTGACTCTGTACCAAATGTTTACAAAAACATAATGGGTGTCACAATGTCTGTTAGCAGTAGCTATATGGACTGCATGTTCTCTCTAATGGGAAATAGTTGAAGTGAAAGATGAAACTGTCTTCATGCTTATATAATTAAGGCTGCAATCCTAACCACACTTTCCTGAGGTGTTAGTATGCCTTTAAAAATTCAAGTAGGACCTGGCTGTTAAGCCTGTAGCCAAGTGAGAGGATACAATTTCTTTACAACCCCTGAAGATGCTTTCCATAATTGAAAGTGAAATGTTGGGACTAGATCCTACAGTGTGCTTTAATATGTAGCTTAAACACTCGAGCAACATATTAAATTATGTTTTAAACTCATCCAGCCACAAAAGCCTTAGTTTGTACATTTATTCATTATTTTATTTTCACATTTCTATACTGCTCTTCCTCCAAAGAGCTCGGGGTGCTGAACATAGTTCCTTCCCTCCTTTTATCTTCACAACAACCCTGTGAGGGAGGTGATGAAAGATAGTGTCTAGTCCAAGGTTACCCACAAAGCTTCATGGCTTAGCAGGGATTTTAACCTGGATCTTCCAAGTCCAATTCCTGAACCACTACACCCTGGCTCTCAAATGCTGTGTCTGGGACAGATTCTTCCCATGATGAGGGATCAGTGGCTTCCTGTTGCACTCTTGGAATTTGTGAAACCATAAAGAGTCACCATATCTGAGGTGGTGCAGATGTGCAAACATCTGAGGAGGGTTAAGTCCTTGGCTGAGATATCAACAGGAAAATCTGTCGCCTCAGACATATAGGCAAGTTGTGATTCCTCAGCTGCACTCCCCCTGCCTCCCCAAATAATCTGGTTCCACTGCATGGTCCTTATCCTGACATTGCTGCAGGAAACTTATGGTGAATATTTTTACAAGCAGTACTCCTTTGTTTTGTCTGCTCTCTCCCACCCCCGGATGTAATCTGCCAGCACTAAGCAGTGTCTCATAATTGGCTACAGTTGTTATTGGCTCTAGAACACTGCAGGGCAATTAGAACATTTTAAATGTTATTATTGGGCCAATTTCAGTTGGCCTTTGGGAATAGACAAATTAAGAGCTAAGTAAGATACTATCCCTTTTTCCCCTCCACCGCAGACCAGGCACCATCTGCCAAGCCTGTCACTGCAACCCGGTAGGTCACGAAATGAGTGTGCCATGCATAAAGCCACAAAATCCTTGCAGTATTTACCCTGTCACAAGATGGATGCAGAAATCGCTGTGCTTAATTCTTGTTGACAAAAATGTTCACATGTATTGGCAAACAGTCAGCAGTAGTTGAAAAGAACAAAATAGGAGTTTGCAAAGCATTGCTAGCAGCCAATAACCGTTTGCCTGCTTTTACTTAACAGCAGCTTAAAGCACTCAGAGGGCTTGTGGCAAGGAGCTCTCTTTTCCATTATCCCTTTGCAATACACTTAGCCCTTTTCAGACATCCTGTAACCCTGAAAAGTATCCATGGTTACAAAAGGTCCAGTAACACACCAGCAAGCCCTTCCCTTACCATCAGTCCACACTATAACTCCAAAGTCTGCACTCTGAAAAGACACTGCTACCCCTGAGAGAAAATGGACTGTGTTCCACATCATGAGGAGATTGTCTCCCTAGAGTAGTGTTGGCCTCTTTAGGCAAATGCTATTCCCTAGGATGACAAGGGGGCAGAGCTGTGTGGCAGCAGCAGGGCTGACTAATGCTCTCTCATTCATGCTATAATTGACCCTGAATAGTTTTTCTGTTCATTAAGAATGCACAAGTCAGATAGCCAGTTCTTGGAATGGCATCTTTACCCAGATTGTGGAGGTGGGGAGTCATTTGCTCTGTTCCCTACTTCAGTATGAGGCAGACTATAGGCTTGTTCCCTGTTGGTGCCTGGGCTGGCTGGGGATGTGGGCTTGTTAGCCATGTCTTCAGAGAGCTTCACCCCAGCAGTCTGCATTTGGAAGAGTTATTGCCCCATAGTGCTTGACTGCTGGGATGGTCTGAGATTAGCTGGTTGCCTTTTGGGGTTGTGAACAAATATTTTTCCTTCTCATCAGATTGGTCTTTGGTGGAGTGTTTGGGGAGGCTATCCCATATGTGTTTTATTCAGGGCAGCCACAACTGACAGGTGTAGTGCAGGATAGGAAACAGGAGTAGGGATATGGTATGCACCTCGAGGTAAGCAAGAGTCATAGGGAGAACCAGGATCCATTTCAAGAGGCTGTTTGGTTTGTGATGCAGGCTGGTGATCCTTTGTGCTTGAATTGCAAAGTTCGTCTCAAAGGCTGTCAGTTTGGGGTAGGCAGAGCAATTAGATATTTGATTTTTCTCTGTAAACCACTTTGTGAACTTTTAGTTGAAAAGCGGTATATAAATACTGTTAATAATAATAATAAATTTAGCTTCCCTGGCTTCCTTTCCAGAGGTTTACATTGAAAAGCTGGGGTCTCATCAGAAGATATCCTCAGGTTGCTGTCAGAGTGGTTACACCCAAAGTGGAAGCAAGAGTAGCACGCTGTCTCCTCCAGGGTAGATGCCTGAATTAAGAGGGAGGATTGTTGAGAGATAGAACCTATGTGAATGGCATGTTTGCATACAAAATTAGTTCAAGCTTGTACAACTATGGGAATTTTAACAGTAAACCCACATAAAAGGTTAAACTACCTCTAATGCAGTGGTGCCCAATCTGGGGGTCACCCCCCCCCCGGAAATTGGAATCATTAATTTCCCCCTTAAGGGGAGTGACTACAGCAGTGACAGCAGCAACATCACCTCAGCGATCATACCACTGCTACAAAAAAGGGGTTGTTTAAAGTACCTGGGGGTAGCTCCAGCCATCCAGAGGATGCAGAACCCATGGCTCCCTCTGCGGGTTTCCCCACTGCTCAAAATGGCTCCATGCTATGATCACAACCCATGTCTAGTTGCAAAACCAGAAGTGGGTCACAGCAGGAAGCCACTTTGAGCAGTGGGAAGGCTGCAGAGGGCATCCCCCGTATCCTCCAGATGGCCTGAACTATCCCCAAGTACAACCCCTATTCATGGCGATGGCATCATCAATGAAGCACTGTTGCCACCATTGCCTCCTTGCCTGCAAATACTTACAGTGTTCCTAACCTTCATGTAAAGTATGCTCTTCATGCTCTAAAGTATAGATCAGAGGTTCTCAAACCTTTAGCATCAGGACCCACTTTTTAGAATGACAATCTGCCTGGAACCCACGAGAAGTGAAGTCATCAACCCAGAAGTGATGTCATGACCGGAAGTCAAGTAGGACATGCTGAGAATGCAGCAAGCATTCAAATTGCCCATGGCAAGCACTGAAATTGTGCCATTTTACCTAGATAGGCAGGCTAAAGACTAAAATGAATAATTCTAAATACTAAAAGTAAAACAAATAAATAAAGGGAGATGAGATGGAGGCTCCACTGTGGGGATGGGGGAGGGAAGAGGAGTCTGTAAAAGACAACAACCTTTTCCAATAAAGCAGTGGTTCCCAAACTGGTTAGCACTGGAACCGTACCCACCTAGCTTTCAAAACTAAAAAAAAAAAAGTCTTACCAACTCAAGCCTTTTGTTTACTGTACTATGGTGGGGATGGGGGCTGCCTTCTGGAGCACTTCAAATCAAAATAAAAACCTTTATTGGCATAAACAGTAAAACCAGGGTGTTAAACAAAAAATATCTGTAACATACATTAATTAACTTCTTGAAACAATTCTTGTATAAATACAGTAACGGTACCTTCTGGAGCACTTGTTGAGCTCTAGGTTCATTGAATTGGAACCATTCTGGAAGCCTTGCACTCCCCTTTGCCTGAACTTCCACATGAGCCAAGGCACATTTGCTAACTCATGAGTAAACACAAACATGTAGCTTAGTTTCGCTTTCCATAGGGCTCAAAACAGTCATCAGCTTGGAGGGAGGGACATCATTCTTGGGTGTTTTAGGGGCTGTGTTCATCAGATTGGGACCATTCTGGTGGCGTTGGATTCCTCTCGGCTTGCCCTTCCCAAGGCATGTTCATCTACTCACCAGTAAACAGGTGGTGTGGCTCAGTTTCTCTATCCATAGGGCTCAATGCGTTTTGCTCATCTGCTAACAGTTGCACCAACAATCAGCTAGTGACTCATCCAGTGGGTTGTGACCCACAGTTAGAGAAACCCTAGTATAGACTATAATATCAAGAAACTGACACATTCTACAAAGAAAGGTGCTGAGGTTCAGAGGAAAGCCATGCTGCTACTTTGACTGATCTGCTTTCTAATCTTGGATGCTTGAGGTTATACTGCAGTTACCATGCATATGCTCACAAGTATACTCATTTTGCGTTATGTTCTGAGTCTGATCCATAAATTAAATTAAACTCTCTGTGCCCTAGTCAATTTCAATCACAATGGTTGAACTGCAATCCTAAAATGTATTTCAACCATAATAATAAATGTGTTGGTCTCTCATCAGCTATTACCAATACTTTTCCCTTCTTAAGTCTGCCATTATGCTGAATAAAATAATCCCATGTTCTGATTTTGAGATAAAATAGGTTAAGTACATTAGCCAAATTTGAAGGTAGATTAAAATGAATGACTTTAGGAAATGTATCAGAAATAGGGCAATCCAGAGGTGACCCAGAAGTTGAAGGTTCTATCCAGAGGTTGAAGCAGGGTCAGAAGTACTGTATAGGTTAAAGAATGGTTAAACACCTATTGATTTGGGAACTTTGTCAAGCAGTTGAAGATGAATTGTAGTAAAATGTTCTGAACATTGCAATCAGGAGATCAGTGATTTGTCTGTGAGAGATGCCACCGTGCCAGCTGTGAGTTCAACACCATGTACATAAATCAGTCTCTCCCTGGACTGGAAGATTCTAAATACAGCAAGCTTGTTGAAATTCTTACTTTCGAACTAGCAAACTGGAGTTATAAGGTGATGTAGTCAAGGAATAAGCTATTTGGGAAAAGTTAAGCGCATGCTTAACTCATTTAAAATAAATGAGATATAAAAGTGCTGAGATATGCTGAGATTCTAACTTGCAGTTCGGCCGGCCCAAGTCTCTTGGGCGGGCCTGGGAGGGTCGCAAACGTGCTGTAAAGCCAGGCTGGTGGTCCAAGAAGCGCTAGTCTGCGGAGGCTGACAGATGCTTCCATGCCGGCTTCCCCTCAGTCGCTTGTGTCAGCCCGCCTGCACCAACAAACACAAAAGGTAGGGGTGGGGAGGCAGGGAGGAGGAGGGAGGGATGCATTCCTGGGTGGGGGGTAGTGAGGGCGATGGGTGGCCCCGGGGACGGGTGGGCGAGGAGAGGGAGGTGGGGCTGGAATCTGGCAGTTATGCCAGATCCCATCCCCCATTCCTGGGGAGAATGGAGCAGCTTCAAGCCGCTCTGCTCTCTTCACACTTGTGCCACCTCAGGAGGTGGCGCAAGTCTGAGGAGACCCATTGGGGCCAGCAGCCCTTACCCAGGGGTAAGGGGAAAAGTTTCCCCTTGCCTCTGGCTAAGCTGCTTCTGGCCCCAATCCTGCGCTGGATACAGCACAAGCCTCCTGGCTTGCCTGTTCCAGCGCAGGTTTGGATTGCGCCCTTATTCTGTAAAGGAAGTAATGATAAAGTCCTGGTGTAATTTTATTTCCCTGAATGCTAATCCAAACTGGAAGAGGAAGTGATTTAAATAACTTCATTACAGATTTAGAATTCTTTATTTTGAAGCCATTCATTGTATAAACCTGCTGAAGGACTCATAGAGGTTTGTGCATGCTATGTAACATATTTGTTCTCCCACCTTGTTATTTGTTATGTGCCACCTTTGTGCCAGCAAGCATATATTGCTGCACTTGAAAATCTGCACAATTGTTTGTATGATTTTTTTTTTACATTTTTATTCCTACAAATTGTTATTAACAGCACAAGGCATTTCTGATGAAATGGGGAACTTTTCGGTAAAACACATATATGTGTTTTCTTCCTTGCTTCAAATGATTGCTTCAACATTCCTGTAGGGGTCACTGCAAGACCATGTTGACTGTCCTTTCTCTTCTGAGAGATTGTATTATTTGTATAGTATGCCTTGATTTTAAGTGGCCTTGCTCTACTCCACACAATGCATACACATTTCACCCTGATGCTGTGGAAAGCCCTGAAAGAACCAGTGTTCTTTGTTCCATCTCCCTTTCTCAGATCTAAGTTTAAAGCAAGAAACAAACACAAAAAGCCTGCCATTAAGCTTTTTTCTCCAAAACTTTGACCAATAACTCCCTGAAAACTTGGAAGTTTACTTACCAGCTGTTGTTAAGGATGTTCACCTTTCCACACATGCTTTGAAGGGCTCATGAATCATAAATACCCAGCCTAAAACATTCAACAAAGAAGCCTGCGGAATATTGAAACATCTTAAACAATGCAACTAGCAGGGTTGTTTTAAAACATAATGTGAGATGGGGAGGGGAGAGAGAAAAAGAATGAAAAAGAAAAGGAGACACTCTAGAATTGGTATTAAAAAATAAAGAGAACAGCTTGACATGTTGTACAGAAATGGCAAGAGCAGGGGTTGAGGTCCTCCTTCTTTTTCAGACTCGGCTCCTATTCATCTTTCATTTCCCATGCATCTGCCACACAGAAATTTGGGAGGTGTCCCTATTTACCCTTTTGACAGGAAAATAACTTTTCCTCTACTACCAAAGATGAAGGCATGGTGACTTTACCTCCTCCTTCCTTGCATAAGGCAGGTCAGGAAATTTCTAAGCAGCCATTGAGTGTGGACTCTAGGAAGATATGTTTCCTGTACAGCCAAAGGAGCTGCCAGCCCAATCCTGTGCTTCCCTAGTGCTCAGGGCTACAGTAGTGCCAAAATGGTAACTGCTATATCCTATGGGGCAGGGAAGCAGCTCCAGGTCTCCTCAGGGTAAGGGAGCCCCAGGGTAAGGGAGCTCCTCAGGGTAAGGGAGCCCCAGTGGGTCTCCTTGGATCTGTGCCAGCTATTGAGCTGGCTCAGAACTGAGAAGACCCATGTCGGGTTTCCCAGCCGGGGGGGGGGGGTCAGGATAAGGTGACAGAGCCTGCTGCAGTCTCTACCCCACCCCCTCCGGGCCTGCTCCTCCCTTCCCCCTGCCCAGTTCTGCCTCCTTCCCACCCACCCTCTGCCTCAAAAAGCTCTGCTGCTGGCTGGCGGCTGTCCTTACGACTGGGAGCTCTCAGTCACCATCTTTGAACACTGAGGCCCAGCACTGGTGGCACATCAGAACCACTGGCACAAAAGTGCCTTATGGCACTTTTTGCAACAGCCAGGTCAGCGTTGCTGGCAGAGCACTGGTGCTGTGGCCCATTGGGTTGGGCTGTACATGCCCTTGTGAGCCCATTGCACAGCTGAACCTGTAGGTGACCCCATCCCACCTGCTCATTAGAATAGTCTGAGTCTAGCTGGTTGTCATCATGGAGACATATTGAAATGTCTGCTGTTCTCCTGATTGGTCTTGCCTGGTGCCAAGGCAGTGGCAAGAGGATGCAGGTATCTTGTTGTCTGGTGTGCTTCCTTAGGATCTGGTATGCCACTGTGAGATACAGGAAGCTGGACTAGATGGGCCTTTGGCCTGATCCAGCAGTGCTCTTCTTATGTTCTTATGAATAGCTTTTTAAAAAAACTATCCCCAGACAGTTTGAAAGATTGGTGGTGTTAGCAGGTCAGTCACAACTGGCATGTATAGTACAGGGCAGGGAGTAGGAACAGGGATTGGTGGGCACACCAAGGAAAGCAAGCATCGAAGGGGAAATCCAGACAGCTCTCAAGTGGCTGTCTGGTTCAGGGATGCTAGTTGGTAACCTATATTATTACTGTATCACATAATTATATATTCTTACCTATATTTCTACAACCTGTACCATATTCTTGCTGGTTGGTAACCTATATTCTTGCTGCATCACATGTCATCACCGAACTTCTGGTTTACTGAGCTCCATGCTGTGTAGATCTCAGTGTCAAGCTGTGTGGCTGTGCAGCTCAGCAGGAACCCTGTTGGGTTGCTTGGTTTGCAAAGTTGACCTCAAAGGTTGTCCTTTTGCTTTTTGTGGAGGCAGGTTCTCCGTACTGTTCTAAGCTTTTCCTGCCTCTGTGACTTGTCCTTCTGTAGCAATGGAACTCAACTCACTTTATCCCTTCTCTTTTCAAATAATGTTGCTTTCTGTCTGTTTCTAAATAGTAGCCGTATTTATAAGGTGAGAGAAAAATCAGAGCTGAATCTGTGATAAGAAACAAGAGACGATTACAACCCAATCCTATTCAGATCCCATGCCAATGGCACACAGACACTGGTGCAACATCTGTTAGATCCTAAACTTGTCCTGGCAATGCCATACTTATGGCACAATACATTGCAGTATGGGATTCCTCCCTCCCTCCCCTTTGCTTATCCTTCCTCTGTGGGTATTTCTGTATGGAAACCTCCTGGGGCAGAATTTTTTTAATTTAAGAAATTTATAACCTGCCTTTCCCATGCTGAATCATATGCCCAAGGTGGTTTACAAAATTTTATAATCAAGTACAAAGTACCACAACATGTAAAAATATAAAACAAGGCATTAAAACATTAATTTTAACATTGCATGGTGAAAAACAAATATCAAAACAGAGCAAAAGAAAAAAGAACGGATGAGTCCAGGGAGGTAGTGAAGTCACCACAGTATATCAGAGACACAGAGGGCAAAAATCCACTCAGCAACCAAGTGATGAAAACAGAATGTCTGCAATAAGAATTTTGAGAAGACAAGACTTATCCTTCCTAAGAGTTATAGCCCTGTGCCACAAATCTGATCATCTGAACTGTGGTCTCTTTGGTGGGGCTTATATATTGAGATTGGTGTGCTGTGACTGGCTATCAAATGTAGTCCGTATCCTCTGCTCCATTGCAATGAAGTCTGTGGAGTCGGCAAGACACATAAATTTATTCTGTTTTTCCCTTCCCCATTTTTCCTTGTGTGGTTACTCGTATCTACACCAACTCTGTATTGGCACAGCATTTTTCTGGTGTTAGGAGCATGCCCACCATCAGCAGGGGACTTAGGATATGGCATATGTTGAATCCTCTTTATCCCTCCCAAGGGGTCCCCCTGGATGTTACATCCCAATTTTCTCATTTTGGGTTCTCTGCCAGTGGAGTTAATGCTGGCATCTAAATGATGTCTGAAGTACATTGACATAGCATTTTCCCAGCATTGCACTGTTATGGCATGTCTGTTGGCAGATGGATTTCTGTGTTGGTGGGGTTGTCATTGCACGGAGATAAATGGGTGTATCTGGAGTTTAGGATTAGGCTGTTAAAATCTTCAAATGTGTGGTTGCACTGGAAATCATCACTACCCCAACCAAAACACATTTGGGGCTAGGGGAGGGGTATTTGCCCACCCAGGCACATGCACAGAAGCAGAGTTGCTATTCTGTTTGCGCCTTGAAACAGAAAAGCAATTACTAGGTGTCGCATAAGGCTAGAACTGGCCCAAGATCAAATGGTGAGTTCCCTGGTTGTTCAGGGATTTAAACAAGATCTCCTTGGTCCAAATCAACCATTCTGTTCACTTCACATTTACTCAGCTGGGAAGGATTTTAGAAGCATAATAAACAATTTTAAGGTTAAGTAGTTTTTCCCATTAATTGTTCCAGTGTTGGTTAAAGAACAATACTCAGCCTTGCTCAAGCAACTTTAGAAAAGATATCATTCCTCATTAAAATAGTAAGAGGGGAAAAACCAGAAAGTACTATAGAAACCTTTTGACTTTCTTCTTTACAGCCTTGTTCATTTATTGCTTATTAACTCCTATAGGAGCCTTGCCATGAGAGAGGGACTACTTCAATATAATTATCTGGAGAAAGGATATGTCATTAAAATATAGGGGGGGAAAGTCTCTCAACAAACTTCAATTTCAGGTGAAGTTTAGTATCCCTTGCCTGATGTAATCTAAAAATAAATAAAGTGATTTTGTAATCCATTATATGGACTAAGAAAGTAGCCATGGCAACAGTACTCCCCTCACCATCTCTTCCCCTCAGAGTAATCAAAGAAAATGGCTAGGGTAGTTTACAGGAGCCCATATTGTATAGGCTAGCAATTTGAAGAATTAAAAAGGATAAGGTCCTTATTTTGATTAATTTTTCATGCTGCCAAGCCTGGTGCACAATTTTTAGCTCCTTTCCTTGTTGATGCAAATGCGTGCATTATGGAGCTTTCCTAGATATCTATATGATGTTGTTCGTGTTGTACAATCTCGCCAAAGGGCATGATAAAAGATTGTCTCATACCTACGTAGAAGACTGTTGGGGGAAAAAAAGACTACTAGCAGCCCAATCTTATTTTCCCCCTACAGATGCAGCGATGCCAAAATGGCTACCAATGCACCCTGCAGGGGGGCAGCTGCAGAAGTCTCCTCTGGGTAAGGAAACATTTGTTCCCTTACCTGGGTGTAAGCCGCTGCAGCACAGAGAAGTTTACTCAGACCTGTGCTGGCAAATTTGCTGGTGTAGGTCATGTGAACCAAGACCAGGTCTGGATTCTCGGAGCTATTCTGCCCTTCCCCTACCACTGTCACCTCTCTGTTACGTCCCCAGCTGCTGTTGCTACCTAGTTCCACCCTTCTCTCTCCCCATTGCCACCTCCCCCTGTCCTGCCTCCCCCCTCCCATCCTACAGATCCTCTGGTAGGCACAGGATGGCTCCAGCCTACCTGCTGGCACACCTGCAGCATACAAGTTCATGCACTGCCTTAAGGCAATTACATTGGAGGAACACACATTCTGGCAGCATTCAGCCTGAATAGAATTGAATTGCATTTGACACGTACTATTACAAAAAAGTCAGGCCTGCCCAACTTGTAATCCATGAGGCTCACTGAAGTGGTTGCCTCAGCCAGCAGTTTGGTGTGGGGGTGTCACCAGGGCCTGGCCCCAGGGACGCGGGAGCAAGGGGCTTCTCAGGAGTAGTGGAACTAAATAAGTACTGCCTAGATCGAGCCCCCAGGCAGGGGGTCTCCTTAGGAGTACGGCCTGATTTCTCATGAGACCTCAGGCCAGTGACATGGCTGGAAGAGGTGGAAGCTGCTGGGCTCACAAGGAGCCCAGCAACCAGACAGAGAGGTCACTCTTCCTTGAACCTGGGCTCCTGGAAGATGGCTGGGGGGGAAGCTATGGCATCCCCAGAACCTTTACTCAGCTTGTCTGTTCCCATGGAGAGGTGGAATCTGCTCCTTTGTTTGGAACATTGCCCCATCCACCAAGGCAGGAGGGGGCTGGACCTCTGGGTGAGTGCACCACTGCACCAGGGTGAGTGGTGGAACACCCCAGAACTCTTCTCCCCACTAGGCAGGGGGTCCAAGAGGGAGGAGGCCCTAACAGCAGGGGGCAGCACCTGGACAGTTGACCCAACCCACAGGAGGGCTTCCAGCCACCAACAAGCAGCCCAACCAGACTCTCAGGCTCTGGTGACACCCACTCTGGTGACAGGGCTGTGACACCCACATTTGCTGGAACTTCTGTTAATCTTTGGACTGTGAATCCTGACCCCTTGTGGCGTAACAGAGTCAAATGAATGTCAACTTGCTTACCAGAATAAATCGTCTCTGCTGAACCAGCAAAAGGTCTCTGTGGTCCATCCCTTGGAGGGGTAAGTCAGCCGCACTGCACCCACCACATTCCTTAGCGCCAGATCACCTGGGGGGAAGGAGGGATACCTCCATGGACATCACAGGGGGACACTCATCTTTGTCCAGCTACTTGCCTCTAGTGCTTCTCTTCCTTTTTCCAGTCAGTTGATTGGAAAAGGAAGAGGGGGGACAGAGAGGAAGAGGGAATGTGGAGTGGAGGGGAGGGGAGTGCTGAGTTAAGGCATTGTAGAGTGGGAGCAGCAGGGCCTGGCATATCAGCAGGTCAGGGAGGCACCATTTGGGATGCCACTTCAGGTGTCAGGAAATCTTGGGCCAGCCCAGAACCTATTAACTAATAATAGATTCAGGGCCTATTAACCTCATCTACATACAATGGGTCATGAGGACTTGGGGCATTACCAGATTTGGCTACCTGCTTAGGAATGTAACTGCAGTGGCCTGCCCTATCCACAGGCTTTGCATCCATGGATTTTACCAACCATGGATCAAAAAAATATTTTAAAAAATATTCATCCAATTCTGCCTGCTCTAGTCTTTGCTTTCCCTTTACAGAGGGGTGGGTTCTTCCTTACTGGAGGTCTTCAAGCAGAGGCTTGAAGGAGGAGTAACTTTTTTCAAATACAGTATTTTTCAATCTGTGGGGCGGCACCCCAATGAGACCGGCTTTCAGTTGGATTAGACTGGCTGCCACCATCCTGAGGAAAAGGAGGAGGAGCAGCCCTGTCAGGCAGGTGGCAGGAAGGCGGAGGGCACCAGCAGGGGAGCAGAGGGCTCCGCTCCTGCAGCTGCTGCTCTCTGATTCTCTTTGCTTTCCATTTATGGAGGATAGTAGCTGCAGGAGTGAAGGCAGTGCTGCCACCGTCTTGCCATCACTTCTGCAGGCAGGCAGCTATGTGGCCACCTGGGAAGAGACATGGTGCCTGGTACCACCGCAGACCTGCCTGAGTTCGGGATGAAATGAATAACTTCCTTGAAATGTAGTATACTTAATGGAAAGCAGAAGTATGTGGCAGGAGATGAAAACCTACTTCTATGAAGAAATGTAATGTTGGTGTATTGCAACGTCTTGGTGGGGCATGACTATGGGGTGCGGCTACAGAGGTACATCCATGAGGGGTGTCATAATGGGCTATTGCACTTCCATATTTACCACTATGCCACTTTGCAGGAATGACTATGATACTGAATCGAAATGAACCAGGAAGCCAGGGCACTAGTTGGAGAGGGCAAACAGAATAGCAAACAATTTCTAAAACCACATCTGTTTCAGATATTATATGATTAAGCACCAGGAGGCTGTCCCCTGGGGGCTGGGGCTAAGAATAGGCCCTCAGTTTGGCTGTACTTGTCGTAAGAGGCGACTAAACAGCCACCGGGTAGATGGGACTCGTCAGCCTAGGAAGGCAGCTCATCTAAGAGAAGGAAACTCTGACCTCAAACCTCCACTGCCTTGTGGCTACATCCAGTTCTGGAAAAGGCTTCAGGAGTCAACCTCGAGGCAAAATCAGGAGCCGGAGTCCCTTAGGCAGTTCATGGCTGAACACAGTCACGTTCTGGCAACTCCTGCGTCGCCGCTGGAACCAACCGTATTGGCTTCTGCCTTTCCATTGGACCATTCCAGCGACGTGGAGAGGGGGGATTTGCTGCATGGGTAACAGCCTATCCTCCATACCTTCTTTACCCAGGCTTCGCGCACTGGAGAGGACACTCCAACTTCGCCATACGGCGTCGGCACAACACGGGAAGCAGCAGTTTACCGGTTATAAGTCTTTGCTCGATTGGCGTAGAGCATGACGCCAGGGGCTGCTTCCGACGGTGGGAGAGATCATTGCATCTCATTGGGCAGCTACCGCCCGCCTTAAGCTGGGCAGTCCCCAGCCAGTAAGGTGTTGCCTCGCCACGGTCCGTTAACCTCATGGGGTGTGTGGGGTTTAGGGTGAAAACCGACAAGCGGATCGACAACTCTGCACCATGCAACCGAAAACAGAAAACTACTGCCCTAAAGCTGGGCACCTGGAACGTTAGGACAATGACACCTGGCTTCTCTGATGACCTGCAAGAAATAGACAACGCACGCAAAACAGCTGTCATCGACATGGAGCTGAGCAGACTGCAGATGGACATCGTCGCCCTTCAAGAGACTAGGCTGCCAGATTCCGGATCTGTCAAGGAGAGAAATTTCTCATTTTTCTGGCAGGGAAAACCACCAAACGAAACCAGGGAACATGGCGTTGGCTTTGCGGTCAGAAATACCCTGCTGAAATCCATCATCCCACCTACTGTGGGAAGTGAAAGAATTTTGTCCCTGCAGCTCCAGTCATCAGCAGGACCTATCACTCTCATCAGTGCTTATGCACCGACTCTGTCGTCTCCAGCAGAAGCCAAAGACAAATTCTATGATGACCTGGCCACCACTGTCAAGAAAATCCCTGTAAAAGAGCCATTGTTCATCCTCGGCGATTTCAATGCTAGAGTTGGTGCTGATAACAGTTCATGGCCCACTTGCTTAGGTCAGTTTGGCACTGGGAGGATGAACGAAAATGGCCAACGCCTGCTAGAGTTTTGCTGTCATCACGGTCTCTGTGTCAGCAACACGTTCTTCAACACAAAGCCCCAACATAGAGTCTCTTGGAGACATCCAAGATCAAAGCACTGGCACCAGCTCGACCTGATCCTCACCAGACGCTCCAGCCTTCCCAGCATCAAGATCACACGCAGTTATCATGGTGCTGCCTGCGACACTGACCACTCCCTGGTGTGCAGCAGAGTGAAACTGCAAACAAAGCGACTGTATCACACGAAAAAGGAAGGAAGACCTCGCATTGATACCAGCAAGACCCGGGATCAGAGAAAAGTGGAGGAATTTGCACAAGCGCTTGAGGAATCTCTTCCAGGCCCGGCCGACGCAAACGCATCCAACAGATGGGAACATTTCAAGAATACCGTTTACAACACCGCCTTGTCCATATTCGGCAAGAAGACCAACAAGGCGACAGACTGGTTTGAAGCCCACTCTGAGGAGTTGACACCAGTCATTGAGGAAAAGAGGAGAGCTCAAGCAGCATACAAGGTCTGTCCCAGTGAGCGCAACCTGCAGGTCCTCCGAACTGCTCGCAGCAAAGTCCAACAGACTGCCAGGAGATGTGCTAACGACTACTGGCTCCAGCTCTGTTCCGAGATACAGATAGCAGCTGACACGGGCAACATCAAGGGGATGTATGATGGTATCAAGCAGGCCCTAGGTCCAACACAGAGGAAAATTGCCCCTCTGAAGTCTGCCACAGGCGAGGTCATCCAGGATCGGGCGCAGCAGATGGAACGCTGGGTGCAGCACTACTCTGAGCTATATTCCAGAGAAAATGTAGTCACCGAAGAAGCACTGAACAACATTGAGTGCCTGCCTGTACTGGAAGAGCTTGACAGCGAACCAACCCTAGAAGAACTTCACGTGGCCCTGGACTCCCTTGCCTTTGGCAAGGCACCTGGAAAAGACAGCATCCCTGCTGAAGTCCTAAAATGCTGCAAAGAGATCATTGTCACTGAGCTGCATGAAATCCTCTGTCTCTGCTGGAGAGAAGGTGGAGTACCTCAAGACATGAGGGATGCAAACATCATCACGCTGTACAAGAACAAAGGTGACAGGGGTGACTGCAACAACTACCGCGGCATCTCTCTCCTTAGCGTTGTAGGAAAGCTGTTTGCCCGAGTTGTACTAAAGAGGCTCCAGGTACTTGCAGAGAGCGTCTATCCAGAATCGCAGTGTGGATTCCGAGCCAACAGGTCCACCACTGATATGGTATTCTCCCTTAGACAACTGCAGGAGAAATGCAGGGAACAACGACAGCCACTCTTTATAGCCTTCATAGATCTCACAAAGGCTTTCGACCTGGTCAGCAGAGACGGCCTCTTCAAGATTCTCCCCAAGATCGGATGTCCACCCAGGCTCCTCAGCATCATCAGATCCTTCCACAAGGACATGAAGGGCACTGTTGTCTTCGATGGCTCCACATCAGACCCTTTTGACATCCGAAGCGGAGTGAAGCAGGGCTGTGTTCTTGCACCAACCTTGTTTGGGATTTTCTTCGCTGTCCTGCTGAAGCAGGCCTTTGGAACTGCAACAGAAGGCATCTATCTCCGGACCAGATCAGACGGAAAGCTCTTCAACCTCTCCAGACTGAGAGCAAAATCCAAAGTCCAGCTGAAATGTCTGCGTGACTTCCTCTTTGCCGACGATGCAGCTGTCACTACCCACTCTGCCAAAGATCTCCAGCAGCTCATGGATCGTTTTAGCAAGGCCTGCCAAGATTTTGGACTGACAATCAGCCTGAAGAAAACACAGGTCATGGTTCAGGATGTGGACTCACCTCCCTGCATTACAATCTCTGAGCATGAACTGGAGGTTGTCCATGACTTTGTGTACCTTGGCTCAACGATCTCCGACACTCATTCTCTCGATGCCGAGCTAAACAGGCGCATTGGTAAAGCAGCTACCACGTTTTCCAGACTCACAAAGAGAGTCTGGTCCAACAAGAAGCTGACGGAACATACCAAGATCCAGGTCTACAGAGCTTGCGTCCTGAGTACACTTCTGTACTGCAGCGAGTCATGGACTCTTCGCCCACAACAGGAGAGGAAACTGAGCGCTTTCCACATGCGCTGCCTCCGACGCATCCTCGGCATCACCTGGCAGGACAAAGTTCCAAACAACACAGTCCTGGAACGTGCTGGAATCCCTAGCATGTATTCACTGCTGAAACAGAGACGCCTGCGTTGGCTCGGTCATGTCGTGAGAATGGATGATGGCCGGATCCCAAAGGATCTCCTCTATGGAGAACTCGTGCAAGGAAAGCGCCCTACAGGTAGACCACAGCTGCGATACAAGGACATCTGCAAGAGGGATCTGAAGGCCTTAGGGATGGACCTCAACAAGTGGGAAACCCTGGCCTCTGAGCGGCCCGCTTGGAGGCAGGCTGTGCAGCATGGCCTTTCCCAGTTTGAAGAGACACTTTGCCAACAGTCTGAGGCTAAGAGGCAAAGAAGGAAGGCCCATAGCCAGGGAGACAGACCAGGGACAGACTGCACTTGCTCCCGGTGTGGAAGGGATTGTCACTCCCGGATTGGCCTTTTCAGCCACACTAGACGCTGTGCCAGAACCACCTTTCAGAGCGCGATACCATAGTCTTTCGAGACTGAAGGTTGCCAATACAAGGTTGCCAATACATAAGCACCAGGAACATATGCATATTTGGCTAGGTCATTAATGGAGCCAGAAAAACTTGCTATAACCAATTACATGTTCACATGCAAGCCAAAGGCATACATTTCTTTACTTGCTGGTTATCCATTGATAACACTGCTGTAGTTATTGTTAAATATTACATTACTGAATCTTCCTCATCCCAGACCTTTTGCTCCCCTGCAACTGAAATGATGCCAAAAGCTACTTCTGAAGTTTGTTCTACTAAGGTCTTCTTTTTGACATTGTTTTGTGTTACATCTTCAGACAATGGTGAGATGCGATTTCAGTCATGTGTTTTGTTTTTTAAGCGGCATTGAGGAAATTGTAGCTGTCATTATGAGAGTCAGCATAGTGGTTAGAGTGCTGGCCTGGGACAGGGTGACTTTGTGCTAGGCACTGCCTAACCTACTTCATGGTGCTGTTGTGAAGAAAACATAGGCAAGAGGTGTACCATGTATACTGGAAAAATCAGGTGCACTTTGAGGAAGTTGGAAAATAAATTAAATCCAATTATGACAATACCTGCAATAAGCAGCAAATATTCATTGATATGCAGCAATGCAGGGATTATTGGCTGCAAATCTTTGACCTGCATGGTGATACGGACTATACCTAAGGGGCAGAGCACATGCTTTGCACATTGAAGTTTGCCATTTTAATCGCTGACATCTTTAGGCAGGGCTGGAAAAAACCCCTGACTTAAACCCTGGACAGCTAGTGCCAGCCAGTGTAGTCAATACTGACCTAGACAGACCAAGAATCTGACTTGCTATATTTATTGGAAGTAGCCCTCAAGGTAATCTAGTCCAGCCCCCTCTTATACAGCTCCAAAAGGTGGATGTCAAGCCTCTACTTGAATACCTCCACTATCCAAGAACCTACCACTTTCCTCAGTAATCTGTTCCATTGTCAAATTGCTTTTACTGTTAAGAATTTCTTCCTAATATCCAACCTATATCTCCTTTCCTGGGTATATTAAACCCATTAGATAAAGTAGAACTAGATCTAATGGGCTTAATATACCTAGGAAAGGAGGTGGATTCCTTTGTGAGACAGAAGAGATCAAATTTTTGCCCTCTTCCATGTGATATTCTTTCAGAAGTCTTTGAAGAGCTCTATCATGTCCCCTTCAGCATTCTTTGTCTCCAGGCTAAACATATCAAATCGCCTCAACCTTTCCTCAAAGGACTTGTTTCCCAGACTCCTGACCATTCCCTTTGCTCTTCTCTGAACCTATTCCAGTTTAGCTGCATCCCCCTTAAATTGTGAGACCCAAAATTGGGCATAGTACTCTAGAAGAGCTCTGACCAGTGTGGAATAAAGTGGAACCACTAATGTTACCTGTGGTGATTTACCATGACAACAGAGTCCTCCTGTACGATGTACATTGTATTTGTGTTGCACCCATTAGATTTTCACTGTATTGTGTATTTTGATTTATAGTTTGCTATTTTCAGTGTTCATTGTTTGATAGTTGTCTCTGACACATGCCTGACACATAACCCTTTCCTATTTTTGCAGTCCCAGACAGGCTAACAAAACACAACATCACCATACATGGCTAGTGGACTAAACTTGTCTTGGAGGGTCACAAGTTGTGGAAGGTAACAAGATGTGAAGGCCAAGTTAGAATTGATCAGAATGCCCCATTTTTCTGCTGCTCAGGCTATGAAAATGAGATTTTCTCATCCAGAGTTAGTCTTGGAATGCTGCATAGTGGCTTTTGGTGATCCTGAGTAAGAGTCCCACATTCTGATAGTTCTGTGGGTGGTGCTTAGCATTGGGCAGCCCAATCCTGAGATGCCCGGGGTGCCCAACCTTGGCAGCACCGAGAATGGTGCTACGATGGGCTATGATGGGAGGTGCCTCGGGAGAAGGGAACTTTTGTCCCCTCCACTGGCCATTAGAGAAGGTGGTGGCAGCAGCTCTAACCCAACCAGGCTCACTGCCCAATGCTGCCTCTTATTTGCTGCTGCCACCTTCACTGTGAAAGCATGTACATGCAGGCACTCCCCTCTAAAGGAAAAAGCTCCTTATCTCTTCACCTTTCTCCAGCCTTGCTTGGGTCTCATTTCCTTTCAACAAGCGGTTTTCAAACTCGCAGGGAGTTTGAACTCCACAGTAACTTCTTGCAGGAGAGGGGGAGAAAGCAACATGATTGCCAGGACTGCGTTGCTTTGGAGGGGCTCAGGGGCTTGGCTGGACTCACCACGGCCTACAGCAGCCTTCCAGGGGTGCGGGGAGCCCCGCGCCAGCCTCCACAGGGCTCCCCAACATAACCATTGCAACCAGAAGTGCGATCGCAAACTGGAAGTGGGTCGCAATGGTTAGTTTTACATTCTCTGCATGTTGGGGAGCCCTGCAGAGGCAGAGGAAGGCTACTGTAGGCTGTGGTGAGTCCAACCAAGCCCCTGCGCTCCTCCAAAGCGACACAATCCTGGCGATCGCATCACTGCCTCCCCCTCCCCCCTTAACGGGGCAGAGGCCAGGGCTCTCTGGCTGGGGCATCGTGATGCCCTAGTTTGAGAACACTACTTTAAGTTATACACCCTGTATAGGATGTATGCATGAAGGGATGGCCAATTCTTGAGGATGGCACACAGGGAAGGTGAATTCTTCCTTGCTTTTACCAAACTGGGAGAAGATCAATTCCATGACAGGCTGGAGGGAAGCAGTGGCAGACTCAGGGAGAAGACCTCGATTCAGGTGGATAGACAACCATCCTGGGCTCTGTGCCGCAGCTCCGTGCCACCGAGCAAACGTGGTGGGAGCCCAACATTATGGACACTCAATGGTTGAAGAATGGAGGTTTGTCAGGTTGCTATTTTTTTCTCCTGGTAAATCAATTGTTTTGAGAACGGAGCTTTGTTTATGCATTTTCAGCTGGGTTGTTGAAGTGCTTGTACAATTTTCCCTATAATGTGAGAAAATCTTTAAATGAAATGTTCAACTTATTTCAGTTAAGTCCGAGGGTGATGTGTGGCCCAAGCCTCCTTTAGTTAATTATGAATGTTGGACACACAGCATGATGATATTGAATAGCACGGGTTCATGTGGATGATGAATGCACAAGGTGCCTAACCTCACACAAAAACAAACAGACCATGGTCAGGAGCATTTCTTTATCATGACTATTCAATGATTTAGCAAAGAATTAAATTCAGTTTCAATTACTTGTTTTTGCATCCAGCTTCACTTTCTATCCTGTGATTTTTATCCCTGGTGAATTTGTTCTTGCAGAAAAAATTGTTGATAGTTGTCCTATTAAGAGCTCAAGCCTGCAAACTGCATGGTGTTCTGGCACCAGTTCAGCTAAACACTCAAGTTTGTCTACTTAAATATAACCGTATGAATGAAACAGCTACATCTGAAATGACATTTAAGAGCTTAGTTCGCTTGAGGCAAGAACTCTTGGTGTAGTAACATGGTTTTCTTGTATTAATAGTCAGACAGCTTATTACATTTTGTCCCATTTCTTTGCAATTTTCTTCCCTTTGTTTTGTTTTTTCATGGTGCACATTTTTCTTTGAGCAGTACGAACATTATCATTTTAGGTTCAGGTAGAGAGCATCCATAATTGTTGTCATGTGGAACTGCAGAAATCTCTGCCACAGTGACATTACCACTGCTCTGCCTTCTATCATATGGGTGGGGGCATATTTGCCCCATCCTACCCTCACACAAGGCAGGGTAGGAGAATTACAGCACCTAACTGGGATGTCACTATGGCTGGGCAGGCCCTGGTCAGCAGGGAGCTGGCTCACCCTCCATTTTGGTTCAGTGTGTTCCAGCCTTTCAGTAAGGAGGAGGCAGGAATGCAAGGGACTTGGGGAACTGAAGGCTGGGCAGAGGCCCCTTTTCCTGACAGCACTAGAACCATGTTTTACCACAGAAAGGGGATGACTGACATTGATTTGAGGATGGCAATGGCAAAGATGAGCTAGGCCGTTATTGCTACTCAGACGTCATTACTGAAGCTCGGTTGTATGAGTGAGATGGGTTTTATGTGACTGGATAGTCAATTACAGTTGACCTTTGACATCTGCGGGCATTCTGTTCCAAGGACCCCCATGAATGCTGAAATCCATAAATAATGGGATCTGCTGGTAGACCCATAGAAACCACAGGACGTGGCCAGAGATGTTCTGAGATGCGGGGAAACTGTGTGCAACCTTCTCGCATCCTAGAGGACCTGTCAAAGGCCCCTAAGGCTGCAATCCTAACCACACTTTCCTGACAGTAAGCACCATTGAACAAAATAGGACTTACTTCTGAGTAGACCTGGTTAGGCTTGTGCCCCAAGATGCGTTTCTGGTTTTTCAGGAAAAAATTGGAAGTGCGTCTTAGCGGCCTCTGACAGGCCTTCTGCATCTCAGAACATCTCCGAATGTGACCTGTTTTTATCACATTCAGAAAGTACAGGCCAGATGCGGGTCAGGGACCCACATTGAGTTAAACCCACAGGTTCCGAACCAGTGGATAATTAGGACTAACCTGAATATTTATTTGCCCAATCTTCAGCAGGACTTCTTGGCAGGTAGTTGGAGTGGGTTAATGCTAAGCTCCAGGCTGTCCCCCCCCCCCCATGTGGCATGGTATGGTGCTAGGAGTAGGAACAGAGATTAGTATGCACCCTGAGGTAACCAAGAGTCATGGGGGAACCCAGTCTCCAGTGGCTATCTGGCTCAGAGATGCTGGCTGACGACCCTTCATACTTGGATTACCAGGTCTCCCCAAAGGCTATCTGACTTAGGGTGGATAGTGTAATTCAGCTGCCTTGACCCCTTGATATTGGTGTAGAGAAACAGCTTTCATCGGCAGATGATCTGCATCATTGAGTCATGGTGGGAATGACCCAAATGGGTAAAAGACAATGGTATGCTGTATCCCCAAGGTGCTCTCGCAAAGCCCTTTATGGTACTTTTGTGACAGTGCATGACAGCAGAATCCAGGTTCCAAAGGTACAGGGATTCAATGGTATTGGATCATAGAGCATTCAGAGATTAACAGCTCTCACTGAATTTGCATGAAGATAACTAACAAACAGGAACAGGGTTCTTAAAAGATCTCAGTCCTTTTACTGAAACTACTTCTACCCCTCAGTCTCCTCTCTCAGCTCCTGGCGCTGCTGCATCCATGACCCCAGCACCAGTCTTCCAAGCCTCAGAGCAATTGCTTTTACAAGTAGATTCTGTAGTTTGGGGTCCTGGATCCCCATCCCATCCATTCTGGCTGCCACCAGCTTGTCACCTTGACTCAGTTCCTAGCTTGACTTTGACAAGTACCATCCATCTATGGTGCATCCCGCCTGTATTTCCCACACTGTTCTTGCAATGATTCAACACTACCTTTGGGTGTGTGAAAATCTCCTGTGTCCCAGTCCTTAAACCTCTACTTCTGTGCAATTTATCTGATGATATGTGTCTCTGAAAATTTGATGGCATCCATTTGTTTTCAGTGTCCTTTTTGAGGATTTTCATTTTTATTTTTTTTGCAACATGTAGCAATGTAGACTGAAATGCAACTATATATTGTCTTTAACCTACAGCTGTTTTAGGGACAATGACAGGATGAAGTATGATTCTGTCTGCTTGGCATGGGGTGTTGTATATCATTCTGACCTGATAACTTGGGATTGTGTGTGTGTGTGTGTGTGTGTGTTACACAGTCAATATTCTATTTTCCTTTATTTCAAGGCATGCAGTTGATACATACACATACATGTATACCTGATGCTGAGTACCTGACAGAAGAGAATGGGGCAGACCAGTAATGTGATTATTTGTTGGACTGATGGCAAGAGGCCTCAAATCCACAGGCCAGGAAGGCCACATTTTTGGTTTAGTCCAGTAATCACCCTCTCCAATTATTTAAGGAAATTCTATTCCAGAATGCTCATGCAGATGTGTTTACTCAAATTCAAGAGATGTTTTCACAGTTCCACAATTCAAACGGACCTTCCTGTTTTTAAATCCTGATGAAATTGCAGTTTCTTGCTTTGGGACTGCAACAATCTCCTAAGAGCTCCTGACATTGGAATAAACAAATTTAGGAAAACGCTGGAAGCACTGGAACCTCATATTCTTTGTTCTTTGCCTGCTTCCCTCCCTTGCAATAACCTGCTAGTGCTGCATCAAGTCACCCCCCCCCATTCCAGCCAACATCCAAGGACTACCATGCCAGCTAGCACCCAGGATTGGTAACACCCCGCCCCCTTTCCTTCCTTCTCCCTCTCCCTTCCCACAAATACAATCAAAGCTGCTGATCCAACAGAGGCTGGTCAGCTAACCTTTATAGGCTGCCCTTCTTTGCACCCCTTTTCTCTGGGAAAGTGGTGTGGCTCCCTTGCCCTGCTTTTCCCTGTGATTAAGGCTGCTGCCTGACTGCTTAAAAGCGCTTGTTCCATACCTCTTTTTATGTCTGTGAGACCATGCTTTAATTTAGATGTACTTAGCCTGGCTGCCTTGGCACTGCAGCCCCAGCAATGCAACACTCTCAAGCCTTGCAGAAACAGATCAGCAACCTTGGTCCTCGGTTCAGCCTTGCCAAAGACCCATCAAACCCCCCTGATCGCAGGCCTCCCACAAAACATGAAAATACAGAAAATGTCTGAGCAAAAGACATCTCTCTCTCTCTCTCTCTCTCTCTCTGTAACCTTGGTCCTTGATCCCTTTGTAAAAGCTCCAGCTTCAAGTGTTAATCCAGGATGGTGGATCAGGCCTAGGAAGGTCAGGATTCGGAATGTGCTGCCACAAATCTCACTCCCCCACCCCCCAGGCCTGATCCACCCCTATCACCACCCCCTTCTGCCAACTTCTTTCCCACTTTTGAATTCTGTTTTGACTCACTAAAATAAACCTGTTTTTACACTTTTCACTCTTACCTCCTTTGTCCTTTCACCACCAAATTATACAGTTGTGCCATTGGCCACTACACAGTGTTGTACAGGATTGAAAGAGACCACTGACACCAAGCTCAGTTTAAGGCTTTTTATTAGGAGGAATGGAACCTGAACCAATAAATTCAAAGACCTTGTTTCGAATTCCCCCAATTGAGACAGGACCTGAGGAGGTAGGCAGGCAGGCAGGCAGGCAGGCAGGCAGGCACGAGGCAGCAGAACCTGAGGCAGGTCAAGGGCCGGAGGCTTGACGGAGGTTCCCCTCTGGTTCTCAGCTCCAGCAAAAGAGACTCTCAGGGCTCCTTCCAGCAGCTCTCTCCTCAGCTCTCCCTAAGAGCTCAGGTTTCAGCTCCTCTCTGTGGCTTGGTCTCTCCCAGCTTGCTCCTCGAAGCTTCTCTGGTAGTCTCTTGTCCTACAGAGTTCAGTCTTAAAGCTCCTCTCGGCAGCTCTTCCCTGGTGGTGTCTGAGCACTCTGTGCTGGTGCAGCCCCTTTTATAGCCTCAGTGGCTCTGAACATGGCAGCCCTCTAGCTTTCCTTCAATGGTACTGCAGCCTTTTTTTGTACATGGCACTCAAATTTCCTGCCTCAGCCCCTCCCAGCTCTTAAGAGCTTGTCACAAGGTACTCAGCAAGTGAGCCTATTGGCTCAGACAAACTCAGACAGACTGTCTATTGGCTCATGAAAGGCACAGCTACGATCCCACCAGGCCAAATTACAGCAGTCAACTGAGCCCAAGTTCTGCACATATCAACAGGATTCCTCTGCACATTGCCAGTGACACTGTTTCTGTGTGCACATGGATGTATGTATGTGTGTGCAAGTGCATGCATGTGTACATACAAATGCATAATATATACATAGTTCACAGAAAATTTACAGAAAGTTTCATTCACAGAAATTTGCATCTAACAAAATCTGTTGCTCCCAATCTCTGCCATGCAAGCAGCACAATGTCAATAGCAGCTAATTAAAAACTGTGTAAAGGTAGTGAGCTTTATCCCTTTGATTTTGGTCTTTTATGGCTGCAGAGTTTCTCCATTGTCCTTCTAATATGAAATGTAACATTTAATCCATTTAATCCAGGGCCCAATCCAGACTGATTCATGATGGCTCAGTGCCAGCACACAGTATCGCAAATGTGCCGTAAGGCATGCCTGCGACACCACTGGGCCAGTGCGGGTGTTAGCTAGCTAGCACAAGCCCATGCTGAACCTGCGCCAGGTGGAGGACGGCAACCACCACCTGGTGCTCTAGGTGAGCGCCAGGTGGCAGAGAGGTGAGTGTGGGTGTAGGGGAGGCATTCTAGGGCTGGGGATGATGGGGGGAAGGCAGGGCAGGGGGGAAGGAGTGGGGTGGGAGGGGGTGCAACCAGCAGAGCTTGGCTCCCCTGGATCCATTGCCCTGTGTTGGGCCTCCTGGCCCGACACAGAGGTGCTTTACCCTGTGCCAGCTAAAAAGCCAGCACAGAGTCGAGTAGCCCCATTGCAGGCTTACTTGGGGGAAGGGGACAAATGTCTCCTTCCCCTGAGGAGACATAAGGAGCCAGTGGCGGCTGCCCAACATCCTTAGGATGCAGTGGCAGCCATTTTGGAGTTGCTGCAGCCCTGGGTGCCGGGCAGCTCAGGATTGAGCTGCCCTGTCTTTGTTTTTGTATATCCTGGGCAGCCAAGTTTTGAGTGTTGCAGTAGTTGCTGCTGATAATTTGTCTCTCTAGCCTACATTTTTCACGTAAATAACAAATGCTCGTTTGTTAAACATGGTATGGCCATAGGCTGGTTCAGCATGCCTTGACATGGAAGAATGTGCTGACATCACCGTTATTCATCATACTGGGTCATTAACGTGGTTTCTAACATCACACATAGTAAAATGAAAATTGTATTTTCAGCAGACTCTGCAGTATGCAACACTCTCTGAACCCCTCAAACTACCTGGGTGGCAAACTGCAGCTAGATTTTGAGGGCAGCTTTTCAAAGTCTCAGGTGAGGGTCTTTCTCAATATACCACAGGTCATGCTATTCCAAGGGTTCCCAGACCCTCAGAAACCGCTTTTCAGTGGGCTTAGGAAGCTGCAGAATGGAGGGGGAAGTGAGGAAATATCTTGCACAGGCACATGCTGAATGCCACTTGGTTTGTATAAACAGCAGTCCAGATCTTAGTGGTTATTCCAGTGAGCTCCTGAATCATCTGGGTAACACATTTGCTATACTGTTGAGCTAGAACTAGAAAATTCAGTGAAACAATTTCCTGAATTTAGTAATCGCCTTTCATGTATATCACTTTGACTATATCTTTACTATAGACAAAAATTCCCTCTTACCATGGAACTCTGTTTGGAGTGTTAAGGAGAATTTCCAGCATGCTCACCAGACATGCTTGCTAGGATTCTTTGTGGCATAATATAAACCAGATAATAATTGGGGGGGGGTCAGTCTTACAATGACATTATATGCAAGGGTTGCGTCAATATAGCAAGGATTGATGCTGTATATCCCAACATAGCAGGGTTGTTGTGTGTGGGATCTTCAGGGATCCCAATTTGGGATGCCAATTTGGATATTGGTCTGGATACCGCATGCTCTTCTGTTATTAGTTGCTTAATGTATTGAGGGTGACTATGGAAGACAGTGGTTTTCAGAAGCTTTTATTATTGCTGCTGCATTTTATGCATTCTTTCTAATTTTTTTAATGATATGGTATGCTGGCTACTGCTTCTTACTTTTGCTATGAATATATTTATTGTTTTCATGAATATTGTTACCAGGAGGAAGGGACAGGGTATAAGTCTTTTACATAAATAAATTGCAACTCTATGATTCTTTAACTATTTTTTCTTTAAATTCCCTTGTATGTCATGATATTCTGGAATCCCTAACTCTGCTTCTTGTTGCTAATTGTAGAACATATAGAATATTCAGAAGACTGTACCTGTGAGAATTTTTGAATCGGAATACCTCATGTATTATCATTGTCCTTGTCAGACTGCATCCAGTATATCATTTAGGAATCTGCATAGCAGGTACCTGCTTGGTTCAAGTAATTTAAAAATTATGTACCTAAAACCACGGGAAAACTTTCATTGTAGATGACAAGTTGCTGCTTGTAGCAAACATCACAGGGGAGGCTTCTAAGCACAGAACTGTATATTGGGAAACCAGATCAAATTTGTCCAAAGTGTTGTGTGACTGCACCAAGCGGAAATGGAGGCAGTCATCCATAAAGTGTACTATGAAGCAATGCAAATAGCAGGGTTCTATGGCACCTTAAATGCTAACAAAGCTATTATGTAATGTTTTACTTTATGTGCCATTAAGTATATACTGGCACTAAGCCAAAACTTCTCACCTTGTTTGACATTCTTGTTTGAGAGTGTTGAAAAGTAGTTTTAGTGATCTGAGGCATTTGTTGAATATATCGTTTGTTTCATTGCTACTTGGAGGACAGTTTTCCTCCTTGGCCCCATTTGTCCACTCTAACATTTAATTGGTTGTGTAATTTTATCAAAATACTGTATTCAGTGTGACAAGGTCACAGATGTTCATGCTGCTGCTTCTTGCTGGGAGGTCCTTGTACGTCCAACAGCCAATGTGTGTAGACTGTTTGGCCATGACAAGTCACATTGCCTGGGGTGCACCACAAGGAGGCTAGTCTACATTGCATTCCAGATCTGATTAATCTAGGCCTGATTTGGCACAACATCCCTACAGCTTTGATCTTCCAAGGAGGAACTGGACAGCGCTTAACCAGATTTGTACTAACCCTGGCAGGTGCCAATATTAGAAATATAAATGGGGTTGGTTGATAGTCCTCATTGTGACTGCGGGAACGTTCCGCAAGGCCAGCATGCCTTACCTGGAGGTAAGGGGAAAAGTTTCCCCTTGCCTCTGGCTGAGCCGCTTTGGGCCCCTATCCTGTGCTGGATACAGCGCAAGCCTCTTGGCTTGCCTGTTCCAGCGCAGGGTAGGATTGCACCCTTAAATATTTGTCCATAGGTCTAGTCATTTAGTAATTGTTCATATATAAGATATAATGTGATCTTATTCATGATTTTATGCACCATGTTTTAATAATTTGTTGCTTGTTTGTGTTTTATATATTATTTTGCATATTGTGAATTTTGTATGATGATGCCATACAATTAAATAAATAAAGTTCACAGATGCTCACATGGATTACTGAGAAGCAGCAGCAGCTGCCAGAAGAAAGGATGCCAACTAGTACTAAAACAATGCAAGTGTTTGATGGGTGTGGCCACATGCAGCGATCAGCTAGCAACTTAGGGAGTTGGAACACCATCAGCAATTGCAAGCAACAGAAAGGAATATCATGGTGGGAGGGTTTAAATGGAGAAGAAGGGAATGCAAGGTGGCAGAGATGTAATGTACTGTCCCAGCACCTAGGGCAGTAACATCATGATGCTACGTGACACTGTGATGTCACTTCTGGGTTCTCACCAGAGGGTGGTGTGTGTGAAGCCTGAGTAAGATGAAGATGAACAGGGACAAATGCAAGGTACTGCACTTAGGCAAAGATAAGAGATATCTGGGAGATACCTGGCTTGGCAGCACAACCTGTGAGTGGGGTCTTGAAGTTACAGTGGATCAAAGGATGAACATGAGTCAGCAGTGTGATGCGGCTGCAAAAAGGGTGAATGCAATTTTAGCCTGCATTAGTAGAACCATAGCTTCCAAGTCACTAGAAGTTGTGCTTCTGCTTTACTCTACACTGGTTAGACCTCATCTGGTGTAGTGTGTCCAGTTTTGGGCATCTCACTTTAAGAATGATGCAGCCAAACTGGTCCAGGTTCAAAGGAGAGTGACAAGAATTATCAGAGGGCTGGAGGACAAGCCTTTTGAAGAAAGGCTGAGGGAACTTGGTATGTTCAGCCTGGAGAAGAGAAGGCTGAGAAGAGATATGATAGTGCTCTTCAAATACTTAAAGAGCTGTCATATGGAAGAAGGGACTGTTGGGCCCCTTCCAACCATGATTCTATGATTCTAAGCCAAAGGAGCCCCACTCTCTCACGCATCCCATTCCTTTTCCTGTGGAGGCTGAGAGCCTCTACAGAAACAACCCTGCCTTATGGAGCTCCTTGGATCTGCACCAGCAATTTAGCTGGTGCAAAACTGAGAAGCCTGGTGTAATGATGCAGGGCCTGGGGGCGTGCATAGGTTATGATGGATTCTGCCATTCCCACTCCCTCCCAGCCTGTCCTGCCCCTGTACTACCTTCACTCCACAACATCCTCCCCACCGCTGAAATGCCTCCTGCATTCTCTCTCCCATCCTATGCCAGTTGACACAAAACTCACCTCTGCCGGCATCTGGGAACCTGATTGCAAAGCTGGTGGGCCGGTTCAGGCCATCCTACCACTCATCCTGCATGCTCATGAGTCGGCATTTAGCACTTTACAGCACTTTTACAATGGCTCATGCGATGTAGCAGCTACTGTACCAGCACTACTGCTTCTGCAGGGAGAAGTGCACAGATTCTTAGCCACCATGCACATAATCAGAACATCAAGTGCTCCATTCCACATTTCTAGCTGATATGGAATACTCATGGAATCATTTTGGGCCAATCATTATGCAAAGCCTGGGGTGGCATGCCAGGGAGTGTGACTGAAGCAGTGCTGTATCAATTCTGTATCAGTTCTTCTCATGTGATTGTCCTTTGTTCTGATTGTCTGTTTGTGCTGGCCTATAATTTTTATTCCAAAGGACCTTCTGGGGAATATGGTATTTGCAGTAAATTCCTCAAAATTTCTCTGCTCCCTCCACAAAGTGCAGCAATTGACATCCACCTTCCATTTCCCCTGCCTAAGTATTTGATGAAGAAAATGAGAGGGACACTTTGGATCAGCTAAATGGTGACAATATGCTTTCTAGGAACTAGTTTAGATGCGATGGATTTGGAGCTGCAGTCTTCCAAATACTGCTGCCTCTCATTCCAAAATGGATAAGAATGAGGTGATACATAAAAGTAGGCTATAAATTCTGAAGTGTTAAGTTTTGTTGATGCATAATTCAATCTCATCTTGTCAATACAGAACAGCTAGCAGGGAGGACACACATCATTCTAGTTGTTCTGTGCATCTCAAGTGAATAATATGATAAATTGACAGTTCCTAAAGAACTGACTGCTAAATAATTAAATGTTTGAATGTTGAGCATTAACATTAAACAACAAAAAAGCTGGGTTTTGCACAATGTCTAAAATATCTTTGCACTAGATTTGCCCTTGGAAAGAAGAGTCTAAATACCTTTTTCAGTGCTATTAAATATTTTTGTACTGAGCTTTGGCAAATGCTTAAAAATGGTGTCAGGGCATTATTTAGACAAGGATGTCTGACTTTATCTTATTCTCCCATCCAGCAGCCCCTCTCTGTGAAATTGTTGGCAAAGTTCTCACTACTGTTTAATTCATTGTGTTGGACTACATAAGCAGAGAATATGGAAAAGGTCACATTAGCCCACAGTACTGTTGACCTTCCCAGCATAAAATGAAACAATGAAATTAAAATATCTCCTTGCCATTAGAGAAGACTGCCTGGCACTAGCAACAGAATGCAGGAAAACAGTGGCTTCACATTTGACTCTGGAGACAGTTATTCTTGCAGTGATGAAATGTCACAGGTTTTCAAATGCCTTCCTGCTTTTTCATACAGTGGGAAAAAGAAACTTTGCATGCTGGAACTTAACTCTAGTGAAATGCTGTTGGAAACAGGATGCTGGGCAAGGCTGACCCCTAGTCTCACCCAGCAGGGCTTTTATGTTGTTACTCATTTAGTCTATAAATTCTAACTTTATAGACTAAGCAAATAGATGTTAAGGCCAAAAGGAACTCTCAGGGGCAGAGAATGTCAGCAGGTTTATGTAAACTGGGCTCTGTTGGCCTCCCACTGGCTTGATCTATTTGTTTGCGCTGAAGAAGTTTCATAGTTTTCTACTTGGCTCTGGCTAAATGCTGTGAATATGATATCATGCCTCCTATTTTCATTGCCACTAGATATGCTTAGACATCTGTTTGGGGCAGATTCCTGCTGAGGTTAGCTCTTTTGCTACAACAGACTCTGCTTTGGACTCTCTGGCTGTGGCAGCATGGGGGAGGAGTGAAAAGGAGAATGGAATCAGTTTGTTGTAGGTACAGAGACAATTTCAGAAAGGCGCTGTTCTTTCTCCTTCCAACTGTGAAAAGGTGATCATGAGACTATAAAAGGACTGAGCCTGATCAGCAAATACTCTGTCTTGTTTAGAATGACCATATTCTGTCTAGAGGGAGTATATGATTATGGTTGCAATCCTAACCACACTGTCCTGAGAGTAAGCCCCATTGAACAAAATAGGACTTACTTCAGAATAGACCTGGTTAGGATTGTGCCCTATGGTAGCAATTCTGACCTTAGGAGCACAAAGGATGCAACTCATTTGTTGTCTATAAAGGTGAAAGCTTTGGAAGTGAGCTTGCTTTCAATTTCAGGTATTCATACAGAACCATCAATTGTTATATGTGAATGTGTGAATGGATTCTTACACCAAAACCAATATATTTAGGTGTTCTTATACTTCAGCATCAACATGCAACAGCTATATATATAAACCATAGAAAATAAAGGGGACAAAATGCTTCTAGGCTGTTGAAAAATGTAGAATTTGATGTATATTTGTAATATATCATTGCATTAATATTTTCATATAAGCTGCCCATTCAAAATACTGCAATTCAGGACAAGTTAATATATGCCAAGGGAGGTCAAACCGTGTCTTATGAGCCAGATGGTGCTCTTTGACATACAATATGTAGCTCACGGAAATATTTTGGCTGAGCTCCTTTTTGCATCACAATTAATATAAAAGGTAAATAGACATTTTTCAAGCATTTTAAGTATTTACCAGGTATAAACTGAGAGCTGACTTGATTAAAATATAAGTTTAATGCTCAAGATGAGTAAATATGTTTAAGAATTTAGATGCTTCTTAAATATTGTGTCTCTCAAACATCTCTGCTGTGACTTTCAAACATCTGAAGTTTATCATATGTGACTGCTACATTAAGCAAGTCTGGCTACCCTACCATATACCAAGAGTGGCCAAACATGGTTAATGTATGAACCATTACTGTAAACTTAGTTTGAGAGCCATATCTAAACAATAGCCATGTTGCCACACTGGAAATGTACTGTACAATCTTGAAACTAGGAAACTTGAAAATGGAATGCCACTACACTCAGAAAGAAAGAAAAAACTCCAGGAAAGTTAAACACCCAATGATTTCACACCATCTTCTTCTAATGTAAATCCCCAAACCCAAAGAACCTGAAGGTTCTTTGATTAAACCAGGATGAGCCAGAATGGTATAATGCAGTGTTTCTCAAACTGTGGGTCAGAACCCACTAGGTGGGTCGCAAGGCAATTTCAGGTGGGTCCCCATTTGTTTCAACATTTTATTTTTAATATATTAGACTTGATGCTACCATGGCTTGTGACTGCATTTGGGGAAATGTTGCACATCTGTACTTTTAACAGGCTACTATGTATATGCTTTTAACAATGATAGTAAATTGGACTTATTCCTGGGTAAGTGTAGGTAGGATTGCAGCCTAGGATTGTTAAACATTTTCCTGCTTGATAATGTCACTTCCAGTTATGACATCACTTCTGGTGGGTCCTGACAGATTCTCATTCTAAAAAGTAGGTCCCGGTGCTAAATGTTTGAGAACCTATACTATAATGGTTTGGGAGTTGAACTTAGAGTGAGCCAGGTTCAAATCTCTACTCAGCCATGAAGCTTCCAGGGTGACCTTGGACCAGTCACTATATCTCAGCCTCACCTACCTCACAGGGCTATTGTGAGGGCAAAAGGAGAGGAACTACGTACACCACCTTGAGCACTTTGGAGGAAGGGCAGTGTGAAAATGTGACAAACAAACCTGCAGTTCAGCTGACAGGCATGTGTCCTCTTGTCAGAAAGATATCCATTGACATGGCCCAACTGAGAGAATATCATCCAGATATTGTTGCGTGGACATCAAGCCTTTGGTCCTTCTGATCACCCACTCTAGCACAGAAATGGCCTGCCAAACTACAAAAAATGAAGAGCCCAAGTACATGCCCACACCACTTGAGGAACAGATTAGACAAACTGCTCAAATGAGGGCTAGAAAGTCCAGGAAGAACCCTCAACTCTTTTGGGGAAAATGGCAGGAAAGCCACTCCATCAACAATATGAAATCCACTTAAATCTTTCCTTTATCAGGGAATCTAGGGATCATCTTTTCACAAATGCTCCTTAATGTCCAGGCAGCTGCTCTCCACTGATATCTCCTAACCACTGAGATGACAAGTGTCAAGTGAGGAGAGTTGCCATCTAGAAAGGAAATGCTCCTCTCAGCATCAAGGCACATAAGGTGCCAATGCACGGGCGGAGTCACAGGAACCCATCCTGGGGTGAAGGAAACATGAATCTGTGTCCACCTTTGCCCCTGCAGTGATCGCAAACTAACCCTGTCTGACCATGCAGCAGCTGGAGTGCATTTGAGAGAGTCAGTTAACACAAAGCAGTCGTAATTTGGAGCTAGGGCGAGAATGATCACTAGATTTTGCCAAAATTGCCTATCGATTTCTGCTGACTCAATTGTTAAGCATTGCTGGAAACATGGGGCAAGTTGGCCAAGTGAAGTCCTGGTTCAAAATAGGGGTGCATTGGTGGAAAAGTGGTCTTGAAAAGCAAATTCAGAGCCTAGGTGGTAGCCATAGCAAGTTGTAGGGAGGGAAGCAGGGTAAAGGAACAGAAGTTACTTTCCTGGGAGAAGAGACACTTTGCACGGTGGCTCACAAAATGATAGTTGCCCAGGTTCAGTGACTTTACACTCAGGAAGGATGTCTGCTCAGTAGGTGCAGTGGAAGCGGTTTTCTCAGTTGCACTGGAGAAAGGAAAGAAAGGGTAAAGGCTTTGAAAGAGAAGGAAGCGGTTGGTTACCTGTTCTAGTTGCTGCCCTGGAACAGTGTTTTTGGAATGGGGGTGCTTCATTCAGCACCATAGAACCCTATGAGATCTTTTGTGGGCTGAGCTCATCAAGGAACTTCATTGTAATTTGGTGGCCCTTGATTGCTTATCCCAGGCTGTAAATGAGTACTTCTAATGTTTTGCACCCTACCAATTAGCATGGACTCTAACTGAATTTAACCATGGAGTTTGTCAGGGCAGCTAGGATTTGGGATCCTTCTTTTGTGTGGCTAACAATTTTGTTTACTCCAAGTCAGAAAGTTTCCAGGAACTGGCTTTGTTCATAGGTTCAAATATGCTGTGTAAGCAAGGTGAGACTTTTTGGAATTCATGAAATTTTCTAAGAAATGAAAGCCAGCAGAGGCTTTCCCTGAGTCTGCTTGATAGAGTGATGGATGAGAGATAGGGAGGTGATTGCTCTGACAAGGAAGTGTGGCCTTCCTTGAGGCTATGGGATCTGAGGCCTCTTGCCATTGGATTCCAGAGTATGGTAGTGGCGTAGCTAATGATCGTGTAGCCTGGTGCCAAGCTCAAAATGTTGCCCAGGAAGTGATGTCACAACTGGAAGTTATGTCACTGTGGGGCTTTTAAAAAAATGAAAATTGGGAGCAACCCACCTCCTCCCCCAGCCGCTCGCCATCCACTTGCTCTGCTGCCTCCCCCCAGTTAGTGGCATAGCTAAGGCATCTATCTGCTACCTGGAAACAAAGAAGATTTGTAGCCCCCCCCCCAAGACAAAATCAAAAGGCAGCTGTGTTTTCATTTTCTGGTTAATTGTCCATAACTTTTGATAGAATACAGATATTCCAATGAGGTTTGTTTCATTGCATTCAGCATAAAATTACCTTTTCAATGATATATACCATGATGGTATTATTCATACAACCAAGATTTTCACAATTTTGGTCACTAGTGTCAAGCTCAGCTTGTTGCCCCCTAAAGCTTGATGCCCGGTGCAACTGCTACCCCCTGCACCCCCTTAGCTATGCAACTGGTGGCCTGGATTGTGGTAGGTACCCAGCACTACATACACAACAATCAAGCATGTCACACATCACACACTGAAAAAGGGAAGTAGAAAGGTTGTTAGGTAACAATGGAGAAAATAGCGATGAACAACTAAACCTTCATTCCTTACAAAGTGTTTTGACATGGTTGAGTATTCTAAACAATGTTTTCATGCAGAAGAAATAATTAGTGGCATACCAATGGGAACAATGAATTATGCATTTTAAATGCGGAGAAATTTAGTCCTTGAGGGAGGAAAAAATATGAAAAAATGTAAGACTAATTGATTCATTTAAATTCTTTTGTATTGCCTTCACACCCCACAATAAAACACAAAACAAGCAGTTTGGGTTTAAACAGGCCACAATTTATTGAAATTATATACACAACAAACTTGCGGCAGTCCTCTTCTCACAGCTCCACCCCCTTTTAGTGCAGATTTCCTTACTTGGGGGAGACAACCAACTACTGTCTTCTCCCCCTATGGATATTCCTATCCTGGCTCTACAGCATGTTCACAATTGCCCATAATAATCACAGCTTATCAACCCAAACCCCTCAAGGTAATTGGGGAACACTTGGATTGCACTGGCCCCCAAGCTGAGCCTCCATCAGCCATTGAGGTTTGATTGTACAGTCATGCCTTGGCATCCACAGGGGTTCAATTTCCATTCCCTGGGAATACCGAAACCTGCGGATAATAAAATCCACTGGTCTTGGCACTTCAGTCTCTCTGAACATGACTGGAGTTGTGCTCCGGATATGTCCAGATGGCCTTCTGATGGTTGGGATGGCCGTGCATGGCCTTCCCAAACCTCAGAAGATCTACAGAAGACCAAAAAGCATCACTTCCAGTTTTTGGGTGAAAACTGGGTTCATTGACCTGATGCATTGGGTCAGTCCAAAGTACGTGAAAAGAGTCCCATGCCCCTTCCAATAGGGTAGGAGAGTATAAATTCCTACTCGGTCTTTTGGTAAGTGGCTAATCCCAGACTGATTTCTTTGATGGTTGGAGGGGCCATTTGCCACAAACTGGGAAAGATGCCGAGGCAGCCACAGAAGCTGCCCAGCCTCTGCTCCATCATCAAGGCAGTACCAACAGGCTACCACCTTGCTGCTTGCTTCAGGCTATGGGAGGGTGAAGCATAACACAGACTCCTCAAGACGTCTAGTGGTCAACCTCATTCTTGCTTTGTCCCTTCCAAAGAGACAGTGAACATAAAGTGAGCATAAAACAATTGTTTCAATTGGTTTTATTCAATATTTTTATTAATTGTATTTTATTTTGTTTTTTTATTGTTGCACACTCTCTGAGGCTGGGTGAGTAAGGGCCCAATCCTATCCAACTTTTCAGTGCCGGTGCAGCCACAATACAGCCCTGAGGAAAAGGAACAAACATTATTGTACCTGGAGGAGGCCTCCATGACTGCCCCCCACCACAGGATGCTGCACATGCCCTGTTTGCATGGCTGATGGAAAGTTGGGTAGGATTGGGCCCTGATTCATGAATGCGGAGTCAAGTGGCTTCCAGGTTCACTGTTCAGTTTGAAATGAAATCCTACCTCTCTGTGGCAATTTTGATTGCACCCTTTCCCTCTTTGCTGCCTTGGGGCAGCCATTTTCCTCAGTCTTCTCCTCGGATGATCTTAGTGAAATAGGAATTCCACACTGGTTACGGTGATGTCACAGTGCCATTAGTTCAGAACTAGCTGGGACACTGAGACACTGTGGGCCCAATCCTATCCAGCTTTTCAGTGCCAGTGCAGCTGCAATGCAGCCTTGAGGAAAGGGAACAAATGTTCCCTTACCTAGTGGAAGCTTCCATGATTGCCCCCTCACTGCAGGATGCTGTGCATGCCCCATTGGCACGGCTGCACTGGTGCTGGAAAACTGGATATGATTTGGCTCTGCCTCATCTGTTCTTAAATGAGGATGCTGGCTGTTGGTCTGATGTGGGTCAATGCACAAGTCAGAGAGCTAGTGCTTATATTGTAAAGCTCTACATAACTTGGAGTCCCAGTACTGAAGGACTGCCTTTCCCCATGTGGTCCTATCCAGTGATACGTTCAGCATCTTAGCCCACTTCCAAGTCTTCTGAAGCCTGATGAATGCTGGGAAAGAGGGACTTCTCAGGGAGTTTCATCTGGATCTAAATATCATCCTAGGTCTAACATCCCACTAGATGTCTTTCTGGCACCAGGTGGAGACATTTTCCTTATTACCCAGCTAGTATCTGATGATGGTTTATTTTTTGCTGCTCATTGTATTGCTTTGAATTTTTTTAATGTTCCAATGTTGTTTATAGTGTCAGTCTTTGAAGGTTATTTTTGTATTTTACATTTTATTGACATTGTGAAAAAAAATTGAACTCTCCAGGACCTGGGACAGCTGCCAGGCAAGATATATATTACTTCTAGAAAAGCATCACTTGGTGCTTTTCACTCAGGGCATTTCTGTAACTATCTGGTGTATAAAGTCTCATTCCGGTTCACATTCTGCATTATGATCAACCTTGATTTTGCCACAAAATGCACACTTAGAAAGAAGCAACATGCACTCCCAGCTTCCTGACAAATATGCTTGTATGATACTTTGAGTTAGAAACATGAGTTTCTTGTATCCACAGGTTACTGAATGTACACTTAAAAAAATCTTGGATGTTCACCTAAAAAGTTAAATGTGAAATGGCCCTAAGTCCTTCAGTTAACTTTTCTAGAGAGGTTTTTCCTATCACTAAATTCCCAATAGGAAAAAAAAAAAAAAAAAAAAAACACCTGTAAAATACTGCTCAGTTTTTTTCTCAACTGCACGAAGAAGGTATAATTGCAAAATACAGCCTCGGATATGAAAAGATGTTTTTATAGATAAACCTATATTATGACTATAAGAATGATATAAATATGTTTGATATATTAACATTCTTTTTTGTAGTTATCAGTTCATGTACATTATTCTTTTTCATTTTTATCTGAAAAAAGTCCAGCTAGGCTGATGAGCTACGACTGTAAATATCAGTAGCAATACATTTTTTGGAGCAACATGATAGAGAATGTAGTATTGATTGACATCAAATGGGCTAAAGCATTTGGGAGAGAAAGAACATTGGGGAGATGTGAACTGTTCAAAGGAAAATTAACACTGTGCCAAAGGTTAGGAATGTCGCCTTGTTATAAATATGCTTGGGGGGGGGGAACCTCTGTGTGAATGCAGAAGGTAAAAGCCAGAAATAAGTAAGGTAAAAAAATGAGGAGCTGCATGTTGGAAAATGTTCGTATTTGGGTCAGACCTATAAAATTAGTGACCCACTAAACCAAACATAGTAGTAGCCCACCAGGAGCTCAGTAATGGCCCAATCCTCAATGGGCCTTGTGTTGCTGAACTTGCACTCCAGCATCACAAGGCCCTTTACAAAAGTCAGGATGCCATCATGTGCTTCCAGGCTGCAGGCCTATTTGCTCAAGGTGTGGTGTACATGCCAGAGGGTCTTGGAGGCTCCGCTGGTGTTGGTAAGTTGACAGCAGGGGCAAGAATGAAGAGGTTCCAGGATGGGGAGGAGAGAGCCCTGGGGGAAGCAGGCTGGAGGGGGTGGATCTCAATAGCAAAGGTGCACACTAAATCTTATCCCCAGTTTCCTCTTCTGCCTTGCTTCCTTCCTGTCCTCAGACACATACCAGCAAAATAGCTGGCATGATTCTTAGGGGATCCATAAGCAGCCTGAAGGCCTACTCAGAAGTAAGTTAAAAAGTACTTACCTCTAGTTGGCTTCTGATCGCCTCACCATCATAGCATGCCGTTCAGATTCGATTGGCTTGACTATATGCTGTAGCGTGGTGGGTGATAGAATTGGGCTGTAAGTTCCCTCTTTTCACTGGCAAGTTTCTATTAGAAAAACATGGTTATTGAGCACCTGGATGAATATAGTGAGTAGCAGGTAGATTGCAGTCATCTTGGTGAGACACAGATAGGAAGAAATGGCTGCTATTCATTTTTTATAGGAGAAGCTAAAGGAATGCACTTAGGGAACCACTGAGGTAGGATTAAAAAGATGAGGACATTTCATTTACTCATTGAAAGGCCATAGGGTCATTGATGGAAGTTGGTAGGCCAATACATAATGACCTCACTAACCAACATATTATTCTGCATTGATTGCTGTAGATTGTATTAAGTAGCCTACTTACACCTCATAATCGACCAGACAGTGAGGTCTTATAAGTAAAGCCTTACTGCCTCTCCTGTCAGTCTTCACTCCATAATGAGCCTGACAAAGCATCCCTTTCACATGGACTACATTCTTTAATGCTCAATTCTGTCCTGATCCTACGGCAATGGAACTCGCAATCCACTGTTGTAAGTCCAGTTATAGCAGCGTGAAAGACACACCACTGTCAAGGTCTCCAGAGCTGCCTGCACATGTGGTCAAAGGCACCATGCACCCACCAACAGCCCACCCAGACAACACCGGAACAGGTAGCATGGGAAGGTCATGGGCAGTTCGGGAGAGGACTGAAGTGGTTCAGGGGAAGAACCAGAGGTGATTTGGGGTAGGAAGGGGTTCTAGATCCTAACCCCCTTCCCCCATTCCCCTTTTCCTGACCTGGACCTGTCCCCGACTATCCTTGGAATTGTACCAGCAAAGAACTGGCATGGGTTCGAGGAGACCTATTGATGGCCAGGCAGTCTACACGGAATACACCTAAATGGCTAGTAAGCAGTGGGAATAAATAGTTACTAGAACTACCCTTACTCTACTGTATCCCTTCCTAGTTATTACTGCACCTCCCAATTATGCATCCTTCCCAAATGCTCATCCTGCTTTCCAAAGTATCTCCAGTACCAAAGCAGCGGATTCCCCATGTGTGAATGTGCCTGTTGTTTGTGTGTCCATTGGCAGCAGGCTATCAGCATCTGAGTCACATCCTTTCTTCTTAAGATACAAATGCTGGCAAACTGGAAATACCAAGTTCTTTTCATGTCTAATTGTTTGTGCCACTAATTTAAGTTGAATAGCGAGAGGTTTATATGTGAGGGTGTATGTTGTGTGCTGATTGGTATGCAGGAGTAGGTCCCAGAAAGACAACAACTTTGCTGTACCAAGGACATCTCTTCCTAACTTTGAATTTGGTTCAGTAATTTTTATTCAGTGTGGTAGAGGTGCTATAGGTCACCTAAAAGGACTTTTAAGGCCCCTTGGCCTTATACTTGGCGTCTCAACGATCTGTTTTCACCTATCATTCATAATCCTGCTTCTTTTGCCTCCTGTTAACCAGTAAAGTCAATAGCTAGTTTTTTCTGTCCTCCATGTTCCAGCCACATAGGTAGTCATATGATCTAGGGAAGAATGTATTTTGACATTTAAAATTAAATCCCTTTAATAGGGAAAGTGCCCCACAAGGGTGTCTCATAACCAAAATGTGACTCAGAATCATGGGCAGGCAGTATGGAAAAGATCAGACGAGCTGTATTTACACCGAGTAATGTGATGATGCTGTGGAGAAAGGAAACTTTTGACTGTGAAGTTCAGGGAAATGGTGACTCAGATTGAATATGACACTGTAGCAAGCATGAAAAAGTGATGCAGACTCATCCAACAAAATAGATGCCAAGGGAGTATTGTTTTCTTTCAATGCATTATTTTCTTGCTGTATAACCAATGAGCATTTGTGGTGTTTTTCCTTTACTGCAAGCAATCCAAAAAAGAAAATTGGTAGCCCCTGCCTCTTCCAGCTTTAGGAGCATAAAACAGTGAAGGTCAAGACAAATTGCTAAATAAAGATAATCTTTTGAATTTTTTTGGAGGAGCCCAGTCTCTGACCTTATCTTTCAAAAAAAAATCTATTTTCAATATCGTTCTCATTAAGTTTGTTTCTTCCTTGGTGATTCTCTCTCTCTCTCTCTCTCTTCATTCGTTCATATATATCGGGGTGTCCAAAGTTTTTGGCAGGGGAGCCACATCATCTCTCTGATACTGTGTCAGGGGGCGGGGGAAAAATTAATTTACATTTAAAATTTTAATAAATTTACATTTTGAGTTGGCATCCTTCAGTCTCGGAAGACTATGGTGTCACGCTCTGAATGGTGGTTCTGGAACAGTGTCCTCTCCAGTGCATGAAGCCTGGGTAAAGTAGGTATGGAGGATAGGCTGTTACCCATGCAGCAAATCCCCCCTCTCCACGTCGCTGAAATGGTCCAATGGAAAGGCAGAGGCCAATACGGTTGGTTCCAGCGGCGTCGCAGGAGTTGCCAGAACGTGACTGTGTTCAGCCATGAACTGCCTCAGGGACTCCGGCTCCGGATTTTGCCTCGAGGTTGACTCCTGAAGCCTTTTCCATAACTGGATGTAGCCACAAGGCAGTGGAGGTTTGGGATCAGAGTTTTCCTTCTCTCAGATGAGCTGCCTTCCCAGGCTGACGAGCCCCATATACCCGGTGGGTATATAAATTTACATAAGTTTACATAAATGAATATATTAAAGATGAACTTATATGAATGAATGAAGGTCTTTCAATAGCTCAAGGCCTATAAAAGGCCTTGCACAAAGCAAGGCTGGCCTTTCCTTCGCTGCTGCTACTGCATCAGAGACATGAAACAGCAAGCAGTGGAGGAAACCCTCATCTCACAGCTCACGCAAGGGGTCAAACAGTTGCCCTCATGCTGAGAGCAGTTGCATTGGGCTAGTGCAGGCTCCAACAAATCTCTGGAGGGCCAGAGGCTCATTGGAGACTGGGGGCACCCTGAGGGCCACATTGAGAGATCTCGAGGGCCGCAAGTGGCCCCAGAGCCGGGGTTTGGGCACCCCTGATATATATGAATATATTCTGTTTTCATCTATGGATGTGAAAAGCTTTTCTCTTTCTTGCTACAGATATTTCCATCCCACCAAAAAGTGACATTGCATATTTGGACATTTATCTGCAAAATTAGCTATGTAATTTTTTTCAAGGGTAATTTTCAAGGCTGCATTTTCTAAAGGGCAAGTTCACATCCAAGCACAAGTGTGCATCTGTGTGTATTGACAGGAGCTAGTTAGTGTTAATGCATCCTGAAACTTTGGCTCAAAGGGGTTGGAAGTGCTGAATCAACATTTCCATCCCTGCAAGTTAGAGCTCTCTCCAACCAATACTGTCCTTAAAGGGTACAGTTGGCTAAGCACTGCGGCTACCACTTCCTTTACCCTTTCCTGTTACTCAAACAGCAACCTGCCATAAATGGGAATATAGGACTTACCCTGGTAGATGGGCACTGCTCCAATGCTGGTGGAGACCTGTCGGCAGAGGTATCTTTATCGATGGCACTGCCTCTACACTGGCACAATGTTTGTGACAGCACGTGTGTCTGTCCTGCCAGCGGGATGAGTTGCCCAGAATCAGAGTGCACCTGGAGCTCTACTTCGAGTAGCAGTTCCTCCCTCAAAAATGAAACCCCATTAAAACTGGTTAAGAATTCCAACCACATGCACAAATCCTCTAGCATGCCATCAGAAACCTGAACCCTATGATGAGGGCATTCCAGCCCTTTCAAGGCAGCACACAAGTGCCTTAAAAAGGCTCAACCCAGGGCTGATGTGTTGGAAGGTGGCCCAGAAAGTATGGCCATCCAGCCCACAGTGAACTGTCACTGCCGAATTGCATAGGTGTGCCATTGGTCAATATATTGGGTTCAGGCATATGACTGTCTTCCCCCTGTGTGCATGTTACTCATGTTGTAAAAACCACAGTCAGTAAAAAAGGAAGAGGTAAATTTTGCACTCCAAATGTATGTGTTGGCATGACCAGAAGGCCATTTTGAAGAATCAGTGAACCTTCACAGTTTGCCTATCTTCAGTGAGGCCTGTGAACTACAGAAACCACAGCCATTGCTTTCTGTAAGCAAAGAGCTCTGCTTAGCATGAATTAATTATCTCTGCATTGTTGAGTATGGCTGCTTGCTGGGTGAGTTACTCCTCTTAACTTGGCAGTGATACACTTGGTTGTGGAAGGGGATGGTAAACTCAATATGCCTGCTACCTGAAATGGTGTGTTTCAGCTGCTGCCACTGCAGTAGCACCAGCATAAGGGGAAGTTACCCCACCAAGTTATGGGGGGGGGGGGTCACCACAATCCTGTGTAATGGACAGGGCAATGTCCTGCCTGCCTGAAATATTTAAACAAATCATCTTCCATCCAGGGTGGAATGTACAGGGCTTGAGAATTGCCAATCAGAGAGTTGCATTTGAAGTTCTGAAGCTGAAGGGGAGAAAGAGAAAAGGATAATTAAATTGAATTATAGAGGGAGTTGGAGGTTGGCATGTAGCTGAAGAGAAAGTTGATAGTTGGTGTTCAATGGAAGTGGGAGAGTTTTAGCTCTGTTGAAACTGTGTGGAAACTGGAGTCAGGGAGATTCACAGTTATCTTGGAGTAATCTGTCACTGCATGTAAGTGCAGGCTAGCATAGGAGTGTAAACTGGTGATAATACTGTGAGAGGCAGAATTAGGTCTTGCCAGGGCAGTTATAATGCTTAAATAATGCTGATAGTTTCAATGAAGTAGGAAACAAGCAAAAGCTTTGATTTATGCTCTTTGGAGAGATTGCTTGCAAACTTACTCCAAAAGCTGGTTAGTAACTACTTAAGCCAAAGATGTTTGTGCCCAGTGAGAAGTTATGATACTGAAACATTGTGTTAAGCTCAAGTAGAAGCCAAATAAGCCATCTACCCTCCTTTTTAGGGAGATAAAAACTCTTTTATTTATTATCATTATCTTGACTCCTGTATGCTCTTAAGGGAAGGGTTATATGTATTTCCATGCATTTGAGTATTCTCCCTAGCTCACTGTCCTGCCAACTCACAGGATAGAGCCATTGCAGCCACATTCAGCATAAACAGTGTTACACTACTAGACACTCTGAGATGTTGTCACACCCACCTGCTGAGAATCCTAAATCTTTTTCATCCTTTACCCTGACATAATTATGGGCATTTTGCTAGTTCATAATACTGAATATTTATACAGCACTTTTCTTAAGTGCTCACATTGTATCACATATGTTTTCTCAGCAATGCCTACAATGCCCTTGTAAAGCAACCTAGCATCCCCCTGTGACAGATGAGGCAGAGAATGAGCTCTCACTTGCCTAAGGCCATTCAGTGAGTTCAGGACAGATGTGATAAAAGACTTCAAGGGGGATAGAAGCTTGCACATAATGAACTCACTTCGTAAAGATCTTCCTGTGGGCTCATATTTCCCTTTTGAGCCTGAGTTGCTACTCATTGCAGGGAACTAGAAACAAATCCAAACACTATATGAGAAAACTGTGTGGTTGCAAATACTGCCATACATTTGGGACAGAGGGAAATCACCTTGATGACATTCAATTTCACTCAATTACCACACTTTATTAATTGTGGTGCAGTTGGAAATTGGTGAACTTGGAGGTCAGCACTGAAAGAACAATCAATCCATGACATTTTCCTAGTCTTAAATAAATGCCCATCTGTATTGGAGGCTTTTGGTGTTTTTGGCTTCAGTGGAATGATACAGATACAAGTGCCTGGTAATTATGAAACCATTACTACAAATGAATTGTTCCTGTCTCATTGAGTTTCATCTCAATCCCATGCTGGAAGACAGAAGTGGTTTGCAGAGCATTCTGACAAAAAAAAAGTAATGTGCTCCATCTAATGCTCTATCTGTCAGCTGTAACTTTATGCCCCTGTCTATAAATGTAGCAGTTTTAAACCAAGAAGAACTGAGACCAAGGAAATAGGAGATAATTAGGTTTGTAAGGTGCTTGGACTTCTTGCCACTTGTTTGTGCCAAGCATTTAATGAATGTCTGTTTTCACACACGAGCAGTGGGCTGATGTACACTTTCCATATTGTACTCAGGCATAGTCTATCCATGAGATATGGCAGAAGTTAGTAAGGAATACAGCCCAAACGATATAGACGTGTGCCTGCCAATATGATGTCAAGAAAAGATGGCACCAAAGTAGCTCAGATGTAACTTGGATGCCAGTGCAACTCTGCCAGTGGAGAGGCCAGGGGGGCGCAAGCAGGGTGAGGAAACCAACTCAGGAATTACCTGATGAGCTAATCTCTGCTGCCGTGGGCAGTGGCAGAGGAACAATAGGGGCAGCATACTGACAGCCAGGCTGACAGGTGCAGCAGTGAAGCAAAGGGCATGGGATGTGTATGGGTGTGGGTGGATTGCTGCAGTAGTTGCCTGTGTCGCAAGCCAACCACAAAATCCATATATGGGGATGGATTCCCAGCCTATGGCTTTGTGTAGTGAGCTATCAGTGCCCTGCTCTGCTTGAGTGTTATTCCCAGGGGAGTGTTATTGACGCTGCACTTGTGATTCATATCCAAAAGGATCTGCATATCCTTTTAACAGAAGTTATGTGCTAAACATGCTATGGCAAATAGTTGTCTGCTTGTGATTCATGCCAGTCCCTCCCCTGGAGATGTGTGTGCTTGTTTCATGTGGCTGCCCTTTTCTGGGGAAGCTACCATTCTACCCTTGCTATGCTGAAAAAGGTTTTCCTTGGATGTGTATTTTTTTTTAAGGAGACTTGAATCCTAGATGCAGGAGTTTCTAGCAGTTCTTTGCTTTTGTCCCCTTGCTGCTGATGCCAGTGTAGTTACTGTACGAGGTGGGGGTGCTGTGGCATCCTTGTGTCATGTTGTGTGTGGGGCGCCATCTCCCCATGGTTGGCAAGAGTGCTTTTTTGCTGGGCTGCTCATTCCTAGTGGCTGGCAGAGGTCAGCCCCCCCCCCATTTTTGCCACTCATTTGCACTGCACTTGTCCTAGCCCCCTACTGACCCATATGCAACCAGAAGTCTAATCCAGAGGTAATCAGTTTTGTTTTTTTACTTATCTCTGGTTGGCTTTCTAATTTCCCACTCTCAGCACAAAATGCATGCTCCTTTGGCATGGTGGCATAGGGCCAGGTGGATTGCAGACTAATACAGGAACCTTCAAAACACTATTAAGCTCATATCTTCCCAATGTTAAAGCATCATGAAATGCCTACTCCCAGAGTTGCACGTAGGCAATCTCCCACATACCAGTAATTATTGGGCTGCTTTGAACAATAAGGTGTGCTCTGTCTGATGCAGAGACCCCTCTTGTGAGTTACTGTGTCACATTACAGTTTCCATAAGCTTCTTGAAACCTCTGATTCCCTGGAAGTCTTCCCAATTACGCCGAATACAGGTTGTACTCCAAAATTTTTCATCTTTTTCTGCCACAACTCATCCCTCTATCTCATTCCTTTTTCTCCCTGCGGTAAAGGAGGTAAAAGAGATGGGTTTCCCCTAAGCCTTTCCCCTAGTTATTATTATTTTATTTTTCCAGTGTACCAAATATAATGTACACATACATATTACATGAATAAGGAACATTCACATGTTTGTCAGAGATTATTATTGTTTTATTGAACTTTTTGCCAAGCTTATTAAAAATAAACAATTGTTATCTTTAAAGTCACTCCCTTCTCAATCTTGTGAATTGGTTTATACCAAAGCTGATATAAGAACATAAGAACAGCCCCACTGGATCAGGCCATAGGCCCATCTAGTCCAGCTTCCTGTATCTCACAGCGGCCCACCAAATGCCCCAGGGAGCATGCCAGATAACAAGAGACCTCATCCTGGTGCCCTCCCTTGCATCTGGCATTCTGACATAACCCATTTCTAAAATCAGGAGGTTGCGCATACACATCATGGCTTGTACCCCGTAATGGATTTTTCCTCCAGAAACTTGTCCAATCCCCTTTTAAAGGTGTCTAGGCTAGGCGCCATCACCACATCCTGTGGCAAGGAGTTCCACAGACCAACCACACGCTGAGTAAAGAAATATTTTCTTTTGTCTGTCCTAACCCGCCCAACACTCAATTTTAGTGAATGTCCCCTGGTTCTGGTATTATGTGAGAGTGTAAAGAGCATCTCCCTATCCACTCTGTCCATCCCCTGCATAATTTTGTATGTCTCAATCATGTCCCCCCTCAGGCGTCTCTTTTCTAGGCTGAAGAGGCCCAAACACCGCAGCCTTTCCTCATAAGGAAGGTGCCCCAGCCCCGCAATCATCTTAGTCGCTCTCTTTTCCAAAACCTTTTCCAAAAGTTTTGATTTTTTGGCCCAATGTGCATGACTTTACACTTACTGACACTGAAGCGCATCTGCCACTTTGCTGCCCATTCTGCCAGTCTGGAGAGATCCTTCTGGAGCTCCTCACAATCACTTCTGGTCTTCACCACTCGGAAAAGTTTGGTGTCGTCTGCAAACTTAGCCACTTCACTGCTCAAACCTGTCTCCAGGTCATTTATGAAGAGGTTGAAAAGCACTGGTCCCAGGACAGATCCTTGGGGCACACCGCTTTTCACCTCTCTCCACTGTGAAAATTGCCCATTGACACCCACTCTCTGCTTCCTGGCCTCCAACCAGTTCTCAATCCACGAGAGGACCTGTCCTCTAATTCCCTGACTGTGGAGTTTTTTCAGTAGTCTTTGGTCAGAACAAGATCTTGCATCTTGTTCTGCTTGGTGCTTATGTTGGAAGGCTTGAGACTAGAGAGGGTTAGGCAACCATGCTCCTTCTAAAGCCATCTTTGTACCAATTAATTAACTCCCCAAATAAATAAATGAAGCACCAGTGGTAATGTGAGCATCCAAAAACACACAAGGTAAGTGTGAGTGTGTGGGGGGGACAACGACTGGGGTTCGTGTTAACAAATTAACACGGGTGGGTCAAACATGACAAAAGGGGAGTTTCTGGGCAGGGAGGGGGAGACAGAATGGGTGGATCTCAGCAGTATTGACTAACATCATTCCCTGCCCTATTCCTCTTACTCTCCTCAGACTTGCACCAGCTAAAAGAGCTGGGGCAGTTCTTAGGAGAACAATTGGTACAATAGAGGCTTGCCTCAGGATAAGAGAACAAAAGTTCTGTTATATTGAGGAGGTAAAATTTGAGACTACTGAGAATAACACCCCTCCCCCACAACACACACACAGAAGATACAGCACATGCTCTATTGGAGGGATTGGTTAGGAAGGAGATTGGATAGGATTGGGCCCCAAGGTTGCGCAAAAAAAAAAAAAAAGTTGAAATAAAGACAAGCCAAGGAGCATTTGTGCATCCGTTTACAAAACAGGATCTTAGAAATAAGAGTCATCCAGGTCCAAAAGGTGTGCTTGTCATAATAATGATGAGCACCCTACATTACAATTCTTGATGATGCTGATCCCACACTTTCTCTCAATTGACATTACACCAGCTCATCCTTCTTCTTCTTCTTTTGTGACCTTCCTCAAGTGGTTCTCCTTTGCAGTATATTTGTCAGTGTCTTCCCTGTCTGGCGAGCTGTCCATTGCCATTCTCATAACATCTGTCACAAAATGGGTGTTGACACTAATCCTGTAGTCCTTCATTTGTTGCCATGTCTGTGGGCCTTAATTGCCACATTTATCTTACCCACATATTGTCAAGTAGCAAAAATAGTCCACTCAAATGGAGCAGCTCACACCTTTCTTGCAGTTCATGTAAGTTTTCATCTGTGGAATTGTTTCTGTGGTAAATCAATAGATGACAATGACATTCCTCCAGGAATATTTTTCTTGTTTGTATATCCTTTTAACAGAAGTTATGTGCTAAACATGCTATGGCAAATAGTTGTCTGCTTTAATATTGAACAGCTGTTCTTTTGAACCTTTGAAAAGAAGCAGTTACGTGAAAAATAGAGCACAAAATATAAATAGCTATCCAGAAATAATTGTCAATGTAATATTTTGAGGTGTTTTATTATATATGACACTTGCATGACTGAGTTAAATACAGAGAACATCACAAAGGCCTCCTCTGTCAAATTTCCTCTCAGAGTCTGGGTTTCCACTTCAGCAGAAATGTTTATCTAATACCTGCAACTATTAATAACATGGAAATCCCCAGTATATTTTTATTGCATATTTACTTTGTTAACTTTTTAAAAAACATATTAAGCGCCAGTGGATGGAAAGGTAATCTGTCTGTGTGTCTACTTCTTACTATGATTCAGTTTAAAAAAATATTACATTTTTAAAAGCTGTGGATCTAGTTAGGGCCTTCTTAGGGTTCCTTTGTGATGTTGCCACCTCATCATCTGCATGTGGTTTCTGGCATGTGCAGTAACTTGTGGAGTTTCGTTGGAATGTTTATGGAATTTAAATGGGGTGTCCTTGTGGCCAGTGGCGTAGCTAGGTCATTTGACACCCGGGCCCATAAATTTGTCATCCCCATATGACATAATTAATTGATTTTTTTTAAATACTTTTATACCACCCGTCCTCTAAGGAGCTCAGGGTGGTGTGCATGGTTTCTCCCCTTATGGTTTCTCTCCTTATTTTGTCCTCACAACAACCCTGTGAGGTAGGTGAGATTGACGAACAGTAATAGTCATTACATGAAATGAATAATAATAATTGCCAGAAAATAAATGCAGTGAATATTTACTCACAAGCAATGATGAAATTCTGCATAAAATGGTATAACATTATGGTGTTATTCCTAAAAGCCACAAATTCCACAATTTTGATCACTAGCATGTCACTATTCTTAAAATGACAATCTGTCCAGGACCCACCAGAAGTGATATCATATCTGGAAGTGACATCATCAGGCAAATTAAAATAAATTATAAATAATTAAATTAAAGAAAAACAAATAAGAGCCCAATCCTGAGGTCCATGGCACTGCTCTGCGTCGTGAAGCTCAGTCGCAAACATGCCTTAAGGCACGTTTGTGGGGCTTACCGCTGGGTTCCCACCGGAGCTAGCCCAGCGCCGGCTGGTGCTGGGCTAGCACCTGGCAGTTGCCCGGGTTCCCCAGCTCCATGGTCCTCCAGACCATCAGGCTGCAGAACAGGAGGGAGGGGCATGGCCAGGAGCATGGGGGAGGCATTCTGGGGATAGGGGAGGCGTGGCCAGGGGCATGGGGGAGGCGTGGCCAGGGGCATGGGGGAGGCGTGTCGGGGCGGGGGAGAGGCGGATCTGTGGAGCTGAGCTCCGCAGGATCCTAGGCACTCATGCAGGGCTGCTCGCCCTACACAACCACCTTTAGCAGCCTTTTGGTCACCGCTAAAGTGAGTAGCCCCGTTTCGGGGCTGCTTCCCTTACTTGGGGGAAGGGGACGAACGTCCCCTTCTCCCAAGGAGCCTCCCGTGGTAGCGCAGGAGGCGCAGGATCCGGCGGCATCTCTCCGTGGAGCTGGCAGGTCCGGGAGCTCTGGGCAGCTCAGCATTGGCCTGCCCTTAAGGGGAAACCAGCCCTGTTCCACCAAGTGAATTTCTCTGTACCCTGCCTGCAATAACACCACTCTCACACAAAAAAAATCTGTGAGATTTTCACCTCTACCCAGTGCTGAATTTAAGTTGTGAGATTTTCATCTCTACCCAGTGCTGAATTTAAGTTCTTTTATTTAAACCATATCACCATCCGGAAAAAAATAAAAATAAAAAATTCACCTTATCAGCTCAAGTCTCGTTTTATTCTTTTGGGGGTGGGGCTGCCTTCTGGAGAATTTGTTGAGCTCCACATTTCATCAGAATGGGACCATTCTGGAGGCCTCACATTCCCCTTTGACCTGAACACGACCCGAGGCATGTTTGCTTACTCATCAGTAAATGTGATCATGTGGCTTAGTTTGACTTTCCATAGGGCTCAATACATTCATTGGCTTGAAGGGGGAACTTCCTTCTTGGGTGTTTTTGGGAGGCTGCATTCATAGGATCTGGATCATTCTGGTGTTGGATTCCTCTCAGCCTGCGCTTTCCAGTGGACTAAGGCAAGTTCACCTACTCATGAGTAAATATGCGATATGGCTCAGTTTCATTTTCCATAGGGCTCCATGCATTTTTGTTTTCTGGTTTTTTGGCCATAACTTTTTATAGGATGGAGATATTTCACTCCATTTTTTTCATTGCATTCTACTGTAAATTCTGCATCAAATAGTATATGACACGATGGTATTATTCCTAAAAATAGTGATTTTAGCTATTTTGGTCTCTTGTGGTGACTTCCCCCCCCCAAGGCTGGCACCTAGGGCGGACCGCCCCTCCTGCCCCTCACTAGCTACTCCACTACTTGTGGCAGGTGAATGGGTGCTGGAGGCAGAACTGCAGGTTCATTCCAATGCTGAGGGTGGAACAGGCTTTGGAATGTAATTCAGGAGCCAGTGGTATGCTTCATACTGGCCTGAATAGGTATGCTTGGGCCTTGCAGGTGACTTTATTTTCTTGGAATTTCTCCAAATTTGGAAGTACGAGTTCAGGAATGCAACAGTGCATTTTTGGTGTAACATTCAGGTGATTGCCTTTGTTGTCAATTGACAAACATCCAGGTACCCTAGTTAGAGGTTTTGTGCTTCAGTGCCTGTGCTTTGATGCTCTGTTTGTTGCCAGGCATAATCCAGGTTTCCAAAACATAATATTTGCTTTCCAAATACAGGAAGGTTTTCCAATACAGGTTTCCCAAACAGAATTACTGATACTCTCTCCTGTTGTCAGGAGGTGTGTTTTGGGGGGAGCACAGGTGCCACCTCTATAGACAGAGGCTGAAGTTGCCCTCACCTTCCCTGAAGAGGACTCTGAGTTTCTGACACAGACAGCCATGAGTACTTTGTTAGGCTTAGTCCTACTTTAAAATCATGAATTCCCTGAGTCACACTCTGGATCCAATGAAAACATAAATGTTGCATAAAGGGTAGACTCCTGGCCTGGAGAACCAGACCTGGTCCACCAATGAGGCTGGAGGAAAGGCTGCTTTGATCAGTGGGGTGGTGATGGCAGTCATTGCTTCAGCTGTGCAGTCTGCCACCTCCATCACTTACCTAGTTATTCTCCTTCTTCCTGAAACTTTTCCTTGTGTCCAGTGCAAGCTATTCCCCTCTCTCCTGCAGTAGGAGTAAAGTGGCAACAGCTCTCATCTGTGCTCAGAGCTGCAGGAGTAAGAGGAGGAGGAGGAGTGGCCACATGAAGAAAGAAAGGACAAGGTGGGGGCATGCATCCAACAACAAGTAGTTTCTGGCACAGAGTTGCCACTTCAGATGCAGGGGAGATTTGAGCCAGCATTGTGGAGAATATTCTAATAATATAATGTTAATTTGTGATGATATTAGTGTTCCTCCCAATTGTACAATGGACCCTTGATCTGCATTCCAGTTTGGGATGCATACTGATAACCAGTGTGTGTCATAATTTAAACTGAATGGACCTTAAACGTCCAGGGAGTTGTACTGCAAAAGAAAAGCCAAAATATAACAGCCCATCTAACCTAAATCCCTGTGGAGCAATACAGTGGTGTTTGCATGGGCAATATTGCATCCTACAGGGGATTTTTTGATTCTGGAGGTCTCAGGGTAAGGGGACATTTTCCCCTTGACCCAGGGAAAGTCCCAGCAGCTGCTATGGGTCAACTTGAACCTGTTCCAGAGATATCACTGGTACAAGTCCATGTTGATCTGTCTGGGCAGACCAGGCCTAGGAAGCGGCTCAGGATTCAGCATGCACTGGCAATCCAGTTTCCCTCTTGGGCCCAGTCTGCCCACCCCCAGTCTGCTCCATCTCTTCCCCGTTCCACTCTCCCCCACACTGTTCAACGTCCTCCCATTGCCCTATTCTGCTCCCTGTACCAAGCTTACCTTCCCCAGTAGGCCTCTGTTGCTCTACCAGCACATGTAGGAAGGCTCCAGTCATTCCACTTAGCATGCCGGCTCCATGTGCTGCCTCAAAGCACTTGATGGTGCTTCTGTAGCAGTCCACTCTGGTGGAACACTTATTCCACCAACATTGCCTTTCGGTAGAATTGGGCCGTGAAGGAACGAAAAATATTTTTAATTGTAGGGCAAGGAAACAAATTCTGTTGTAGCATGACCTAGATGCAAAGAGAAAAAGATCTATAAAAATAATGTCAGTTAAGATGTTAGAGCAGGAGTTCTTCAGAACAAGCAGTCCTTAATACAATAGAAATATTTTCAGCACTGCCTTCTTCCCTGCTCCTGGTAGTGCCTTTTCTGCAAATATCATTATGTGCTGTCACATGACGTTAATATATAATGCTGCAGCATTGCTACTGATGATAATGTAAATACAAATGCTTTCACGATGCTTAAGTAACATTACCATTAGCTGAGTACCAACTGTTCATGGGAATTTTGACCCATTGTATTCAAGGATCCCACAGTGTTGTGATTCTCCTATCTTATTAGAATGCACAGCCCATAATAGCAGGAGCTAATGGCATAATACCCCAGCAACAGTTTCTCAAGGAAAAGAAGATTGTGATTCCTTGAGCCCTTACGATAAAATGAGCATATTGTGCTGAATATGCAGGTTGTCCTCATAAGGCAGGGCATTTAGAACAGCATCAAATGCACCTCTCTAATATTAGGCAGACTGGTGCAGATTGATTTTGCCTGGTATAAGAAAAGGGTAATATAATCATCAGTCCTAGCCACTGCCATTCAAAGCAAATGTTTGTAATGTCCTCTTCTGATGCCATATATCATTTTGTGCACAGCTGCTTGCAGTAGAGGAAAAAAACTGTTATCAGTTGCCACAGATTACAGGGAGAAGTGCCAGTTTTGGGGGAAAAAACTGTACATTGTCATTCTTTGATCAAGTATTGCATATGGTATGAAACCAGAACTCTCAAATAAATCTATAACACTGGAGAAATAAGACCCAGTCTAAACAATACACTCGCCTCATGGTTACTTGATCATTCAGGGGCATTTTGGGTTTTTCATTTCTGTTTATGTGGCATTTCATCTAAGGAATTGCCTTTGCAGGGAGTGTGTGTGTGTGTGTGTGTGTGTGTGTGTGTGTGTGTGTGTGTAGTAAGTTATTTGTATCACTTCCATTGAGATTGCATGCAGTGATGACATTTTTCTTCCACAGTGGCCAACCTCGTGAAGGCTATCTAGGCTTCAAATCAACTATGGTTAGTCCTTAAAGTACTGGTGCTCTTTGACTGCTTAAGTAGTGTGTGCAAACAGTGGTACGTATAGGTCCATGTGCCACATTGTTGATGAACTTCATGCCTGTGCCTGGCCAGTCCTCTCCCACCTACTGCTTCCCCACTGGGTAAGCAACCCATGGCTTACTGGGTGATGGTGAGAGCAGCAGCAGCTGAAGTGGTCTGTCTTCCTTGGACATTGGCCATGTTAAAATTCCTGAATACCCCTGTAATGCAATGTTAGGGACTGGAATATCTAAGAACTGAAATGGCTAGTGGCCAAAGGAGATGAACTGCTACTGCTCCCTCCCACTTTCATCTGGCTAGCCATGGAAAAATGACTAGGCAATGGCAGGGATGGGATGTTGCAGCCTCAATGGAGGTGAGTACTCTTTTGCACAGTAGCTGCAGCCAGGAGCTGGCAGCAGATGAAAAAAAAGTTAGCCCATGACTGTTTCTCTCCCACATCTCTAATAGGCTATGGGCATGCAGAAGGAAGGGTAGTTGAATAAGTGCACATTTAAAAGGGAAGCCCACAAGATCTGGGTCCCTTTAGGGAGAAGGGTGGGATATAAATAAAGTTTATTAAGTTTATTATTATTATCTTACACCAGGCTGCTCAGATTTGCACTAGTAATTTAGTTGGCGCATATCCAAGTGGCCCCATTAAGGTGGCTGGGGCATTACTCAGAGTAAGAGGACATTAGTCCTCTTATTCCAAGTTGCATCAGGTCCACCTCCAACCCTGTGCTGGATATAACACAGGCCAGTCAGCCTGCCTGTTTCAGCGCAGGCTAAGATTGGGCTGAAAAGATTATTTCCTTCTTAGATCTCTTTTTTGTCTAGTGGGTCACACAATAGACTTGTTTTTAAAACAGCATCCTGGTTAAAAAAGTTTGGAAGCACTGGTTTAGACTGAAGAACTCACATGGCAAGTATTATACCTCAGTTGCCACAGTGGCTGATAAATGCATGATGAATGTAATATTTAGACTAGTATAAGCATCTGTTCATGCATTCCTGTCTATAATGATATAATGTAGCACCCTTCCAGTCCACCTTACAAATGTGGGTCATGAAGAAGGCACTCCGTACAAAATGTATCATTTCGGAGAGCCCCAATTTGAAAGATTTTGGAAGGATTTCACAAATCAGGCCTCTGTATGATTAGGCGTTTACTCAGAAGATTACCCAGTTCAGATATAATGTAATTTGTGGTGGATTGGTGAGAATACCTCTGGTATTGGGATAGCATGTGTTATCACTGTGGGAGATAAAGGATCAGAAGAATAATTTGCTACATAGTCTCTTGCAAGTCGGTGGGCACCAGAGGAGCAAAAATGACTAGAAGGATAAGAGTTTGTGTAGAGCCCACCCTTCATTGGTGCTTGCCCTTTAGTATATCCACACCTGAAGGCAAAAGCAGAAGGTTGGTCTCCTGATGCACACAGGGCAGCTGCTCCCCCTCCTTTTCTTTTCTTTTCTGCTTCAGTCAGATGTAGGGAAAAGGGAGGTGTATATTGCATCTCCATCCTCCTGTTGTCTTTGGAGATGGTCAGCAGCATAGCTAAAGGGGGTGCTAAAGGGAGTTTTTCAGGGTGCCTCACTGCAGCATGCAAGTGGCACCTTCCCCTCCCCTTTGGAGACATTCTGGGCTGCTAGAGCAAAATGGAGAAGATGTCTCAAAATCACTCCTGTTTGTCACTGCATGTGCTCTGGAGCCTTTTGCCCCTTCCTTGAACCATATAAGGTGTTCCTGTTACCTTAGCAACTCAGAAGCTAACCTCTAACACTTTCTGAGAGCACTTCTCATGGTACTCCTTTCTCCCTATGGTGGGATTCTTCCCCAGAGCATGAGATACTATAAAGCCCTATACTGCTCTGGGCCAGGATATCTTAGAGACCGCCTACTCCTGTACAATCCGGCTCGCCCTCTCAGGTCATCAGAGAAGGCCTTTTTACAAGTGTCACCACCCAAGGAGGTCCGGGGGGCGGCTGCAAGAAATAGGGCCTTCTCGGTAGTGGCACCAACATTATGGAACTCCCTTCCCCTTGACTTGAGAATGGCTCCCTCTCTTGAGAGTTTCCAGCGAGGCCTGAAGACACTGCTGTTTACACAAGCCTTCTGATTCTTTGGCCTTTTTAACATTTTTTACACATTTTGTAGTTTTTACAGGTCTGATTCCTCTGTAACTTGCTCTTTTGTACTCTTTTTATTCTGTCTTTTAATCTGACTACTGTTTTTTAAGGTCGCTGTTAATGTGTTTTTAATGTTTTTATCTGCTATTTGTTTTAATTTATGTTTTTAAATGTGTTTTTTATATGTTGTTAGCCGCTCTGGGTCCCTTTAGGGAGAAGGGCAGGATATAAATAAAGTTTATTATTATTATTATTTATTATGAGATGAACACAATGCCCCCAAATTCCACACCTTGGGTGCCAGTGTAGACAGTATCTGAAGCACAGGGAGTTCCAATGGCTGTAGTGGGGATAGTGGCCAGGATGTCTGTGGCTCTAGTGCAGGGGTGTCCAAAGTTTTTGGCAGGAGGGCCACATCATCTCTCTGACACTGACTGGGGGAAAAAAGAATTAATTTATATTTAAAATGTGAATAAATTTGAATAAATTTACATAAATGTATTAAAGAGGAACTCATATGAATGAATGAAGGTCTTACAGTATCTCCAGGCCTATAAAAAGGCCTTGCACAAAGCAAGACCAGCTTTTCCATCACTGACGCTGCTGCATCACAGACATGAAACAGCAAGCAGTGGAGTGAACCCTCGTCCCACAGTTTATGTGAGAGGTCAAACAGTTGCCCTCATGCTGAGAGCAGTTGCATAGGGCCTGCACGGGCTCCAGCATGTGTCCGGAGGGCCAGAGGCTCATTGGAGTCTGGGGGCTCTCTGAGGGCTGGATTGGGAGTCCCCGAGGGGCGCAAATGGCCCCTGGGCCAGGGTTTGGGTACCCCTGCTCTAGAGTGATGATAAGGGTTAAGGATTATTTGAAAATCCATATAAGGGGAATACATGATGGAACTTTTTTGCGTAGAAGTCATATAGCCCAGTCAAGGCAAACACTGGGATCACAGACAACCTCATGTGTTTCTCTGAAACAGCCTACTTCTACCCATGCCTTTTTCTTAAAACTGAGATACTCATTTCATAAGGAAGTCATGTGATGTTGAAGTCATCACCAGTGGGTCAGAGGCAGGATGATGCAGGGCAATGTGAGATAGGTGGGGTGGAATAAGAAAGAGTGAAGCAAAGCAGGATGAGGGAAGGAGAGGTGAGATTTGACAAGGCAAGGCAGGATGAAGGGATCTGTGTTGCTCTTTTTTGTTGAATTTATCAGACTATGGGCAGCCCAGTCCTGAGCTGCCTGGTGCACGGGACTGCTACAGTGCCAAAATGGCTGCCTCGGCATCCTGAGCACATTGGGCAGCTGCCTGTGGCTCCTTGGGGTAAAAGGATTTTCGTCCCCTTCCCCTTCATAAGGAAAGTAGCCCCACAATGGGGCTGCTTGACTCTGTGCCTGCTATCCAGCGGGCGCAGAGTAATGGAGTTCCACGTTGAGCCTCTTGTCTCGACACGAGGCTCCAGATCCGGAGGAACTGAGCTCCGCCAGTCCCATCCCCTCCCTCCTGATCTAAATGATGCCAACCAAGCAGCTTTGTCCTGAACCAGTGGCTCCAATTTTTCAGTGCCAAAAGAATGTTGATTATGTGGGACACATAGCATTATGAGACCCACAGAAGATCACTGACCATTTAGGATGAGATGAATTCCATATTTAATTTGACTGGGATAGTTCACTGTAAAAGACTACCAGCTGGAACCTGAAATTAATGTTTGGGTCTAAGCACCTGTCACACCGTCCATGTATAATCAGTGAGTAAGTGCAACATCATGAGAGAACGAGACATGATACTTAACTTGGTGTTGCTGCCAAACATAGCTCCCCTGACTGAGATGAATGTTTGCCCCACTCTTTCTAACATTAGGGCAAACTAATGCCACATATGTTTTCCTGTCCTTGCCTCATATCATTTGATGCAGCTGGTAAAAGAATGATACAGAAGTTTTCAGCATTGATTCTCTGCAGAGCATCAAGTCTGTTGTTGCCCCAAGACATGTGACTGGCAAGATCGAGTGGCCGCCACTAGCCACTACCACTAAGAGTGGACTACTACTTCAGCTACCCCAAGCCAATGGACAAACCTAAGAATGACTTTATTAGTATGCCTGCAGAAGGGTGCTTAATATTCTGATAACATAAGCACTTGTCTGGACTCAAATAAAGTTTTTACTGGAGAAGCAAATTACCTTGTATATCATAATTCCACTGAAATTCTACACAATGTAACACTTGCTACTATAACCTTCTTATGTGTGATTGGCAGCTTCATTGTAGCACAAAGTACCCACATTTTTTTGCTAACTGCTGTTCTCTGCTTCTTTGATGCATACTTCGTTATTTACCTTCCCTGCTGCTAGCTACAATAAAATAAGATTAATCTCCTGTCATTCTCACGTCAGCAGCTTCACAGCTTTCATTCATGTTGAAGGTGTGTGGACTCATTTTCCTTGTTCTGTCCACACTCATCTTGCTTCTGTGGAGACAACGTTTTTTCTCTTTAAAAGAGGAAAATGGGAGAACTTAAAATCTTAGATCCAAAGTACAGTGAACTGCTAAAAGTGTGGAATTTTACAATATTCTCCTGGTGTGTCTAGCAAGACACTCTGTTTTCTTTGCAAATGGTGGGTGGTTGGAGCAGAAAATATGGGCAAGGGAAAGTAGTATTTTTGAAGTGCATTGAGACAGCAGGTTGTCAGAGAGTGAGAAGGATCTTCTCCATGTTGCTATTTCTGTTCAGTCTGCAAAACTCTTTCATCTCCATGAATGGATGGCAAAAGCACAGGATTGACAAGTGTACTCCCAAGGGGGGTGGATAGAACTAATCTTGGAAAAAAATATGTTTGCTTTGACTTATATGACCATCAGAAAAATGGCTTTAAACGACAAATTAGAAAACCAGGGAGAAGTTGAAGCAGAACTTGACTGTGTTGTTTTTTGCACCATTTTTTTGTAAGAAGAAATCTCTTGAGTATACACTTGTGGGGGGGGGAGCTTTTTTAAATTTTAGCTCACTTGTGTTCGCAAAGAGAGAACATACAATCTTTTCACAGTGAGCTTTTTTTTATCCAGTTCACATCTGTAACAAAAACCATCTGGCTCATACTGAAAATGGGTGAATCTAGAGATGCTGCAAGCATTCTATCAGAGGAGCATCACAATATTGAACTCCTCTGCTGAAATGTTTGTGAGAAGAACCAAGAAGAGTACAAATGCACTCGCAAAGATTGAAAGCCAGTTGACCACTTGCAAATGGTTTCTTTTTTTTCAATTTCATTTGAACTTTATGAGGGGTTGATGCTCACAAATATTCAACTCTTTGGAGGCATGTTTGAGACCTTGTGAAATACTGAATTTGATGGCTTACAAAGTGCAGAGTTTTTGTGCTCATTCACTTGGAATGCACAAAGCTCAGCTCACTTTCACATTGAATGCTGGGATGCTTGTATGTTCCTAGTGAATTATTTGTTGCATTTTTACAACTTACATAGCTTTTAAGATATTGAAAAAGTAATGGGCTAAATCAGGGTTTCTCAAACTGGGTTGCAACCTGATTGTTGGTGGGTTGTGAAGCTGAAACCGACAAACTGATCACAGAGAAGGAAACCACAAGGAGCCCAGTGGAAAGTGAAATTGAGTCACAGTGTGTGTTTACTCATGAGTAGACAACTGTGTTTTGGTCCATTGTGAAGGGAAAGTCAAGAAGAATCCAATGTTACCAGAAAGGTCCCGAGCCAAGGAACACGTCCCCCCAAAACACCCAAGAAGTAAGTCCCTCCCTTCAAGCTGATGAATATATTGAGTCCTGTGGAAACAGACCAATCCTAGCTTCCACTGGAACAGGCAGGCCAACAGGACCATGCTGTACACATTTTGGTGCATATTTCAGGCTGTCTGAGGTTCGGCCAGAGGCAAAAGGAAACTTTCCCTTACCCCAGGGAGAGCCACAGCAGCCCCAATGGATCTACTTGGATTTGTGCCACCCGAAAATGGGGCTAAGATTCGGCATAACTGCCGGGTCCTGGCCCTGCATCCCGCTCACTGCCCACTCCCAGGAACGCCCACTGCCTGCCCTCCTCCCACCCCGAAATGCCTTGCTCACACCTCCTCCTCATGGCTCCCCCCCCAACCCCTATGCCAGCTGAGCTCAGCCAATGCAAACTTATCTGTCCCAGGGCTATCTCCCCAAAAAGTGACACAAAAGTGCACTTTCACAGCACACTTTGGCTGGTGCAAGGGACTTGTGCTGGTTGAAGGGGCGCTCAGGATTGCTCCCTAAGCTTCATGATCAGGTTTATTCACAAGTAAGCAGCCATTCCTTGCCTGTCCCTAAGGTCAGGTGAAGGGGAATGCAAGGCTATCAGAATAGTCCTGATTTGATGAATGTGGAGCTCAACAAATGCTCCAGAAGGCAGTCGTCGTCGTCCCCCACCTTAAAAAGGATAAAAACAGAGGCTGCAGCTAGTAGGGTGAAACTTTTTTCTTTATTAGTCTTTCAAACTAGGTGGGGCCTACTAGTTTGCCATTTAAAAAAATGAGTTCTGGTGGTTTGTGAACCACTGCTTTATTGGAAAGAATTGCTGTTTCTTCCAGGCTCTTGCCCCGCCCCCAGTTGCCCCCCCTCATTTCCTCCTCTCATCATTCTGGGGTTTTAATGCTGCTTAGAGAGAATCTTTGAATCTCAGTCTAGCCCAAATGAAAAGCATGTTGGATTTGTCTCAAATTACGCTGAAGTGGCTTAAATATAAGAACTTATTGAACTGGGCACTGGGTAGGGCTGAAAATCTTACTAACTTTTTTTTTGGGGGGGTGAGGGTATTACAGGCATGCTTCAGAGAGAATCCACTTGGTAGAACAGGGCTACCATGTCATCTCCCTTTATTTAATTATTTGTTTTAATTTAATATTTATAATTATTTGATTTATTTAGAGCTCACTTATCTAGGGAAAATGGTGCAATTCCAGTGCTTGCTGCATTCTCAGGAAAGCACTCCCTGCTTGATGATGTCACTTCTGGCCATGACATCACTTCCAGGTTAATGAGATCACTTCTGGTGGGTGCTGGACAGATTGTCATTCTGAAAAGGTAGTTCCAGTGCAAAACGTTTGAAAAGCAGTGGGCTAAATAATTAAGGTCTGGATCACTATGAAAACAAATCTAACAAATTCATCTTCCTTAAAGATGAAAAGTTAGTAGTGACACTCTGTCTAGACATACCATTGTTTTTCATTAAAATACTGATAGTATTGAGAGCCAGGATGGTATACTGCAGTGGTTCCAAAACTGTGTGCTGTGGCATCTGAGGGTTCTGCAGTGAATTCACAGGGGTGCTGTGGGATATCGGCCTCTTCTTCCTGGCTCTCCTGTACACTGCTATCTTGGATTGTGTGAGATCTTGTGCGAGCCAAGATGGTGGTGCCTGGGAGAGATGGGAAGATGGGTTCTACCACCTTGGGTCGCATAAGAATCATACAAAACCTTGGGTAACCCAAGATGAGGATACCTGGGAGAGCCGTGAATAAGAGGCCATTGCAAAAGAAGGGCACCATGACCACAGCACACTTGGGAACCACTGGTGTAGTGGTTTGGGTGTTGAACTTAGACCTAGAAGATCCAAGGTCAAATCCCCGTTCAGCCATGAAGCTTCCTGGGTGACCTTGGCCAGTCACCATCTCTGAGCCTAACTTACCTCACAGGGTTGTTGTGAGGAGGGAAGGAACTATATATATGATCCTGAGCTTCTTGGCAGGCCTGAGGACACAGGGTAGGAGGGTCAAAATTCCTGGATCCTGGTCTTCCAGGGAGTCTGAGTCATGACAAGGCAAAGTATAAAGTACACAAGAAATTCATTACAAAATAAATAAAGGGAGGGAGCCAATCAGGCATCTTACCCAGGCTCTATCTTATCCTCCCTTCTTGGAGGAAGGTGGATATAAAAGTGTGAAAAATAAATAAAATAATGATTGACTGTAGTTCTTAACAGCAATATAGAAACCCAGACTTAAAAAACCTGCTTTATGGATACAGCTAGACATAATGTTGAAATGCTTGCTTGTTGCCCTTAGTTCCTTGGGCCCTACCTTGTCTATTGCTTGTCTTTCATTTTAGGAGAACAATCTTAACAACAATTATCCATTCTAATAAACTGTTATGCATCAATAGAGCTGTATCATTTTCTCCTGATTGTGTCTGCAGTTTTGTTGAAACGATACTAAGTATTTTCTCAGTACAGCTAGTTTTGCTCATTTAATTGTAAAAACCTCAGTGGAGGAAATTTTTTCACTTGTGAAGCGCAATGCATATTCTGCCAGAGTACAGTTGCTAACAATAGAAAATTTTTTTTTCACAATTTGTATTATAAACCTTGCCACAAATTGGGCCCACCTGCCCTCCCTTCCCTCCCTCAGGTCTGAACAGCTCCACAATGGAGAAGGGTGTCAGGTGCAGGCACGGGGTGACGCAATGATGCAGGGGAGTAAAATCACTTCATCACCTGGCCCTGGGTGCCATTAGACCCTGGAATGCTACTAACACTCTCCTTGGTGCATGGCATCTTTGGAAAATTTCTCAACATACAACTCACTACGAGTATTAAAGCGATCATACGTATCTTCCCAGGGAATGCACAGGTCTGGCATACTTGATCCAAACCACTAAGAATCTGATCAGTCTGGTTTAAGGTCTGGTTGTTATGTCATTCCCTGTCATGACAATTCTGCTAGCTTCCCTGGAAATGAGGAAAAAATGTTCCCTATTAGACATGCGCAGTGGGAAACATTTTGACCCTGTGGTATTGACCATAAGGAGAACTGCCAGAGGTGTTTTGAGGATGTTCAGGGAAGGAGATTTGTGCGTCACATGGCTTGGAGTCTGCACTTGACTTTCAAGGTCAACACAGCAGCAACAATAATCTATTCCAGTGATTCTCAAAATTTTAGGGACTAAGTAAGTCTTTGTGGGGGAGGGGCAAGGGCAGTGACACAATCCCCAGGATCGCGTCACTAAGGGAGGCGAGGGGGGGGTGCTTTCACTTACTTTAACATAGGTAGGGCTGCTGGAGGCTCCAGGAGGTGCAGGGAGTCCTGCGCAGCCCTCCACAGGCTCCCCATGGCTTGGAATGTTGAGAAATAAGTGTTTGCAAAGCACTTCCTGGTTGCGATGAGGAAGTGCTTTGTGCTTGCTTATTTCTCAACGTCCTGAGCCTTAGGGAGCCCTGTGGAGGGCTGCATGGGGCTCCCCACACCTCTTGGAGCCTCCAGCAGCCCTACCTATGTTAAAGTAAGTGAAAGCACCCCCCCACCCCCTTTAGCGATGCAATCATGGGGATCCAGTCACTGCCCTTGCCCCTTCCCCTTAAAGGAACAATGGACCCTTTACACTAATTGTTGGGCCGCAACCCACCAGTTTGAGAACCACTGATCCATTCTGTTCTTTATTCATAAATGCCTGAGCCTAGCATCAGTTTTCTAGTAACTCTTCCAGACATACACAAGTATGTTGAACTGGTTTACTCTTACCAACTTAAGCCACAATCCTAATTAACTTTCCAGCACTGACATAAGAGCAATGCAATTCCAAGGTAAGAGAACAAACATTGCTCTACTCCCAACTGCAGGATGCAGCAAATGCCCCACTGGCACAGTTATGCCAGTGCTGGAAAGTTGGTTAGGATTGCGCCTGGCAATTGTACTCCTCTTCCAGTTTTGTGGAGGCAGGTGCGATTGCTCCACTTCGCTTTTTGAACATTGGGGAGCCCTGCAGAGAGTTGCTTCAGGCTCTTCACACCCCTGGGAGGCTGTTGCAAGGACTGATAAGTAAGCACCAGGTAAGTAAGCAGTGGTTTGAGCTGCTCTAAATTCTTGTGGGGGTGGGGGGGAGGCAGTGATGCGATTCCCAGGATCACATCACTAACTCAAACTCTCAAAGAGACTCTCTTGGACTCTCAAAGAGAGTTTGAGAACTACTATAATAGCCTGTTAAATGTACATATCTGTGACATTTCTCCAAATGCAAATACCTTCGTAGCATTAAGGGCGCAATCCTGCCCTTCACTTGGGCCAGCACAAGTCCTTTGTGCCAGCCCAGGAGAGTTGCAAATGTGCTGTTTGCGCCTCCTCGGGAATAAGCCAGGTTAGCATACGGAGATGCGGAGGCTGACACAAGCCTCTGAGCTGGCTTCCTCAGCGAGCCATGCGGCAGCCCAGCTGGGCCGACCAAGACTCTGGGGTGAGCAGGGAGGAGGCAGCAGAGAGGTGGGAGGGAGGCATTCCTGGGTGGGGGGAGGGCAGGCAGTGGGCAGCCCCGGGGCGGGCAGGTGGGGAGCGGGAGGCGGGGCTGGAATCCAGCACTTATGTTTGATCCCAACCCCCATTCCCAGGGAGTTCAGAGCAGCTTCAAGCTGCTCCACTCTCCTCGAACTTGGGCCACCTCAGGAGGAGGTGCAAGTCCAAGGAGACACATAGGGACAAAGGCGAATTACCTAGAGGTAAGGGGAAAAGTTTCCCCTTGCCTCTGGCTGAGCCACTTTGGGCCCCTATCCTGAGCTGGATATAGCACAAGCCTCTTGGATTGCCCGTTCCAGTGCAGGGTAGGATTGCTCCTTAAGTCTAATATATTAAAAATAAAATATTGAAATGAATGGGAACCCACCTGACATTGGCTCGCGACCCACCTAGTGGGTCCTGACTCACAGTTTGAGAAACACTGCTATACAGCAATTTGTAAATAATTTCCATTGGGTTTAGTGGTTCCAATTCCAAAATAAATAAGTAAAGGGAAGCAGCAGTTGGTTAAGAACTTGTCTTGGAGAACTTGTGGCTGCAAGTGTTTCCACTTGGTAATACACCGAAAAGCTAGTTCCCAACATTCCATCACACTCCAGATTGTTGGTGACTGAGAAAAAATAAAACCCAGAGTAGGGAGGGTAGATGTGTTCCTTGCCTCCTTCTCAGGGATTAGACACTAGGGATTCAGCATAGGTAGATTGAGCTATAGCCAGAAATGGAAAAAGAAGCCTCGCTTTACATTATATTTGCAGTTCTTCCAACATAATCCAAAATGATTCAGCAGCAAAGGCCCCTGAGTTTTCTTAAAGTAACAACTCATTTGAAGAGCAATTTTTGTTCATTCTTTTTAAAAAAATTCTTTTTCTATTAAAAAAAAACATTTTTTTTTTAAAGTCTGGTAGATCAGAGGCACCAGGACAATCATCTATAGGAGAATAGTCCCTGTCCTTCTTAAATGTTAGAGGAAGGAATTCAGACAGGAAATGAACATACTTTGAATTCTGTATGTCACACTAGATGCATTAGAACATTCTGTCAAACGCAAAGTATTTTGTGGCTGACATGTCATAATAGACTCTTTAGCAATTTAAAAAATAACAATAAAATGTGGTAGAAATCACAAGCCTGTCATTTTCTATCCTGAATTTAGAATGACATCTCTGTGACCTGCAAATTCTAGGATTCCCAGCAAGAAAATATCCCACAATTCAATGCTCTCTCTCTCTCCCTTGTCCCCAAAAACCCTGTAATTTGTGAGATTGGAAGATAGTAACCACTTTGATAGTGTTTGTCAATATAACAGCACATATAAAACATATAATGGCATGTATATTACAGCTTGAAAGAATTTAGAAATAGTTTTAAAGTTTCCAGGCATGCAGTTCTGCTAAAGCAGGACTGCAAACTTGTGGCCCACCAAGCCCAAAAACATGTCCTATCACCCATGTATGATGGTCCATCCACAAAGGGCCAGACAAAGCCCTTGTTCTATTCTGCTTGCTTTGACTGCAAAAATAAGAGGATTGCCAGGCAGCTTGTGGGTTCAAAATACATGGCTACATTTGAACTGGCGGGTCACAAGTTGTATAGGCCTATGTTAAAGACTGGAGTGGCAATATTTTAGAACAGGCCTTTACAGTTTGGACCCATTAGCCTAATGCAGTCCATTACAGTCACAACAAATGTCCTGATTTTGTTTCTTTACAGGTATTCATATTGCCTTCAACTCCACAATTCACATTTCAAAACATGAGTCACACAGGTTTCTTTCAGCCAATTAAACAGTAGAAACTGCTTTGTCTGCATTCTGTTTAGATTTGTATCTATTTAGAATAGTTTATATGACCAAATGAATAGCAGTCTCCAGAACAAATGACCTTAGGATCAGATACAAAATTTTATAAGGATATGACATAATGTTTTAAAAACAAGTGGTGTAGTTGGACAACATCCACTGATTAACTAACATCCCAATCTTATCCTCAGCCAGCCCGTAGAGTGCATCGGTGCCAATCGGTGCATCGGTGCCAACTATGGGCTGGCAGGAGACCATGCTGTGACAGAGAGGTAATGGGCCTACTTGGATACCCTTTGGATAGCATGAACCTGAGTGGGCCAAAGGGGGCATTGGATATCAGTACTGTAATGGGCAGTGACATGGTGCATGCAACAGTAGATGTGCCACTGCTCCTGATAAATTGTTGGCAGGGGTGTGTTACGGGTGGGGAGGGCAGAGGGAGTTTTGGGGTGGGGAATGAGGAGGGCAGAGGCAGGGAGGGGGAAAGGGGGGGGAGTACTGGCATCAGCAACTTGCCCTAGGATCCTATCCCCTCTTTTTGAACCCATGCTGGATTCTGGCCCTATTTGCTGCTTGAGACTTTTGCCAGTCATATACTTGGCATATGTATGAGGAGACCCATAGGCCACCAGGAGGCCTACAGAAAGTAAGGGAAAAATGCTTTTTCTCAGCATTCCCAGGCTCCTAATAGCCTCCCCCCCCCATTTGATTGTGTGCTCCAGGTTTATATGGCTACATTGTCGCCAATGGTGGGGGAAAGGATTGGGCTAAAATTTTCTTACAAAGGAAGAAACATTGTGAATAAGGAGACTCCTCAATGAAGTGTCTTTAATTCTACCACAGTAGTCAGAGCAGATCTGCCACCCCAGCTAGGGAGATCTGCCACCTCTGTTAGTACGTACCCCCCCCCCCCCAAAAAGGATTAAAAAATATATATGTCTCCTGAAACACTGTAATTTGTGAGATTGGAACATAAAAACCCCTTTGATAGTGTTTACCAATATAACAGCATATATCAATGAGTATTGATAGGAGTATTGATATCAATGAGGAGGATAGGAGCCGTAGTCCCTGAGGCAGTTCATGGCTGAACACAGTCACGTTCTGGCAATTCCTGCGACGTCGCTGGAACCAGCCGTATTGGCCTCTGCCTTTCCATTGGACCATTTCAGCGACATGGAGAGGGGGGATTTGCTGCATGGGTAACAGTCTATCCTCCATATCTACTTTACCCAGGCTTTACGCACTGGAGAGTTCACTCTGTTCCAGAACACTATTCAGAGTGCGATCCCATAGTCTTCCGAGACTGAAGGATGCCAACAAGGATAGGAGAGCCAAATGAAGCAGCTCAGTAAGTGGTGGATCAGAGGGGCCACTTACCACTTTATCACTTTAGTAAGCCTCATGATGGGTCTGGTCCTGTCCTATATCACAATGCCATTAAGATATGTATCAGAAATAATAAAAGCACACAAGTTGCATAAGCTACAGCTCAGATTCTTCTCTCAGCATCAAGATTGCATATTTGCTTCTTAAAATTTATGAGTTTTTGTGCCATTCCTTTAACCAAATGTAGATCTATCTGAATGATATTGAAATGTGATATATCTAATTTCTGTATCTCATAATATATCACATGCAGTGCTAATGAAGAAATATAGTCTCATACAATGGAAATAGGATACATAAATTTGTGATTGAGTGCCTTAATAGGACAGTTAATCCATGTATAATCCTTCCTGAAATTAAATTCCAGTGCAGTGTGACAGGATCATCCTTGGAATTAACATTGCAGTCTTCTGATCCATCAATGAGTTCACACTTATTAGTGAAGTATTAGATATAGAGCAACTTCTGTAGTGCATTTGGTGATCATTAAGGATATGCACGTAACATAAATTTCTGCAGTGAACTGACTGGAGATTTGTTTATTTTCTTCAGATTCCTGCAATATGTGCTCACTTTTCACTGCTGAAGACAGAGCATCCTTAAAAAAAATGCAAGATAAAACGTTGATGTTACAGTTGAATGGAATGACATTTATTCAGATTGTTTAAGTAATAAAACATGACAAGCTATCTGGTTACGCTGATTAATGACAACCTCAACTGCGCAATAATTTGAAGAATGCTTTGAACATTGAAAAGTATTTTGTTCTTGTGTTTTTCACTTATTTTATCAAACAGTTCAAAAAGAGATTTTGAATTCAATGCATCTTTTTATATCTGATTAACTAGTTCTGTCTCAAAAGACATTTTCACTGTCTTTTAAAATAAGGACAGTTAGATTTGTGTCTGGCTAGAAGTTTTTATCTCACAGAGAATGAAAACGTTAGTATTGAAATCTCTTTTAGCTCAAAACTAGTTTCAGTATAAAAATAGTCTGAAAGATGCTTAATGTACTGGAACTAAGGCCTAGTTGTAGACAAGACAAGGCCTAGTTGTAGACAAGTTTCTAAAAAATCATATTCTGTCAGACTGCAAGTCTAACCCAATGTGGCAGAGACCATTTTAAGTTTTGCCCCTGACTGTAGCATCCTAACATTAATAGGCAGGTGACTAAATTAAATCATTTGTTGGCATCCACAGGTAAGCAGTCCTAGTGTTGTCAGATCCAGGAGGCCATTCCTTAATCCAAGCTAGAATTTAGAATGCTCTAGGTTAATCAAAGTGCATTCCACAAGTCACTGCCCAATTTTATAGGGGCCCTGGCCCAAAGAGCAAGTAGATCCCAAGGGGGCCATTATGCTTCAGCAGGGTTCCTACCTGCCTGTAGGATGAAGCGGAACCTTCATCCCTGCAGGCAGGCACTAGTTAGGATTGTGCTGTTCTAAGCCATTGCTTCTCAAATCTTTTAACCATTGCGATCCACTTCCTCGACAGCAGTGGCCACTCTGTGTCCCAGGAAGCCTTTCCGCTTTCAAATAGCACCCCAGAGTGCTTCATGGCTGTCCCATCCAAATATTCCAACTCCCTTCTAATGCCCACTTTTTGGCTAATTAACACATCCTTATCTCTAGAAACAACAGCTCTGGTGTGCAAGGAAATGAACACCAAACTCCTTATCTATAGCAATTAACCAGAATTTATTGCTACAAACACGTTCCCTGCAAGTCCTCTTGTCCAGAGGCTTTCCCTCCCCAAAACTCACTTAACTTAGTGGGTAAGGGTCCAAAGCCTTCAGTCCAAGTCCACTCCAGCTCAATGTTCTGCAGCAGAGTCCTGGCAGTCCCCTTCTCCCGTAGGTCCATCCATCCATGTCCTGTCGGTCTGGGTCAGGGTAGCTCTTGGTCGGGTAACCCTGGGCTCCTTCTGAAGCTGTCTTTTATCCTTGGATGTCCCATAATCCAAAATGCAGCTCAGCTGTGAGCTACCTTGTTAGCCCCTTGTTAAGTCCAAATTAGGCTCAGGTGAGTCATCTCTTCAGTCCATGTCCATTCAAAGTCCCATCAAGGTCAAATGAAGCTCAGGTGTTCATCCAGGTGTCCATTGGCCTTGATTGATTACAGATGTGGAGCCAGCCCTGCCTCCCAGAGCTGTCAACCAGCTGTCAAAACATGGGATCACTGTCAACACCACATCATTCACCTGATGATCTTCTGACCTTCCATTACAGTGGCTTCCAGGTAGTGTCAGTGTGTGACCCATTTAGGGCCCAATCCTATTCAACTTTCCAACACCAATGAAGGCACAATGCAGCCCCTTGGTAAGAGAACACCTGTTCCCATACCTTGAGAAGGCCCCAGTGACTGCCCCTCCACCACAGGATGCAGTGCACACCCCACTAGCACAACTGCCCCAGTACTGGAAAATTGGATAGAATTGGGCCCTTAGTTGACCATGAAACAGGACCAGCATGGAGGACAGAAGCTGCCTACCAAGAGCAACCCAGAGGAAGGGAAGGGGGTTCAAACATGAGCACACCTTAATTCACCCCCTTCCCCTCCCATTATACACTCAGGGTGCACTTATGCTCAGCAAAATGATGAGGGGAACAAAATTGGAGTGATTCAGGTGATGAGGAGGCATCAGTTACGTGCAGGGGAAAAGACAAATGAAGTGAAAGAATCAAAAGTTGCACCAAACGACATGCTCCAATTTCAGAATTAATTTTAGAACTTCTGATTAAACTAGAATTCAGGAGAAGTGAAACACAGGGCAGACTGAACCTAATAGAACAATCAGTGAACAGAACTGAGATCTTTCTATCCCTACCTATTAGCATACCCACTAAAAGTACCCACTGATAACCTCCCTGATGTTGAAGCTGCTAAATGCTGTGCTGGAAATGACATTGTGCATTGCAGCAACATCTTGAGTTAATGTGTAACTCTGGGTAAAAGATAGGTATTTCTGGAGTAATTTCCAAGCCTGTACTGCTATGACACAAACATGCTATGTTAGAAATTAGCAAATTCCTAGATACAGGACAGAAAAGAAGGACAGCAAAATAGAAAAACAAAATCTATTGAATATTAAATTGCAATAAACCAGCTTAGTAATACGAAGGATAAGAGGCTGTCCCTGTTATTTACCATGTGATGCAATTTAACCTGAGACTAAGTTTAACACATAGATAGCTCAGAAGATGTCTCTGTCCTTCAGAATTTTTCTGCATATCTTTTTGGGGTAAGTCTTTACAGAAATGTGATGAGTTAGGAGTAAAAGGGATCCTTCAGTATTCATAGGCAGTGCACATACATTAAAAATAATGAAATTGCTGTGCATAGAGTAGCTTACCTAGCAGATTGTCACAGCGTGCATTCTCATTAGGGTGCCTGCTTGAAGCCTGAATCTTGGCATCAGACAATACAGGAATTTCCAGGTGTGAAAAACTAGACACCGGTATTTATCTTCATTTCTAAACTGCTGTTCAGAGCATTGTGACATCCGCAGAACTTTGTTATCAACAAATATCAAAGGCCAAGATTTTCATATGGCGTCACTTTCCTCTCTGCCCACATTTTCCTGAAATGAACAACTTATGTTTATCTGGCTTTTTTCAAAATGACATTTGTGTAGAATCACACTATATAGCCACCCTGTGGACATTGGCTTTGATATCTGGAAAGAGCTATAGGCAATAACCCACTGCTGCTGGGTATAAACAGGAGTGGATATTATTGGAGACAGAACCATAACTTAACAGTGTACTTAATTTGCATGCAGAAAACCCTGGTTTCAGTTCATGGCTACTTCAAGTAGCAAGAAACCACCCTGAAACTCTACAGTAGAGAGCCACTGCACTCGTAGACAATGTTTACCTAGCTGGGTCAGTGGTTTGATTTCATAGAAGGCTTCAGAGGTTCAACACAGAAGGCTGTTTCCTTCAAGCCCCACTTGTGGGCATCATGCTCCACCAACTGGTAGATCTTTCCAGGTCCTTTCATGCCTGTCCCTTCATGTCTGCTGACTCTAGGAGGATATCCTTGGTTTAACAAGAGTGAAGATGCCTTACTTCCCCCGCCCCCACTTGATATCTCTCCTCCTCTCTGGTTCACATGGCTGGTTTCACTACCAACACCCTGTATTTTCAGAAGAGCTGAGGGGAAGGATCTGTCTATGCCAGAAAGAGCTAGGACATTTCTCCTGAATGATGGCACTGGCCAGGATCTTGTCCAGGCATAAAATTAAGTTGGGGTGTGGGGCCAGGATCTGGCACTTGGGTCAGATCCTAACCCCACTCTCGAGCAACCTGGCGCAGCACTGGACTGCTCGGATCTGCACCACCTCTTAAAGAGGCAAAGATTCAAGTAGCCCCATTGGGGCTGCTGCTGTGCTACCCAGAGTAAGGGGAATCAATTCCCCTTGCCCTGGACAGAGCCTCAGCCAGCCCCAATCCTGCACTGGATACAGTGTGGGCCTACTGGCTTGCCTGTTCCAGCACAGGTTAGGATTGGGTTGACCAGGCCAAATCCTATCCACCTTTCCAGCACCAATGCAACCCAAGGTAAGGAAACAAAATGTTCCCTTACACCCCATTGACATGGCTGCATCAGAGTGCTGGAAAGCAGGATAGGACTGGGCCCTCAGTATCTTTTATCAATATGGTTCTTTCAGTGCAAACCTGCATGGTGCCTGTATTTTTTACCTAGTGAAATACATTATCAGAAGCTATGTACCAAAGAGCACCAACCACCTTGCTTTCATAAAAACTGGGCCTCACATGTGCAAGCCAACAAGATGCTGCAGCCATCAAGTGATGAACATGGAAGAGAAAACCAGCCCTATGTTACAAACTGCAGGCAATACTCTGGTATTCACAGATCCAGGATCCACTGTTTCAGTTATCCACAGTTCCACAGGTTGTGGGGAATGCACTTTTAAAATGTGGGGAAAATAAACAAAACAGCCAAAAATAGCTCTGCCTACTGCATTTAGAGGGCTGTAGGCAGGGCCTCTGAGAGGAATTTTATTAGGGGGTGCAAAATTTCTTTTGAGCCCCTTCGCAAAAGGGGATGGGTGAAACAAAGTGGGGGAGGGTGGGGATGGGTGAGCAGAATGGGAGCAGGGAGGGGCAAAACAGGGTGGGGGGAGAGTAGCGGTAGCTGGAAAAGTCTTTGGAGCCCAGGTCTACTCACCCATGTTGCATCGACAGCTAAGTACAATAATACAGAAAACCAAACACACTCCTAAGTCTCTCTAAAAATCTTTTAAATATAGAAAATCATACAGAAAATAAGCATTATCATATTTAGGCTCACACTAGAATGGAAAGTGTCCTGTGCATACCAAAACTTGCTTTCTGCAGCAGCTGTATCCCTGGGCTCCTATACACTCCTTCATGGTAAGCAGATTCACAAGTCAAGGAACTTCTGTAGCAGGCCAGTTTCCTCCCAGATTTGACACTTTGGGCGCAACCCTAACCCCTTATGTCAGTGCTTTCCAGCACTGCACAGGGCAATGCAGCTCCGAGGTAAGGAAACAAACATTCCCTTACTTTGAGGAGGCCTCTGTGAGTGACACCCAACTGCAGGATGCAGCACACGTCCCATTGGCAATGCTATGCCAGTGTTGGAAAGCACTGACATAAGGGGTTGGAACTGCACCCTAAGTTCATGCATGCATGCATTCCTTGGCCCAGCATATATGGGTTGCCAGTAGCTGCAGCTGCATGCTCATGATAGTATCCCCAGCATCCCGTGCAGGCAACAAGTCTGAGTAGATAGGAAGATGTAAGATCCCAGGAAATTTCTGGGCCCCCTCCTTTGGCTCCTGGGCCCCCTTTTTGACCCTGGGCTCAGGTACAAATTATCCCCTTTACCCCTACTCTCCTGGGCCCTGGCTGCAGGCTGCATCTGCATTCTGGGGCAACACTGAGTGAAGGGAGGAGCCTCCGTGTGACCAGGAAGAGGCTGCAGGCCATTTATAAGTATGTCTGCAGGGTCCAGAATGGATACCAGGATATGCAGATACCACGGTATGCCTGTATTGTTGTTTCTCAACTACCTCAATCACTTCCATGATCCCCTGGCTAGTGTGCTATTTGATGAGGAGATGTGCATTTCTAACTAAATCTTTCATATAAAGTGAACACTTCAAGCCATAGAGCTTAATGAAGTGAATAAGGATTTAGTGCTGTATTATGTAATCTAACTTGCCTGCTGTCAATATAATTTCATGGCAGAGAAGATCACAAAGTAAATAATGAACCTGACCTATTTTTGATGCAAGAAAAGCCCATTGCAGAGATTTATAGCCTGGCTGTATCTCATTCAGCTGTGCAGTTAGCAGTTTATAATTTTTTGATCTGCCTAAATTCAGGCCATCTTAGATGGAAACAACTAGATACAAACTGGAAAGCACAGATAAAGTCTCTTTGTAGAAACAGATGTTGACTATAAAGACTCATCTCAGTCGGACAGTTGCACAGATAGAAATAATATACTTGACACTTCCAAAATAGGATAACACTCATCTCATTGGCTGTTTTGCAGATTTCATGTTTGTGAAGACAAGACTCTTGTCTTTGCAAAGATACTGTCTGAATCACTGTTCAGGATGTGAAAACATTATCACATTTTTGAAGTGTCAGAAATATCATTTCTATGTGTAACCCAAACACTAGTTCTCAGCCCTTAATTGTGCTTTTCTCTGGTCAGGTAAGGCTTACCTGAAAGCCAGTCTGGCTGTCACTGAAATGTATGGGCCTGAAAAATTTGATCCAAACTTGTAATGTTCTGGTTCTTCCAAAATTTTGTGATATTGGACGTATTATTTGTCTAAGATTAAATTATTGAAAGGGCATCTGGGACTATGACGAAGTGGAGTTGTTGTGAAAAATATTTTTTAAAAATGATATTGTGCCCTGGACATAGGTGAAATTAATATTGCCATAAAACCTATTGTAGACAGTTACTGCTTTTAAAAAAAGACACAGAAACTAAACAAATAGAATCATATTTAAAGGCAAACATATTTAGAGTCCTATCCCACTAAGTGACTTTTAAGTAAAGTCCTTTAAATAATCCTTTAAGTAAAGATGAACACATTTGGCAAGGGGGATAGAATGGAGATACTGAATGCTGCCCACTCTTCCCCTTTCCAATCAGATGGTGGTGAGATTTCAGCTTTAAGGACTGTGCATATGGGTGGAAGCAGTCTCTTTGGATCTGCCATTCCTGATAATTTGCACCTCTCCATAGTGAAATGAAATAGCTTTTCATGTGTTTTAGCATGCATAATTTCCACATCACCTCTGTTGCTACAGCTGCATCCTCTTTCTCTACTCAGATGCTTAGTGGATAAGGGGGGGGGGGAGAGAGGTGGAGCATGGCAATTTGGAGCCATTCCCTGGTCCCCTTATTTTCAGCTCTACTGTAGTGCTACCTCCTTCCTCCATGCAGTCCAGCAAGGACAGCATGAAGGAAGGAGGCAGTGCCAGAAGTGAGGGTAAGGCTCTGGATCACTGTGGTCTGCCTCTCCTTGCCCTTCTAAACAAAGCAAGGGAGGCCACTGCCTGTAATGTCAAGTGTGGCTGCATTGTTCACACAAATTCATTTTCACTGGGCCTGGAATGCAAAACAACAGTGATGAAATCAAACACAGTATCATAAAGCATCTGATTTACTTTTAAAAATTACTACTAACATGTGAAACATTTAGCTACCATTTAATTACTTCATGGAAAGTGGAATTCTTTTATTTTATTTGGAGAGATGTATATAATTGCACTCTTTAAGGCTCAATTATTCCCTAAATGAGACAAATGTGATTTTGTAAGTTTGCCCATGGATTATCTAGTGCACGATCAAAACCCTTCAGCATATATTTTTCTCATTGCCTTGAAGTAGGTAATTTTAAAGTGTTTCTCTGAATTTTAGTTAGTGTTGCTTCTTCCACATAATCATAGCAAACAATATGCATAAATAGTAGCGCATAACTTCCAGACAGTCCAATAAAAATGGTGACAATATGAAGTTAACCCTTTCAGCTGGTAGATTATAGCTAGTACTCACCTGATCATTAGGACAAAACATGTAGGACATTAAGGCCCAAATCCTAACCAACTTTCCAGCACAGGCGTAGCTGTGCCAATGGGATGTATGCTGCATCATGCTTTTGGGTGGTAGTCACAGAGGCCTCCTTAAAGTAAGGAAATGTTTGTTCCCTTATCTCACAGCTGCACTGCTCTTTTTTCAGTGCTGGAAAGTGGGTTAGGATTGCATCCTAAGGGGCCTATTGAAACCATAGTGTTATCATATGAATCAAGTTATCATATTTTAATGTTATAACGAACCAGGATATAACAAACTGTTCATTGTTTTGTTTTGGATTTTGGGTGTACTCAGAGGTGCCCTGGGTTCTGTTTCTTGAAAAGTAAGCCTCCATACTGCTTGGCAAAATACTTTGCAAACTGAAGAGACTTTCAAAACCATTTTATGATTTGGCATAGGCGGTTCTGCAGTCAGAAGTTCCAGTGGCTCATCTAGGCTGGCAAAACTTGGAATCTACCAAGCAGAGCACAGCAACTATCCTTGTTGTGTAGCCTGCCATGTGCTTAACAACTCCCCCATTTCTGCAGCCCCCAGCAGGCAGCAAAACAGAAGGCTTGTCAAGATTCTGTGGGCTGCATTTGACTTGGTGGGTCTCAAGTTATGTAAGCAGGTATGTATTTTTTTTCTATCTAAAATGTTTGTTTTGTTCTGAGAGGTTTATATAATGTAGGTATTCATTCAGGATGCCAATTTTCTCATCTTGTCGAAACACCTTTCGCTGTCCTCCCCAGTTCATATGTGTTATTCTGACAGGAACCAAATTCAACCCAAAAATCTTGCCTTAGGAGAAATTTGGTGACAAACTAATGGTGTATTACTATTTGGGGCAAAAAGCCCCAATGCTACTATCTGAAGAAAAGATAGACAGGAATGGTTCCAGAAAGAGATGGCTTGCACTCCTTCTGCGTTGTGTATACTCCTACCTTGAGCTCTCATGTCTTTGTTTTGCTGTGTTTGCCAGATGTTTGACAGCATCCTGTCTGTCACAGTCTGTGTGTGTGTTGAGACTGCATTTCTCTGTTCTTGAGAGTGCTGGGAATTCCCACGATTACTCTACTGCAAGGCACTTGTGCTCTCACCATCTGGTACCACAAACTGCAGTCCCTCCTTTGATATGCATGCAGTTCTCTTTCCAGTTAAGTTTCAGCACCTCTTCAATTAAGTTTTCTCTAGAATAGTGACAATGGTGATGATTCTACCATTTCCTAGCAACTCTTATCTGCAGTCCACATTGCAGGGTGTGTCATGGAATCCCAGTGTATCCTCATGGCCCATATATTGGCTGAAGGAGTTTTCAGTGCTCTAAGTAGCATAGAGTAAGGAATATCTCCAATGGGCAGCTCAATCCTAACCTGCACAGGAACAGGAAGACCAGCTGACCTGACCCATATCCAGTGTGGGATTAGGTCTGGCTGCAGCTCAGCCAGGAGAATTGGTTCCCCCTACCCTGAGTAACATGGTAGCATCCCCAATGGGGCAACTCAGATCTGTGCCACCTAAAGAGGTGGCACAGATTTGGACAGTCAGGCATTGCCCCAGATCGCCCAGAAGCGGGGTTGGAATCTGACCTAGGTGCCAGATTCTGGCTCCACCCCTCCTGGGCCTGGCCAACCCATGGGCCTGTCTGCTGCCAACCCTCCCCCTGCCCCAGAATGCCCCCAGTTCCACCCTCCTCCCACCCTCCCCTACATTGACCTGATTTGGCTGGCATGTACTGATTTGGCTGGCATGTACTGGTGCAATGGTGCCGGGGTCGGCCTCCAGAGGCCAGCACACATCTCAACTCCTGAGGTGGTGTGAAAGTGGCTTATGGCACTTTTGCGACACCTCTGGGTTGGTACAAAGGACTTGCGCCAGTTCAGGTGTGAGTATGGATTAGTACCTTAATTTTTCAAGGCACAATATTACCTTCTCACATAATATGATAGTTTGGGATTATTGCTTTAGAGACAAATATGTGTAAGTAAATGTGAGGCATTCATTAAGAAACAGAGGTAATCAGACTATGGTAGGAGGCTGAGGGCCCCATGTCCCTGATTGCATGGCTTGATCATCAGGAAAATGGAATGCAAAAGCTCTTATCGCATGTAATGTTTGCTTTCAGAACGGAGACATGTGACACTCACCCAGGAGCCCTGTGACCTGTCACAGGTAACAGAAATATCATATTGGTATATCAAGATGCCTTGATTACTTCAGAAAGCAGAAAATGGGGCAGTCGTATATTTGTTTCCTAAAACAGGATATTCAATGTGTACCCCAGAAGAATGCTTCAGATACTTCCACAGCTATGTGAGATTAATGGCGCAATCTGTTGGGCCACATTTAGCAGAAGATCTAGTGATCTGCTGCTGTAAGTCACCCTGCAGTAGCGCATATGTACCACAGTTGTGCACTGCAGAGCTACCAGCAGAAATGACTGGAGGCTACATGCATACACCTGCTGAGGATGGTTCATGGGCGGTTCAGAGGAGGATCAGAGCGGGGAGTGAGCTGACCCTGGGGTTAAACTCCCAGGATGGGGGAGGGGTGAATCTTGTTGGATACACTCAATCCTGACCCCCCTTTCCTAGCCTGGACCCACTCCCCTTCTCTCCTCAGGCTTACATCAGCAAAATAGCTGACATATGTCCAAGGAGGCCTAGTGGTAGACTATTGATAGACCAGATGATAGACCATTTTTTACATATCAGGAGGTATGTAAAGAAATATTTACTGGCTGTCTGATTGCCCCCCTCCCACTATGCAGCTCACAACCATCAGTGACACTGCATGCTATGCACTGGTGGGGGGTAGGATTGGGATATAAGTTTGTTACTCATATTATTCAACAAAACCTGATTCTAACTGCAATCATATGCACACATACCTAGAAGTAAGCCCCACTAAATACAGTGGAGCTTGTTTCTGAGTAAACCTATGCGGGCTTGCACTATAAGGGAAGTCTGAAGCAGGGCATGTAATATTACCATCAAACTGAAGTATACAGTATACCGCCAAATGACTGAGCTATTCCCACACTAGCCAGGAAGCTGATATTTGGTACACATATTTCTGAAGATACTGCAATTACTAGAAGAAGAAAAACTCTGAAAATGGACCATTTTACACCTAAGAGTTAAAACCTGGGACGTGGCATTTTTTCTCTTAATACAGGGTATCATATGTAATCATAACACCCTTGTAAATTACTTTTGCTGCCAGTAATACAACACTTAAAAAGATATCAGGGGGGGAAAAAGAACACACATTTTGAATGGATGTAAACCATTCACAGCAGAAGGGAACTCTCCATTCTCATCAAATACAGAAGATAAGTTACACTGTAGCAAATAATGGGTGTTCCTAGACACTAATGTAAGTGCACTAAAAACCCAAGCCCATCCCAGTTGGAAGAAGTCATCTGTATTTTGTTTTTATCTCACACTTCTGTCCCTTGTACTGCAGTTCCTATGAAAGAAGAGCAATTGAAAAGTATCTCTTTGTGTTTCTTAAAAGCCTGTGTCCTTTTATTCTGGGACAATTGGCCGATCATACTTGATCTGATGTTGAAGTTTAAAAAGTGTAACACCTGCCAATAAAAGTTCATACAAAAACATCCCAATTCACATCCCTTTGTTACATTTCCACTACCATGATCATTTCTGAAACATGAAATGCTTTCTGGTAAAAGGAATTCATGCCCAAGAAATTTAGACATCCAAAACCATTGGGAGGGGGGGGAATGATAAAGACATACTTTTAAAAAGTATTTGTGAGTGTGTCACAGAGGTGGGCTCTTCTCCCTCCCTTTTATTATACCATCTTAGGTTGCTCTGAATGAGGGGAATGCTGGTTTTGGGATATCTGAACATATCTGAATGCTTTGATATGTGCTTTTTCCTGTAACATCAAATGGACTTTGAAATGGGTGAGTTCTTTCTGGGGACTTCTAGCTGAAATGAAGTGTGAATTTCAATTACTAGAGACCCAAGTTAACTAGAGACCCAAGGGTCCATTTGGTAGGAGAATAACAGCCGAATCCTATCCACACTTTCCTGGGAGTAAGCCCCACTGACTTTAATGGTACTTACTTCTGAGTAGACATGCACAAGATTGGGCTGTAAATCTGCCAAGTCAGATGACAGCAGGATCTGAGGAGGGATTGTAGCTGAGAAAGAGATGGGAATGATCTGTAGGTGGCTGGTGTCAAAGGGTTTTCTGATGAGCCTGAAAGTTATAAGGACAGCCCAAATGTTATTATTTTGAAATTATGCCAACTACCTGAGCTGTGTGACTTGGTCACTGAGTGATCAGTCCTAATTCAGCAGATTTTGGAACTACAGGTGGGGCCTCTTTATCTGCAAATCCAGCATCTGCAGGTTTGCCTTGCTGTGGATGCTGAACCCCCTGCAACCCTCCCAGCCAACCAGAACCTCATTCTGGCCACATCTGGGAGATTTTCTGAGCCTCGGTGTGGCCTCTCCAAGGCTCAGAATGCCACACCGGAGCTTTTCTAACTTGACTTCCAGATTTTGCTGAAAACCAGAAGTTGCATTAAAATCACTCCAGTTGACTTTCTGAACCTTGAGAGACTGTACATGGTGGCACATGCCTCTCCAAGGTTCAGAAGGGTTCTGGATGCAACCAGAGCAAGGATCTGGTTGCTTTTAGAGCCCAGGTGGGTCAAAAACAGTTGATTTGATTATCCACAATTTTCTGTATCCACGGAGTGGGGGGTGGTGGTTTAGGGAACAAATCCTTAGAAGATACAAAGACATCACCTGTATGTCACTATGTAAGACCCATGAGGGTCTTTCTTTCAGTAGAGAGGTGCCTCTATTGTGTACATTTCTTGTGCACAGGATTCTGCAGGACACTCTGTCCATCTGACCGCTGATCCTGCAACACAGACTTACAGCCCACTCCTGAACACTGCTGGGCTGCTGGGCCCACACTGTATCCAGCACTGAAAGTGAGCAGGCTGAAGGTGTAGAGCCATAGCCTGCTCAATGGGGCTACTTGGATCTGCACCAGCTAAACCCTTTCAGGCCAGGATGGGGGTTAGAATATGGCAGAAGCCTCCTCCACTATCCTTGCCCCTCCCCCACCTCCCCCACCTTGAAACTCCATGCAATCCTACTTAATTTTTGTGTAACTATTACAAGTACAGGTTGAGACTATTCGAGTGGGTTCCAAGCACTCAAAAAACAAAAGCAATGCAAAAAATTTTTGTTCCAAAAAAGTTCCAAGCAATCCAAAAAATTTTTGGATGGCAAAAAAACGCACTATAGCAAATCAATTTAAAAAACAAAGTTTCTTTGCTCTGAATGTGAATGTTGGCATCCTTCAGTCTCGGAAGACTATGGTGTCACGCTCTGAATGGTGGTTCTGGAACAGTGTCCTCTCCAGTGCGTGAAGCCTGGGTAAAGTAGGTATGGAGGATAGGCTGTTACCCATGCAGCAAATCCCCCCTCTCCACATCGCTGAAATGGTCCAATGGAAAGGCAGAGGCCAATACGGTTGGTTCCAGCGGCGTCGCAGGAGTTGCCAGAACGTGACTGTGTTCAGCCATGAACTGCCTCAGGGACTCCGGCTCCGGATTTTGCCTCGAGGTTGACTCCTGAAGCCTTTTTCATAATTGGATGTAGCCACAAGGCAGTAGAGGTTTGGGATCAGTTTTCCTTCTCTCAGATGAGCTGCCTTCCCAGGCTGATGAGTCCCATCTACCCAGTGGTTCTTTGCTCTGGTGATTTAAAAACAGCCTTGCTGACCTTTGTAATGTTAAGATAGAGTCATTAAGAGGACAATCCAACAATCAGTCTCTCTCAAAGTGCTTAGAAAGGCTTCACTTGGATCCCGTCACCAATGCAAAGTATCTTTCTTTCACATGGGAGGAGGGGTGCCTGGAGAGAGAAGGATTGATGGATTGTCAGCCAGCTGCGCTCTCTCTCTCTCTTAAGGAGGCTACTGTTAAAGGATTGTTCAGTTAACTGATTTAAACTGATTTTAAAGGGGTACATTTTTCCCCTTCTCCAGGGATCAGCACATTCCTTCTCAATTGCAGTGGCCATTCATATTGAGTCAAATCCGTGTATAAAAAATCCGTGTATAAATAGGCTGGACCTGTAGTATAATTTCAACTAGGAGCAAAATTGGGGGCTGGCTAGGTTATTGCACAGACCAATGACCCATATATTGAGCCCAGCCTACCAAGCCATCTCTTGGTCTCTCAGTAACAGTGGCAGTGGTAGCCAGAAGTCTCTGACAGGTTCTCATGTGCACTGTGTTTGAAAAAAAAAAACAGCAGGAAGCTCTCTTACTTTTTATAACACTCTCAAACCTCAGCATAGATCAGATAGATCTCCCTGTTCTTCCTTGAGTTTTCTGACCTACACAGAGAGCTTGAAGGAGAATCAGATTGTGCTGCAGGTTGAGAATGTTTGAAACAGTGGAACAAATTCCTACAATCTCTTCCTAGCTTGTATCTCCAGTGAGAGAAAACTCCATCCCTCTTCCAAGCCCTCTAGCAAACACATAAATCTTGAGAGACTGAAGTAAAGTCTCCTCTCATTTGCACTGAGGGTTAGAGGCTAAGAAGTGAGATACGATTATCTAATTGATATGAAAAGGAAGAGCAGACATACATCCTACTGTTCCTCTTCTTTTCCAAAACTTGGAGCAAGTGAGAGAAGATTCTGACTTGAGCCACCAGTCAAGTCTGGAAAAAGCTGGGGGCTTCAGTTTAGGTTGAAAGAAGGCACAAGAGCCTTTGGAGGCTCTCGTGCTGCTTCCTCCATACCCAGCACAGCTGAGAAATCCTTGCCCCTATCTGAAGCCACTGTATGTCGGGCAGGAGGTCTGGTCTAGAGGGTAGAGCCTCCATTTGCCTGAAGATTAACATCCACAAGGTCGCCAGTTCGAGGCCACCGGCACCGTGCGACCTTGAAGCAGCCGGCAAGCTGCAGCTGAGCTGTTCCATCTGCTCGGAGCGTGGGAGGATGGAGGCCAGAATGTTAAACCAGATCGGAGTGTAACATCTTGAATGTGGTGGTTCTTGAAAGAGAGAACCTTCTTTCAATTTGTAAAAAATCCCTGCGTGGATTTAATAAGCCTGCCTGTGTAAACCGCCTTGAATAAAGTCTTGAATAAAGACCAAGAAAGGCGGTATATAAATACTGTATATTATTATTATTATTTATGTCGCAGTGGACTGGTGACAAAGAGAAACATTAACAAGTAAGCAAAGACAATACAGGTGTCTGCCGCTTAACAACAGTTTGCTTAATGACGGACCACATATACAACAGTGGTCAAAGCACAATAAAGATGCTCTTAATGAGGCAATTGTTCTCCCATAGCCTGCAGCAGAGTGTCTGTTTACACAACAGAAAGGCTCTTAATGCGAAAAGAGGCAATCTATCTCCAGTAGCCTGTGCAGCCAGTGAGTATCTGGCGGGGAGTGTCTGTTTACACAACAAAAGCAATAGATTGGACTGAGTGTTCACTTAATGACCTAATCACATAACAACAGGAATTGGAGAATGTATCCCCATCATTAAGGAGTGGTCACCTGTATATTTGTGGGCTGCTGATGGGGGCAGTACAAATTAGGGAGGGGGGAGAACCCAACAGTCTCATGTGGAAGATCTATTTCCACTCCAAGTGTAGATTTTAAACTATAAAGAATGTATATGACAAAATATGTATTTAAAGATGTGTCAGTGATACAGGTACATCTGTCAGAGAACCAGGATTCTCTGCAGCTCTGTGCTGAGTGGCAAATTCATGCACATCTTATGTGAAAGCTGTACACAATTTTTCTGCTTCTTGCTACCGCTGGCAGTTTGGAGACGTGTCTCAATAATTCCTGTATTGTGATGAAGAAAAATGTTTGGCAAACTAGACTTTCCTGTGTTTTCTGACTGACAAGGGATTGTGCAAATGAATTGGCTAAGTCATGATTTATTTTGGTGTAAGAGATATCAGCCAGATAGAGTCATGTTGAAAGTAAGGTTCCTCTTTCATTTCTTGGTGTTGTTAGGGTATGAAAAGCTCCATTAAAAACATGGCAGACTTAGAAGAAAGAAGTTATGTGATGGTAACAGAAACTTAGAGGTATCCATTATTTGCCCGCATGGATTAAGCCAAGTACCTTCCTCTCTTCTTAATCCATGAATTTGGAATCTTGTATGTGGGCTTTAAATGTATGGTTTGAAAACTCTCATGGTTGTCCTCTATCCATGGGTCTGCTCACTGGCGTAGCTAGAGGGGGGTGGTGCACTAAGTTTTGCAGGGAGCTTCCCTGCAGCGTGCAAGTGGCTCCTCCCCCTCCCCTTGGGAGCCATTCGCCTCTGTTCCCCTCCCCCTGCGCACATGGCTGGTTAGCCCTTGGTGGAAGATCTGTTCAGGTGGTGGTGGGGGAGGGACCAGGAACCATGCTGAAATCCTGAGTTACAGTCATGCAAGTTCAAGTAATCTCAAAGGACCTGCATGGGTGTGACCACAGCTGTAAGATCTACAGCCTGCACACCTGGTGCTTGTTGGCATGGCAATCAAAAGAATGTGGAGCCTGCTGTGCGACCATCCCTGCCACATCACTTGCAGAACTAGGAAGTTTAGTTCTCTCAGAAGGGCAAACCCTTAGAGCCTTGGTTCTCAAACTTCCAAGGAGTTTGAGACCGGAGGTAACTGTGTATGGGGGAGGGGTTAAGGCAGCAATGTGATCCCCAAGATTGAGCTGCTGCTGGGGATGGGAAGGTTTTTGTAATGGAAGCTCCAGCCATTACCTGGAGTCCTGGGATGTCCTGGGGATCCCCATACCTCCTAACATCTAAAAATAACAAAAAAGGGCACTTCCGTTTTTGTGGTGAAAACTGCAAGTGCCCATTTTTTTTGTTACTTTTCAATGTTAGGAGGCACAGGTAGTCCTGTGGAGGTCCCAGGACTCTGAAACTGTCTGGAGATGTAAATAAAACCCTCCTGTCTCCAGCAGCAGCATGATTCTGGGGATCGCATTGCTGCCTTCCCCCTCCCCTTAAGGTGCCAACGGCAGGGCTTCTCGGACTGGGACTTCGTGATGCCCCAGTTTGAGAACTTCTGCCTCAGGTAGAAAATACTGCCCCTTTCAGTGAGCAGTGCTGGTTGGAGAGGTGGAGACAGAAGGAGACCACCAAAGGATGATTAACAGTGCCAGAAAAGCGGAGGGAGGGAGAATAGGATATAGTGGAGGAGGCCTCCACTGATCCCACCCCGTCCTGGGCCTGATCTGACCTTCCCCATCGCAAAAGTCGCCTTCTCTGAATCACCCTCCTGCTACCCCTGCATCACTTGGCACTTACCTCCACCAGGAACAAGGGTTTGGATGCAACATCGGCAGGGTGGTGCAGCCATCCCCGCCAGTGCTACTTACTCACCTGGTGTCATGACATGCTTTGCAGCACATTTATGATACCCTCCATCAGTGCTGGGACCACTGTGCTGGTGTATCATCGAGATTGGATTGTGCTGTGAATCTTAACTATTAAAGTTCCATCAAATATTTAGTGTTCCACAAGAACACCAAAAATATTATCTAATTAATCTGTCACAAAATATTCCCCAGGAAAAATGTTCAGATTTTATTTGTTTTATTTACCCTGCTAATTGGGTAAGAGGCACTTTTTCAAGTGGGTGCTCCTTTTTTTAGCAGGGGGAGAGTAACTGGCCCACCTCACCCCAGCACTGTCTGTTCTAGTGGCTGCCTGCTGGTATTCCCTGGCATCTTTTTAGATTGTGAGCCCTTTTGGGACAGGGAGCCATTTAGTTATTTGATTTTTCTCTGTAAACCGCTTTGTGAACTTTTAGTTGAAAAGCAGTATATAAATACTGTTACTACTACTACTACTAATAATAATAGTAATTTGTCTCCATTTTATTCCAGATTATTAATACTGATTTCATGTATGATAAAATGACTTTGTTTCCCTTTTTGTTTCTCTAGCTAAAGAGATACTTTAAATGTGTTTGAATTCCTTGATGCTCCAGAAACTGCAAAGGTGTTTTATTCTCCTGTTTAATCCACTCTGTGGTAGCAGATAATTAGGGAGCAACAGTAACAGCTTCACAGGAAGGCAAATTGGATATATGTTCGGTTTGAGAGTAAAAAAATAGCAAAATGTTTGTCATATCAATTCAAATGGCACAGGTCAATTGTTTCATCCAGTTACAATAAAAGGCAAGCTCACAAAGGCTTTGAAAAATTTAAAATGAGGAAGTTACCAGCTTTTTCAAGACAAATATAATGTGACCAAATAGTTTAAATTGACTTTAAAGGGTGACATTTTCCACAAGAATGAATTCAGCTCTTCCAAAGAAATGCAGTTGGCACAGTACAATTTAGTTTTGCTAGTTGTAAAAATAAATCTCCTCTGGCTGTTCCCAATGCTCTATTTAAAGGGCCGAATCCCTGCCCCAAGCAGGAGAGGGGGGGGTAAAGGTTACCCCCTATGCAGGACCCTCTGACCCAGATGATGTCCCATGGGGGATTTTTTTGTTTGTTTGTTTGTTTTGTTCTCCATCTCCCCTAGTTTTCCAGAGGGAAGCTTTTCAGTCCCTATTTAGTATGAAGTTCCATTGCATTACGTATTGGGGGGACGGGGGGACACAACAGCAATTCTTTTCTGCTTGGCTTTTAATCTGAGCTAGAAAAAGTCAGGAGGCTTTTGAAGCTCCTTGGAGGCAGATTTTCATGGCTCCTTGAAATTAACTCCTGAGCTCAGATTGGGAGAATTTTACCAGCATCTCAAAGAAAAAACATTTGGTTTTGAATACCAGCTTGTAACCCCAGTGTGGACAAGCCAAGGAGAAGGTTAATACTTACACCTGAATGAGTTATAACGGCCACATCTCTAAATGAAAACAGCTTACAATGTGTTGGCAAGTCAAGGGCAGTATCCATACCGTACCCTCATCTTTCTGATTACTGACAAAGAGATCTCAGCCCATTTGCTAGGTTGTCTTCAGAGAAAGACTGGCTTGGACAGCCAACAGTATACAGTGATTCCTGCTTTTGGCCTTTAACCAAAGGATGTGGCCAGAGCACCAGACCCCAAATTGGGCTAGTCTCTTGAGTTTTTACCACCAAGTCATCTCTGAGCACATACAGGTTTTGGACCCTTATTCCTCTCCAGGCTGTAGTTCCTGCCCACAAGGCCTGCCTGCAGATCCCTAAACAATCACTTTTTTGTAGCTATGGTAAAATGAAAAAAATCTGGAACCAAAGATCAATGGTGGACCTGGGCTGGGCTGGGGTGGGGGGCAAATGCCCTGGTGCTGTCCTTTCCATGTGCTTGCTGCACTCCTGCTGCTGCCACCTCCTGCCTGTTCGAGCCATCCCATGGACAGGCGAGGCTCCGCTCAGTGCTTGGCAGCATGCAAGAAGCCTTTTGATGCTTCCCCCACTGTTTTAAGCCGTATTTCCGGTTTTGTCAGGAAACGGCAAGTCTTCTTTAAAACAGCGGGAGACGCTTCAGAAGGCTTCAGAATTGCTGTGGAACGTTGCACGAGGCTCCATGAGCCTCTGTGAGTATCCTGGGGAGGGGGGCAGCATGCTAGAGGGGGTGGCATGTCATAGACCTGCCCCAGATCACAATGAGGGCAGGTCTGCTACTGCCAACGATCAGTTAGGAACTCAGGTAAAAGTTCCCTCCTAGACCCAGGAAACAACAGATGGCAATAACCATTAGAAAGAAACATGCAACACCAATGACAGAGAATATACTACATTCAAGCAAGCAAGAGAGGGATGGGAAGGCTGAAAAAGACACTGTCCTGTGCTTGGGTGGACTTGAAGGAAGAAGTGCTCCTCTGTTTGACTCCATGCCATGCTTCAAGCAAATTGGCTGATGCAATGTCAGCTGTCTGGTTTGAAGAGTCTTTGAGAAGAGACATGCATGTGCATGTCTTCTCATGCAAATGTATTTTGCTTTACACTGAAGTGCTGAAAACAGTCAGAAGTCATTTTCTTAGCTCCATATCTCACATTTACTGAGCTCCTTAGTCTTTAGGCTGTGCTTCCTCCCTATACCTCCTGAAGTCCATTTTCCCCTCAGTTTCTCTCTGATTTCAAGGACAGCCTTTGAGCAAAGTTGCCTCCCTCTTGTTGCTGTCATTGTTAATGCATATAGAACATGAACAACAGCTTTCTGTTACACATACAGACCAATCCTACCCCACACCATCCCATAGCATGCAGCTATAGCATGATGAGTTTCACATCAAGTTCATAATGAAATGACCTTAAATGAAACAATTTGGGCAGCCCAATCCTAATCAGTGCTGGCGCAGTGGGTTCGCGTAGCCCACCCTGCACCCTAAGCTGGCTAGCAGCAGGCTGGAGGTCTCCTCGGGCAAAGGAAACTTTTTTGCCCTTACCCCAGGTAAAGCCCCAGCTTGCACAATAGGATTACTTGGATCTGCACCAGCAAGATCACTAGTCCAAGTCCAAGAAGCCCCTTGTAAGGCTTTCAGGCCCAGGAAGGGGAATAAGATATAGCAAGCACTGCTGCCACCAATCCCACCCCTCTTGGACCTGATCCACCCCTTTCTCTGCCCTCTCCCATCCTATTACACTCCTCCCCCACTCTGTTCTGACCTCCCCCTCCCTCCCAACCCCTGCACTAACCAGCACAAGCTTACCTGCTTCATCAGGCTCTCCTTTTGGATCCAGTGCCAGCAGGATGGCAAAGCCTTCCCACCAGTGCAGCTTATTCGTTCAGTGATAAAACATGCTTTACAGCACATTTATAACACCCTAGGTTGGCGTAGCAGTTGCTGTGCTGGCGCAGTGTGAGCTTAGAATTGTGCTTTCATTGAGGGTTTTCTGTATATTGCACGACTACTCCTGTTGCTATTTCCCTACATGTAGAGCAATTATTATGATTTTTAGAAATGAAGGGAAGCATCATTAGACCATGTACTTAACCTAATTAAAATGTGAATTGAGCAATATTTCCTGATTGATGGACTACATGGCTCGGATAACACTTTCTTGTGGAAAAAATCATTTTGATTATCTGTACTTAATTACATGAGATGAAGTGCATCAAAATGTTAGTTCCTCATCAATCACTCGTGTCTGGTGCATTTTTTTTTTTCAGAATTCTGTCAATAAAAATGATTTTATTGCCATGTTTGACATTTTGAAATAAGCTGCTACTGCTTAAGTGCTAAAGGTTTCCTCTAATGGTACTGTTGATTTAAAATATTTGATATAATGACAAAGAATACATCTATTACCATGTTTAAGAGTTAGTGATGTTAGGTGGCTTGATATCTAAGAAGAAGAAATTTGCTACAGAAAAATGTGGTGTGCCTCACTCAGATGCAACATTTCTAGGAAAAACTTCTGATTTCTTTGTGAAACTGGAAGTGATGTTTTTAATGCCTCATAAAGCATTAGGAGGCCTGGCTTCCATGAGCCTCCTAATGCCTTATAAGGTATTAGAAACATCACTTCTGGTTTCACAGTAAACCAGAAGTTGAGTTTTTTAAACTGTTGGACTCAGTCTGAGCCTGGCAGAGACCACAGACAGATGTCCGCAGCCTCTGCAGAGCTTGCCTTCAGATGGGCACATGTGGGGGAGGGGGGGCTGCTGACCCGATCTGTGGATAAGTGAATCCACAGATACAGGATCCGCAGACATGGGCCCCCCGTATTACTTTAAACATGGACTTCAACTTGAATTCTGGAAGTCACCATCTTATGGTCTGACTTCCTTCAGTATGAGCCCTGGTGTGAACTGGGGCTCATTCTCCAGGCAGGGTCAACAGGGCTAGATGTAAGGTGAACTGGGACTTCGGAAGGGTGGTATGGCTCAGAATTGCATGATTATTCACCCTTTTGCACTCTCTGTAGGAATGATGGAAACATTTGTCAATGCAAGGAGCTGTTATATTTTTGACTGTCTTGTAGTAGACTGGCTCAAGATGCAATAGTCTTCTGTGACATGCCACTGCATGGACAAATACTGTACTTGGGAAGAGATTCTCTCAAGTTATGGATATTGGACACCCAGGATCCCTAATCAAGAGGAACTTTCCCCAAGGGCAGTTTTTGTCTATGCAGACAAAGCCTATAAATGTGTGTGGAGGGGGGACCAAGAAATAGGAATGACGTAATAGGACTAATACCACCTCCCACAAATTACTAATACAAATGACCAAACAAGTAAGAAATGTGGGGCAGCCTTACTACTTCATAGAAGTCACCAGACTTTGCCAGAGATTAGATCATGTGGCAAAAAAATATCTTCACACGTTTTTATAATGAATGATCAAGCAAAATCATGGGAGAAAACCTTATCAATTGATTAAAATGATCATCTGTAATAGGCCTATATATAGTTGCATTTGCTCCCTTAGCCTTTCTTATCATTCCTCTGTTGTTTGTTTTCCTTGCCTCCTCTTCTCATGTCATAGTTTCCTATTTTCAAAATGTGTACTATAACTTTTGGGGGATGGAATGATTACATAAGCCAACACACATTTGCTTCCTTAAACGTTACACCAATTCCTGGGTATACTTGGGGTGCTGTTTCCAAAAATGGCATCCGTTTTGCCCTATCATATCTAGTTTTGGAGATATAGTATAGCTTCTTTAGTGAATGGTTCAAGCAGCTTCCTCACGAGGAAGTCTACACCATGGCTTCCTCATGAAGAAGTGACTTGAACAATTCACTAATGAGGCTATACTATATCTCCAAAACTAGATGTGATAGGGCAAAACGGATACTATTTTTGGAATCAGCACCCCAAATTCATATCAAACTACCATAAAGTTTGGGAAAAACTTTTCTGATCCTCAATTTTGTAGGCCTGTGTTATCTTTTTACTTCTGTTACTCTTTCACATGTACTTTTTTCATTGTGTGCATTGATTACAATATACATTTACTGGTGCAACCTCGGTGTTCTGTTCTGGAAACCCAGCCCCCCCGCCATGGATACTGAAATCCATGGATACTGGAATCCATGGATGCTGGGGTCACCT